>NC_142779.1:34208245-34522308 GCF_988280905.1 Pimephales promelas
TGGAACGCACTTCCAGTGTACAGTGGTGTGAATAAGTTTTGGCACCCATGCTAAAGTTGCCTAAAAAGATGAATAAAAAAATCATCTTTTGGATATTGATCTTAATGCCTTAATTAGAAAAATGAGAAAAAACTTTTAAGGACACAATTTTCTTTGTGAATGAATAATGTATCATAAATAAATAAATGTTTTTCCTTAAAATACAGGGTGCATAAGTCAGGGCACCCCTATGTTAAATTCCCATAGAGTCAGGCAGATTTTTATTTTTAAAAGCCAGTTATTTCATGGATCCAGGATAATATGCATCCTGATAAAGTTCCCTTGGCCTTTGGAATTAAAATATCCCCACATCATCACACACCTTCCACCACACCTAGAGATTGGCATGGTTTTACTTCAGTTAGCCTAATAGCTGGTTTGATTTGCATTGAAAGATGATCTTATGGAAAGTACCCCATGCCAATCTCTAGGTGTGGTGAACGGTGTGTGATGATGTGGGTCTATTTTAATCCCAAAGGTCAAGGGAACTTTATCAGGATGCATATTATCCTGGATCCATGAAATAACTGGCTTTTAAAAATAAAAATCTGCCTGACTCTATGGGAATTTAACATAGGGGGGCCCTGACTTATGCACCCTGTATTTTAAGGAAAAACATTTATTTATTTATGATACATTATTCATTCACAAAGAAAATTGGTGTCTTTAAAGGTTGGACTTTTCCTCATTTTTCTAATTAAGGCATTAAGATCAATATCCAAAAGATGATTTTTTATTCCTCTTTTTAGGCAACTTTAGCATGGGTGTCCAAACTTATTCACACCACTGTATATATGCCGTTAAGAGCATGTCAAACCTGTAGGTGGCAGTGTACTAATAAGCTCAAGCCCATGTTAGCCAATCAGAATCGTGAAAATAGCATCAAGAGCTGGTTTCCGAGCACTCATTCGTCTTTGCTTCTCGACATAATAAAGCAGCTGCCATATGCTAACTCATGAAAAGGGTTTGCACCAACATAAATACGACTGCTACTCTGATCAACATAGCCAAATGAGAATGTAAACATAGGTCGCACATTTGACATGGGTGCAAGTCCAGTCGCATCCTGTGACGTCGGCTGTTTACATGATAACAACGTTTTCCAAAATCTTCATTGTGGCCGGAGTTTTTAGAAAGAATCGTTTTGAGGCGCATTCTCTGTTTGCGTGTAAACAAAGGAGACAAACAAAGGGAAACGCCTCAGTTTTTGTAAACGGGGGCCAGATAAGATAGCATTTTTGGGTAAGATATTTCTAGAAAAAGTAATTAATCACTAGCTACTAGTTACATCTTCAACAGTGTAATTAGATTACTGTCCTAATTCTCTAAAAAGTATCAAGAGCAATTACTTACTTTTTCCGAGGGAAAAGTAATTACAGTAACGGCCTTGTTTCCAGATGGCCCGTCGTGCGGAGAAATAGCACTGAGGCTGGATCCAGACGCAGTGTAGCTTTATAAACAAACTCAGACAGGAGCAGGATTCAAGGACTCAGGACTCACAAATTCAAAAAACACCAATGTTAACATACATTCAAAAACTAACAAAGACAGGGCAGAAACACAGGGCTGAAGTAATCAAGGACAAACAAGCTAACGAGATAACAAGTGGGCGTCGGGAATAACCAGAAACACCCGGGAGAACTAAAAGACGGGGAACCACTGATGACGAAATAATAGACACAAAACCCCCCAGACAGCAAACTGACATTGAATCAACGTGGAAACGACGTCTCTCATGACATTGAAACAACGTTGATTTGCTCATCGAATTAACGTTGAACCAACGTCAGACGCGGCATTCTTCAAAGCTAAATGAAATCGAAAATTGGTTTGCTTTCATAACGTTGAAACAACGCGTTGATTTCAAGTTGATTTTCCGTTAGTTTTGAAAGAATGACGCGTCTGACGTTGGTTCAACGTTAATTCGATGAGCAAAACGATGTCAGATCAACGTTGTTTCGATGTCATATTTCCACGTTGATTCAATGTCAGTTTGCTATCTGGGCCACTATGACACTAGCCCTGTATACGCTGATTTCACGCAGCCGCCATTTTGAAATCGAAAGCTGTGGTGGGAAGAACCCTGGAAGTACAGATAGACAACAATGCCTTGGACTACCAACCCGCCGCGATTTCCACTATTGGATGTTATTATCCGATATAGGATATGCATGTAGTTCCTTCCTGCTTCTTTTTTTACATTCTGAATTATATATACATAATATAAAAAAAATTATAAATGAATTTCACTGTAGATAGTCTAAAGCATGAAAGAAATGTATGTACATTTTTAGAACTAATTTACATTAAACACAACAATACGACATCACATTCACACAGTCTCCTACGATTAAAGGCGACAATTCCGGTTTTCTTCTTGCCATTTTCAAAATGGCGGCTGCGTGAAATCACCGTATAGCTTTGTTTTTGTCATGGTCGGTTGCAGTAAAGAGGAAGCAAGATCTAGGTGTAGCAGTCTTTCTTCAGAAACAAACTCAAATCATACTCAAGAACAGGAGTATGTAAGAAACTTTTCTTTCCTTGTAGACTCAGGAGACCAGGAGACTTTTGAGGTATCTTTCACGCAGAAGTTCTTTATTGCGTCGCTGTAGTCATCTCAAAGATACAGTAGTCTAACTAAGGGAGAATATTCTCTTACAATTTATACATTTAGAGGGGAGGAGTTTACATTGAGGGGGGAGAAACTGAAACAAAAGCAAATGTAAATGATTCAACAGGCTGTAATGCTAATCTGGAGGAGTTACATTGAGAAGGAGACTCTTGAAATGAAGAAGGAACACACCCTACTCTGAGGGCATTACCAATCCAATTGAAACAGCATAACTATTCAAATGCTGATGCTAGCCAGGAACTAGAGCCATCCCAGAGCCACTAAAGACAAAGGTGGAAGTCTCCCTTATAGATAATCCAATCAAAAACAGGACTATCGGGAAAGGAGACTCTCGCTGGAGACTCAATAATCATCTACTAAACTTTCAGGTTTCATAATTGGAGACAAATTTGTATTCCTCCAAGTACTAAGAACAGAACAACCTTGAAACGACATTGATAGAGAACTAGACAGAACCAAACGCAGGCTAACATACAAATGCAAACAGAACAAGATAATAGACGAGACACACCTGAACAGAAAACTAATGAAATCACTAACTATGGAGACGAGGATTACTGAACTAATGGAAAATATGGAGAAGCCAAAGAAACACGACACAATGAAAACCAATTGGAAACAGAACATACATGTGACATTACATGTAAAAATGCAACAATACATGTGACATTATATTGCAGGCTACATAAACTGTCCAGCATTCATTGTGCAGTGTGTAAATGCATTAAAGAAAAGTAAGATTTAAATGTATGTCGATTTTGCTACCGTTATTTTATTAACAATTTTATTTAACAAATCGGTTTGCACAAAATCTTAATATGTAGAAAATTAATTTATTCACTGACAACCAGATCTCGACAGTATATTCACTGACAAATGAAAGATTGTCATGCATCTTTTATTTTACGGGAACATCACTGGCAAGTCAAGATGATAATTCAGATGAGATCCCGATTGGCTTTAGTTAAAGTGCACCATTTATTATATTATAACTCATTTATGAATTTGAAGAGACATAGTCACTGTGGATTTTTTTTTATTGATATAAAATGACTTTGAATGTTTGTGGCGGGTTTGGCAACTGATATATTGTGTCCCACTGAAAATAATCTGTCACAGACACTTTCATAGCTTCAGTAGATGACACTATGGGAACTCCTCCATTGGCTGATGATGCTGTCACTGCCCTCCGGGGCACTGTGTCCCCAGTGCTTTATAACAAGTGAGGACAGACACGGTAACTGTGTGAAGCGCCTGGGAATTTCTCAAGCTCAAGCAGCACTCAAAGGTACTTCTGATTGAGTACACTGTGGAAACTTTCAAGTTAAAGTGCATTGCTGTCAGCTTGCCTTCGTTTTGAAGTAAGAAGGGAGATCGGTCACTCCCTGTCACAATTTTTTGAGGTTGTCAAGGCACCTCATGGGGGTACAATGTGTGAGCTTGAGGTGATGGAGAGTGAGCAGACAAATTCTCAATAGAGCCAGACCGATATATCAGCCGGCCGATATTATCGGCCGATATTAGGCATTTTCCAAAATATCGCTATCGGCAGTTATAATGGCCGATAAATTAATATTTAAAAAATAAAATAAAAACGGATGAAACACGCTTCAATCATCTCTCCTTGGCCTTTTATATTGAAAATGTATGTTTTACAATTTGCGGTATGATGTCATCTATTGCTAAATTACGGCTCATCATAGACTAGCTAACCACAAAGCTAGCTAATGCCACTATCACCAGTGGAAGACCGCTAACGTTAACATTAATGAGCTTGGAAACCTCAATGAACTTTTTCTGCCTAAATAAAGTAATGATTACTGTATTTATAACTAGCATATCTCTACAGTTCCTGCATTGTAAAATGTAAGTTATACTTGCGAGGAGTGAACATTTAGACATAGAGGAAAAGTACCAAACGTATCTTGTGCAGAAAAGTTAGCTTTTCTTTTACACGTGTGTGAAATCCAACAATATTTAATAAAAAAAAAATATCGGCCGATATATCGGAATATCGGATTTTAAAACCCAAAAATATTTCTATCGGTATCGGCCTTCAAAATCCTTTATCGGTTGGGCTCTAATTCTCAATTTCTCTCACCTGATCATGTCAGCCGCATTTCATCAGTTGAATTTGCTCATAATGAGCTGTGTCCCAGCCTGGAAGCACACTAATCCTGCTACTTTTAATTTCCCCACCATTGTGGGTTTAATGGAGCTGGGCTATACGGTGATGTCAGCAGGTGAAAAGATGCTATTTATCTCTCGCCATCCTTTAGCTTCTTCATTGAAGTTGCAGCCTACCTTGCCATCTAAGCCTACTACGTTTACATGCAGCCAATAACCCGTTCAGCAATAACCTGGTCGTGAATGGTCATGTAAACACCGGCAAAAACCCGCATATGCTCATATCCTGGATTTTAAAAACCGGGATATTATACCTGGGGGGTACCCCTTTTCTAACCCGAATTTTTGGTCATGTAAACGAGTATCGGCAAATCCCCATAGTGATTGGTGTTCTGCGCATGTCCTATTCGCAAGGAATCTTGGTCTTTTGAGTAGAGAAACTTCTCGAAGTTTATCTCTGTATGATTCGCAAGATGACAAGGCTAGCCTTTGGAGTCAGCCCCTGAGAGATTTCTGACTCTAAAGTTGATTGTTCTGATGGCTTCAAAACCTTAGGAGTGATGGCGCAGGCGCTTTTTATGGAGCACACAGAACTTTGAGGGGTAAATAAATGGGCATGTCTCTATTCAGGCTTCAGACAATGGTCACACCTGGGGGGTCTTCTCAGTGTCAGCTACTGATGCAGCCAGGGTTATGTATGACAAAACAAAACCCGCCTAATAAGTATTAAAAACCCACCCAATCATGCCGCTTCAACCTGCGGACTAAAACAATTAGCCAGAGGCAACAGTGTAAAAGTACTTCCAATTAGATTTTACCAATGATATGACTTCAATTACACAATTACCAGCTAAGCAAACATGTTCTACTCCACAAAACTTTGGTTAAGTCAGAAGTTGTGTCTTGGTGCCTCTTCAGCTTTTAATTGACCCTTCGCTAAGCCACGCCCGAAAACCGCCACTGGCCAATCATGTCTTAGCAACCGTAACTATGCGCGGGAGGTCTGGCAAGCTTTCGAACGAGGGAACATGCGGTAGCATTGTGCGTATGGATTGTGCAAATCTGATACCGGCATACTAAAAGTTTGGACGAGGGAGAGGAATTGTTTTCCTTCCAGAAAATCTAAGGCCCCATCCACACTACTGCGTTTTCGTTTAAAAACGGAGACCTTTTGCTACGTTTGCACCTCCCGTCCACACTAAAACGGGAAAAACGAAGACCTAAAACGGAGAAGTTTAGAAACGCTGCAGCTGCGTTTTGCGTTTTGAATCTCCGGAGGGCGTTTTAGTGTGGACGAGACAAAACGGAGGAGTTTACAAACGATGACGCAGAGGCTCACGCTCGGCTCTATGATTGGGTGTCATCAGTCATGACGTATCTTTCCCTGATTCGCCAACCACTGTTTACACCGGCGCGCGCATGCCCAGTGTTGGTGAATGATCACGTGATCCACGTTTTCAGTCGTTTTAGTGTGGACGGAGATCAATTCTAATACGCAGGTGTAAAACGCTAGTGTGGACGGAGATCGTTTTCGTTTTAATTCTCCGTTTTTAAACGAAAACGCAGTAGTGTGGACGGGGCCTAAAAGCCAAGGGGAGAAATGATTGGCGTGATCTAGCATCTATGTGCGAGACCCATTCACAACTACTGGTAAATGTCTACATGCTTAACAAAAACACCTTTATTGCTTGGAAATATTGACGGTTCTTTGGTCATAATGATAACGTAAAATAAGACGATTAAAGAAACAAGACAAAGTCTCACTGACATACTTTAAAATATATTTCAGCATTTTGTTAATCGACGTCCTACTAACGTTACCCCTTAACTTAACCCAATCCGATCGCGGCTCTCCCGGTATTAGTGTTACTTCACAAGATTTATTGATAAGCTGTTTGATTTATAATTATTAAGATTATTTTCACATACCCTGCTGTGTATGAACATAGCTGTTCCTCAATTTGTGTTTCCCATTTGAACGGTCAGCGTATGAGGCGCTGCTGCTTGCGCTGGGACTATAACGTTAGGCTTTAACTTCAATTTTTAAGAAATGATTCTCTAATCGGTTGCATATAATGTCGTGAATATATCCCTCGAATGCATACTGTAGTCCCCTTTGTCTTGCTCTCTCAGATATTTCACTTGTTCGCCGAAAATTAATTATCTCATTGGGAATGTCTGACACCGGGTGCATCCACACTATAATAGAGATGGGCCAGCCGCGAAAGCTTGACAGGCGTAGCAACAGTAACTAGGGAGGGCGGGGCGTAGCGAAGGGTGCCACATCTGGTACACGTGGATTCAAATCAGTACCAGATGCTTTCTGGGTAACAATGAAAGGTTAATTAAGATAAATTTTTATACCCTAGGCAAATATATGTAATATTTAGAGTTACTTCCTGTCCTGAGCTCAGAAGTGACACAGTGAGGATATGCTAAAGTAATTAATTTTGCCCAGTATTCATTAACAGCATTTTTTTCCCATTTAATTTATAAGTTTTCTATTGTGTTGAGCTGTACACAGTGAAATGTCCTGATTTTCATGACTTTCTGAGAACCAACAAACCCTCCAAAATGTCCACAGAGAGCAGTCATATAATATTTACAATAAAAATCTAATTATAGTGCCATATTAATAATATGGCACTATATAATTACTCCAACATTGCTGTAATTGTGATTTATTATTAGTAATTATCATTTAACATTCCCAAGAAGAAAGAATACTACAGTTTCTATACGCCTTATTCACGGCAGCGCCATCTTTGATTTTTAATGAGAATGAAAGCGAGGCTGTGAGCGATAGACACGCATCTCTTCAATGGGCTGTACTGTTATTTAACGTGTTTTTGGATTGTTCTGCTCATTAAACACTGGAAAAATATCTTTCCAAGAAATGTCAGTTGACAAAAAAACTCCCGACAATGTAAGCTGTGGAAAATTGTAAGTAATCTAGCCGCTTTATTCAGCTTTTTACAGCGGATGCCATTGGAAACAAGGTAAGTATATCCCTCACAGCCTCACTTTCATACCCGTCATGGCGCTGCTCTGAATAAGGTCTATAAAGAACAAGAGTAACAGGAGACAAAAAGATGTAACATGCAGCTGACCGTAGTTCTCCTGAATAGAAAAGACTCCAACATCCCCAAACACAGAGAGGAGGTATTCGCCTTGTTTTAGATGCTGCTCACTACACACTACTGGTTTTGTCGTAGGAAACATGAGCTATATATATGGACTAGTATATCTCTTTTGCTTGCAAATGTAGGTTGTGCAATTTTGTCATTTTGTCACTGTGAGGGGAAACAAACTAGAGCAGAGCAGAGTTCATTCCACCTCAATTAAAGGCGATATCTGCCTTCACTGAGAGATGCTGAAAGCTCTGAATGGGACGAGAGAGGCTGAAATGGACACTGAAGTGTGACTCATACACACAGACATTTGCTCATAAGACCACTTCAGTTTCCATTAAACTTCAGGCTTTGTAGTACCTTTTTTGTCCTCTGGATAGAAACTGAACTCCTTTAAATGGACTGGTGGGACATGGAAATCGATCAACAGAATACCATTGTAGACTGTGGCACAATTAATGTAATTTTTTTAAACAGCCTTTAAAACAGCCAAAATATATCCGAATTGAAGGTTATTCTAATGTTACTGGAAGACTTTTCATCTTTGGTATACATGCTGCCAAAATAAACACACACACACAAAGTTTTTCTTAAAAAGAACTGATCAAGGAGACATGACCTTGCAAGCTAAAGGTTAAGTGTGTAATTTATGAGCCATTAGTGGCATCACATGTAATTTCAAAATAATTCATATTTCCTGAACTATAATAAACCACAAACCACCTTCATTTTAGGAAGGTTTAGGTTAGACCCTGACTGATAGGGTCCCTAAACAGTGTTCACTGCTTCCTGAGCATGCACTCTTAGAAAAAAAGGGTTCATGAAGCATAGGGTTCTTTACTCAACTTTTATGCTAAAAAAGGTTCTATAATGACAAGAAAGAACCCTTTTTGGCACAAAAAGGCCAATATTCATTCATATATTACATTATTCTGCAACACTTTTGTTGTAGTAACTTAATATCACATTTTAATCATGCTGATTTTTGAAGGAGAAAAACTGAAATGGCACTCTTCATGTGATATTGATTAACTATAAAATTAAATAAATATATACATTTTCTAACCCCCATATTTTGAATTTTGTGATCATTCACATGCATTCATAAATACATTTTAGGGTCTTAATGTTTATCAATAATATGAAATATTTAATCCGGAAAGGACAAACCAATGATAATGAATGAACCTAAAAGGTTCCATATAGAACCTTTTTCCTGGTTACAAAGAACCCTAAAGGGTTCTTATTTTTGAACCATTAAAAAGGATTCTGTCTAGAACCTTTTAGGCATTCCAAATACGTAGAACCTTTGAAGGTTCTATAAAGAACCTTTGAGACTGATAGAACCTTTTAAGGTTCTAAATAGAACCTTTTTTCTTCTAAGAGTGTGGGATGTGACGAGAATATGAGAATATGATGGCAGACATTGCGAACAATGTTTCTATGTGCAGTTTGTCAACATATAACTTTAGACGTCGTATTTTTGTCTAATGACTGTACCTAACATTAGTCGTTCGCGGTCAAAACACTGGTGTAAACACAGTTTGATGTCGGGATATTCACTGCCCAGAGCCTGTTAAACTGAACCCAACCAACCCCGTGACGTCACATGTTACAATACTGCACAATGGCGGCGAAAGATATAACGTTTTTCCTTTTTTTCTTCTATATGTTTACATTTGTCATGTTTCTTATATAATTGTTGATTATAGTGGAAATCCATCTTGTAAATCATGTAAACTTGATTCAATGCTTCATTTCCCCTTTAATGTTTTGTCATATATTTGTGATAATAAATAATAAGTGACTATATGTTTAAAGCTCCACATTGTCTGACAAGTGATATAGTTTCCTAAAATTTGAAATCATTGTAGATGATAAAAATGGTCACAATTTCTACTTTCGTTTGGCACCAGGTATGCTAAATTATTCTTAATTAAACACCAGGTGAAAAGTTTTGCTGTCTTGCTGTGTGTGTGTGTGTGTGTGTGTGTGTGTGTCCTTTTGAACGATCTCAGCATTAGAAATGAGTCACTGAAGTTTATTTTTAACAAGATCCCTCATTATTTGAGTTTGATCTCAACAGTTTGTGCTGCACAGTTCACTGCGTATCTAACGCTTCCTTCCACAGTCCTGTACCCATGTACATACTATGTACTTATTATAGTAATTACAATTACTGGGTAATAACTAAGTACTAACCCTGAACCTACCCCTAACCCATGTACTTACCTTATATTAGCCAGTACTTTCTAGGTAAGTACACTGTAAGTACACATAAGTACTGTACAAGGAGGCAGGTTTGAAAATGGTAATGCTAAAATTCAGTGTGACTGTTTATGGCAAAAACAAACAAACAAACAAAAAAAATCATTATAAATTGACACACGATGCAACATGAATTAGAAGATTGTCCTGAAATTATTGCATAAACACGAGCTACAAGCTAATCATAAATGTAATTACTGAAGGTAAACTACAGGAAAATTACTTTTCACTGCAATTTCTTGCTGAAATGAATACTAGTGGCGGGGAAAGGTCAAAAAATAGAAATTTTTCACACTATATTATGCAATGACCTCAAAACACAGTGCATCATTTTGTAAACCTCACTTTTTTGATGTAGAAAACTAGCTTGATAGCTCACCTGGTACAGCATTGTACTTGTGATCGAACATGAGTCTTGCCATTCGATGGAAGATCTCAAAGACTTGTAGAAGCAAGCCTGAATCCCAAGGTTGCGTGATGCAGCACAACAAACACTTTCAATGAGAACACCGAGAAACAAACTCAGGCTGCTTCAGTGTGTATTGAAAGAAGAAACACTGCCTTAAGCACACTTTCTTTTCTTTATTCACTTCTTTGTTTGATTACAATTATTTGTACATGTAAGTATAATCATCAAAATACAATTCAAAGTGCTTTTGAAGCCAGGCATGCTTCTCCATATAAAATGGTTTCTTGTCACAAATGGAATTGGCATGCCGTGTTCAATGACGGTGGAATATCACAGACTTCATTTCCTCTGTCTAAAAGACAACTATGAAACATTTGTTGGGTATAAAAGAAGGACTTGCCGTAGAAACTAGAATATTCTGATGTCTGCGTAAACATGTATTTATGTATTTCGAAAATCTGCAAATACATATAAAAAGATCTTTACACAACACGCATCACATTATGTACATGACTCAAATTTGTTACTTCTGAAACATTCTCTTTTTTTTTATGGGTTACAGATCCCAAAAGAAAATGAAAGAAAACGTTAAATAGATACATTCCACAGCAATAAATGCTAGAATCTCCCATTTAGATGTTAAATCAGTACGATTTTGTTGTATATTTTTCTAATATACCAGTTGTAAATTTATGGATTTACATCCTAGGAACATAAAAAAAGATCAATTTGAAGTTCAGATTGTAAGATAATTAACTCAGTACTGCACTTAGAAAGATATTTTTAATTCTTATTTGATCATGCACTCTCAGAAAAAAAGGTACAAAAGCTGTCACTAGGACTGTACCTTTTCAAAAGATAAACTTTTGTCCATTTTGGGTGCTAATATGGACATTTATTTGCTAATATGTAAATTTTAGGTGTTAATGTGGACATGTATTTGCTAATATGTACATTTTAGAAGCTAATATTGGAGAATTTAGGTGCTAATATGTACATTTTAGGTGCTAATATGTACATTTAGATGCTAATGTGTACATTTTAGGTGCTAATATGGACATTTATTTGCTAATATGTACATTTTAGGTGCTAATATGGACATTTAGGTGCTAATATGTACATTTTAGGTGCTAATATGTATATTTTAGGTGTTAATGTGTACATTTTAGGTGCTAATATGTACATTTAGATGCTAATGTGTACATTTTAGGTGCTAATATGGACATTTAGGTGCTAATATGTACATTTTAGGTGCTAATATGTATATTTTAGGTGTTAATGTGTACATTTTAGGTGCTAATATGTACCATTAAGGTACTAATATACACCCTATGTACAAAAGCGTACCTTTTGAAAAGGTACAGCCCCAGTGACCGCTTTTGGACCTTTTTTTCTGAGAGTGTGGCCATTTTTCTATTTGTTTTGGGAACGTTTTGCTGCAAAAAAAAAAAAAAGTTTGTGTACAGTCTTAATAAAATACAGATGGTTATACAAGTAATTTGACATTCCTTTAAAACACAAATGATCATTTCTGTGTGATGCAGTGCAACAAACACATGATGTATCAATGCTAAATACAACTATTTAAAAACAATGTAACTTTATTTGCATTTAGCACCATATATTCATCACTCTAGACCACTGTTGTTTTTCAATGCTATTTTCATTACATTCAGAGCTGGAACCTATAAATACAACAACAACAAAAAAAAAATACTATTTTTAATTTGCATTATTTGTGTTGCCAAACCTTCAGGGAAATGTCCTTTGGATGATGCTTTTGTTCTCCGCTTCCAAAAATAAATCCAGCTAGAAGATGTTTGAAACAAACTTAAACTAATCAATATCGTCATCTTTTCCAGGGGAATAACACTGACAAGATATGAAACATGCTGGCCTTGCTACCGGAACACAAAATAGATCGTTTTCACAAGCTTAGCCTTATTCTGTCCTCTGCTACTAAAACACAACTACTGAGACAATATGAGGACAGCTATTAAAGAGATCATTTCCATCTTCATCAAAGTTAATGAAAAGGTGTTCAAATGAGTTTCATTAAAATTAATGAAACACTTTTGACATAAGCTGAGAATCATTTCTGCAGCAGATGTTAAGGGAATTGAGATGTGTGGGCAGAATCTGCTTCATCTTCATATAGATTCATTTTGTGTGTTGGATAGAACAGCTGTGATGTTGACCCCACCGAGCAATCCTTGATACAATCAAGAAATAATAGTGGTCTGCCTACTGCACACAATATAATACACATCACCTACTCTGTTATTGTGAAATAGTTCATAGTATACCAAATGGGAATATTCTGTATTGTTGTGACATGACCTCACTATTGCATGTTAACTTTTAAAAAAAAACTTTTGCTGATAATCAGCCCATTCTCACCCCCAAGGCGTCACTTAACTGACGCCTTGGGAAGCATTTGGACATGCTTCAATATCTGACGCTTTAGGCGCCCTTTAGCGTCAGTCAACCCGGTCTCATCCCAAGACGTCATATAACTGACGTTTTGGGACGTCTTTTGACCATATGTCAATATTCGCCTTTTTAGGGCCCCCTTAAACGTCGGTAGATGAGGTTATGGGATCCTAACTCTACCCCATACCTAAACCTAAACCTAAGCCTTAACCGAACCCGTCACCTAACTGACGTTAAAGGTAAAGCGTCAGTTGTATGACGGCCCGGGATCGCCATCTACCGACGTTTAAGGGTACCCTAAAAAGGCGGATATTGACGTATGGTCAAAATACGTCCCAAAACGTCAGTTATATGACGTCTTGGGATGAGACTGTGTTACGTCAGTAAGATGACGCCCTAGGATCGCGTGTACCCTACCCCCACCCCACACCTAAACCTAACCGCGTCCTCTAACAGACGCTTTCCTTTAGCGTCAGTTAGATGACGCCGTAGGATCGCGTCATGTAAGTGACGCTAAAGGGCGCCTAAAACGTCAAATATTGAAGCATGGTCAAAGGTGACGCCAATCAGTCAATTTGTTCATTTCGTTCGTTGAATCAACCAAATGACATGAAAAAAGATTCATTCATTTTGATAAACGAGTTCAAACAGGAGAGTCACGAACGCGAATCACAGAACAGAGCAAGGCGACCATTTGAGCTTATAAAACTTAAACTTTATTTTTTTTTTTAAATGAGCGATCGTTTTGCTTGATAAGACCCTTATTCATTGTCCTGAATCGTTTAAAGCCCTTTGAACAGTTTGCTCTTTTGGATCTTAAACCGTTTGGTTCCCATTGAAGTTCATTATATGGAGAAAATCCTGGATTGTTTTGATCAAAAACCTTCATTTCTTTTCGACTGAAGAAAGAGAGACATGGACATCTTGGATGAAATGGGGGTGAGTAAATTATCAGCAAAATCTTTTTCAAAAGTGAACTACTCCTTTAAGCATGTTAGAAAAACGGGTATTTTTAACATGAAATGTTGCGCAATGCACCTTTAACAAAACAGTTATTATAAGAGTTCATCACTGAAAGATGTATTGTACTATGTCTACTCTTTAAACAGCACTATGGTAAAAATGGAACACAAACTTTCTTTCCGGTATGCACTCCCGCTAAATAATTACTCTTTGAGTTCTTGCAACCGGGAACAAAACAAGTCGACACCGCTATGACTAAAAATTTGCTAAGAGGTGTTTCCTACTAAAGCAAGGTGGGGATAAGGTTAGCTTTAGACTCCGGCTAAGCGTTTCCATAGCAGACTGGTGGGATTGGCCTTGAACGGCAACATGCCCAGTGCATTATGGGAGCTGAAGTTTTCCGACCAATTTAGCAAATGGGAAGACAACAGCATTTTGTCTTTGTTTTCTCTAATCAGGTAGCACCATTTTTTAAAAAACTGTTTAAGCCTTTCTACTTCATAGGCAGACTTGATTTATTGAAAGCCCATTTTTTCAGCAGTGAAGTAACCTTTAAAATATTTGGTTTTCATTTTTATTGACCTCAAGGAATAGTTCGGAAATTACTATTCTGTGATTTTTTCTACTCATTCTTATGTCTGTTGTTTAAAACTTTTTTATGGACCTCAAAATGGAAAGATTCATTCAAGCGAAAGACCAAAAATATAATTGTTTGTCGCTTATTACCCTTTTGGCATAAGGATGCTGCATTAAATATGACGTGTTGATGAATGGAAAGGAACTTATATGGGCTTTTGTAGTTTTATTCATGGGTTAGGATGAGATGATATAATTTTGATTTGTGGGTGAACTATTCCTTAAAATGGATAATAAATCAAATTTATAATCCAATAATACTGGTGGTGATGATGAATTAATTAGCCATGGGAACAATTACTGTACTAGTTATTTTGGTAGATTGCTGTGGTGATTACAGCAGTGCTTCATTTTCTCACTATGTTATCACATTACCTCCTTGTAATCACGTTTCTAATCATCCCAAGATTATATAAAATATGAGTTCACGATAATCTGAATGAAGGATGAGTGAGAGAAAATGTGAGAGAAAGTATAAAAAGGGAGATAATGTTCTACCTGGGTCTGTGTGGGTTATATTCGGGTGCTCTTCTTTCCCCCACAACAACCCAAAGTGTGTGTGTGTGTGTGTGTGTGCCCTGTGATGAACTGGCCATCTGTCCATGGTGTTTCCCTGCCTGTGGTGCATGGGATAGACTCCAGCATCCCTACAGAGGATAAACAGTTTGGAGAATGGACGGATGAATATAATAAAACAAACAAACTAAAAAGGAACAGATAATGAAACAGGTAAAGAAACAGTGGAATAGTTTGATTGGATTGAGAAAACAATACGAGGAGAAACCATGACGCATGATCAGGTGCTAATACCATGCTTTTACCATAGTATTTACAAGGTACTTGGTATTAACATGGCAATGTGTTCAAAAACTGTATTAGTTGAATGCCAGTTAAAAGTGTCTGTGGTTATAAAGATAAAAAGGAGGCGTTTTGAAACGGCGTAGGTTGAAGGACACAGAATGAATGAACCTTTAAGCTACAGAGGAGGAAAAATAAAATGTCACATAAAGTAAGTAAATGCAGGGAGAGGGAGTGTCTGTGGCGGAGACTGTCAATGTCATGGGCCGATGGTCTCTGGAAGCTCAAGTGTAGCAGGTCGATATGTATCAGCAGTTTTCCATGGACAGTTTTACAACATGATGCGAATAAAAATACCAGAGACTTAGCAGAGACTATGTTTGTGAAGTCAGTAAAGATGCATTATGGGTATGTTATATCAGCCCGTTCTCATCCTTTAGCGTCACATAGAACGCTACATGACAAAACGGCGCTATACTACGCACATGGTACTCTTTATCGTTAAAGAGTAACTAAACACTTAACCAACTTTTTTTAGTTAATGACCTGTAAGAATGGGTCTTTAAGGATTAGTTCACTTTTGAAACAACTTTTTCTGATAATTTACTCACCCCCATGTCATCCAAGATGTCCACGTCTTTCTTTCCTCAGTCGAAAAGAAATGAAGGTTTTTGATGAAAACATTCCAGGATTTTTCTCCATATAATGGACTCCAAACGGTTCAAGGTCCAAAAGACACTTTCAGATGCAGCTTCAAATGTCTTTAAACGACACCAGACGATGAATAAGGGTCTTATCAAGCGAAACGATCGCTTATTTCAAAACTTATTCCAAAAATGTAACTTTTCTAAGGACAAATGCTAGCCTTGCTCAATTCTGTGAGGCGCGTTTGTAACGTCACGTAATACGTAATTACGCTTAAAAGGTGACGGGCGACGCAGCCGGAAGTACAGAATCAAAATCAACCTTTTGAGCGTAATTACGTATTACGTGACGTTACAAACGCGCCACACAGAATAGAGCAAGGCTAGCATTCTTCAAAAGCAGATCGTGGGGACATTTACTATTCGTGATATCGCACACCCCTAGAATAAACCATTTAACGACTAGTCGACTAGTCGTCGACTGTTATGCAAAACTAGTCGACTAGCAAAAATCAGTTGTGAAACCCCTACAGCTAACACACATGGCACCCTTTAGCGCAGACTGATCTCATGAAGTAGCGTGTGTATGACATGCCAATTCGTATTTCCATTTTTGGCGTGCTATCAAGACGCATAATCGCCTTTCAGCGTGTTTATGAACGCCGTTAACTTAACGTTATATAAATATAGGACTTACCTCAACCCCGTCCCTAAACCTAACCGTCACTGGGGTTAATAGCATTTATGACTGGAGATTTGACTGCGTGTTCGGACACGCGGAATGACGCGGACGTTAATGGCGTAGATATACGCACACACGCGGATAGCACAAATTGCGTGGAGATAACACGCCACCTGACTCGAAAGTGGCGTATATGTTTACGCAAAAGTCATGATGTCATGTTGTTTAGCGTCAATATAACACACCTCGGTTTAGGTCTGGGGTAGTGTTAGGGTTAGACCACTAGGAGGCGCCTTCTGGCCCATATATCTGCGTCTCATATTGACGCTAAAGGGTGCCATGTGCGTTGGATGTAGAGCACCAGAGAAACGTGGGCGCCTTCATCTTTTGAAGTTGCTCTGTATATTTCAATGGCATCGCTGTTGAGGAGTAATTAGCTGGTGAAGTGGATTTACTTTTTGTAGAGTTAACAAAAGTTATCATGAGCATTGTAATGTTTATCATAAGCATTGTAAAGCAGATGTCTTAACAAATGTCGACCGGGAAATTTTTTAACGAGCAGTTCATTCATACCTATGCAAGATCGCTGTGAAAATACAGACCGGAAGTCAAAAGACAACGAGCGCAACGCTGAAAAGGGGCGGGGCTACATAAGGTCTATACGCATTGGCAAAAGCATCAGTATATGATGCCTTGGGATAAGAACGGGCTGGTATAGCTTATAATACAGACATTAGATACTGTAGATCTTTTATCATGTTCCCTTCATGCTTCTAACTATACTATCTGCTGCACTTTTAGGATGTTGCAGGTAACGTTCTCATCCTATAGCTTGTCCTTCAATCTTACAAAAAAAAAAGGGGGGCTGTGGCAATACCAGAGTACAATGATGATATTAAATGGGAATAAGATGGCTGGGAACTGCATGATTACCAAATTCTCACACCATGATATTTACCTCTAAAACATTCAGTGACTAAAACCTATGGTTTGATAATAGTACTATATGTGAAAAACAATAATAATAATAATGTAATGCCTTGGTATTTTTGCTAGTGCATCTGTTCTTCCATCTAACTCCTCTGTTTCTGGCACATGGTACATGGCAAAGCTACAGAACACAATTTTACACGAGCCGTTAACATCCATGCAAGCCTGCTACTGAATAAACACATAACCACTGCAAATAATGAATCGTTATTATGAACGAAACCTTTAAGATAAGAATCTCTCAGAAAACCAATTTGCCATTTGTATCACAGGCAGCCCTTACAAAAAAAGTCTCAGGTGGTTATTCAAGAGATACCTCAGCATACTGTTTAATGGCACCATTTTTATCTACCATGGTACCCTTTATTACTTGCCATGGTAGGGAGAGATTCTTGCACCAGGTTCCAACTTGCCAACACTTATAGTCAGTAATTAAATAAAGTGTAACACATCTGAGAGCAGATTGGATGCTTGGAGGAAGAAAAAGAAAAGAAACTACATGAAATGGGATGGTCCGATTCATTGGAATGTGCAAGTGTCAGTCAAGTGTGGTTCATACCACGTCGGTGTGGTGGGGGGTCGGAGGATTGAGTCTCTATTAGTCATACTGGTCCCTCGGTCATGCCCTCCAGAGGCAGGCTGGTGGCATTATCAGTGGCCAGAGGTTGATCCTGGGAGGTTGGGACGTTGTGGGCGGTCGCTACAGCCAGACTAGCGTATGGCAGGTGGCAGTCTGTGTGGAGGAAGGGTGGGTAGTGCTGCCGATAACAGACGTAGGCAAAGAAGAGGCCGATCACTCCCCCAACAAATGCATCTGTGAGGGGCAATTCAAGGTTCACAAAGTAAGACACAGATACAATAAATCTCATCCATCCTTAGTCTGCCTGTCAATTCTTTTATTGTCGTCATGGTAACACTTCAATTAAAGGGGTGTGCATAAGACTGACATGACACCTTCATAACCATGACATGTTTATGACAACTGTCATTAAGTGTCATTCGCTCAATAATGACATTTTGAATGCAAATATGACATCGTTTGAGATGTCTTTGTTATGACATCTTGACATAAAATTAAATGAAATGAGGCATTATAACTGTCATGAATATTTTTTTATGACCTCAACTACAAATTGAATTTGTCATTAAAATGTTATAATGGCTTCATGACAGCCAGTGTCAAAGCCAACCACGTGACAGTTTAATGTAATGTCAACCCATAAAGTGGTTTCTTAAGTTTGATCATTAATCTGCTATGTCATGTTTATGACAGGTTGTGTTGTCTTAGTAATGTCAAGTTGTCATGACAAAGACCAAACCAATGTATTGGTTTATGTCAAAGACATCTCAAACAATGTCATATTTGCATAAAAAATGTAATAATTGAGTGAATGACACTTAATGACAAACATGCATAAAACTTCCTTCATATTCATAATGTCACGATTATGAAGGTGTCATGTTAGTCTTATGCACACCCCTTCAAGTAAAGTGTTACCGAATGGCTGGGTAGCTACTGATCTAAGATTCTGCAGCAAACACAATTCACTAAATGGTTTGTGCCGTTTAATGTCACCCTGAGAGGATCAGTTAAGCACAACCATTAAAAAGAGCTGCAGTGCGCACTGACTGTTTCACCAGCACAAGTAAACACCACACAGCTATTTAATTCCCAAAACGTTGAGTCTAAAATCAAATCAAATGATTGAAACATCATTTTGAGGATGGACTGAACAATTGGCCCTTTACTCACCTTCAATTTGATTCAAACCTGTATGAGTTTCTTTCTTCTGCTGAACACAACAGAAGATATTTTGAAGAATGTCGGTAACCGAACAGTTGAAAAAATAAATAAATCACAAATAAAAAAAAAATGAGTTTTTTTTACAAATGAGTTTTATATCACAAGTTACTCTAAAAGTAATTAATTACTATTTACTAATTACCTCTACAACAGTGTAATTAGATTACTGTACTAATTACTCTCTCTAAAAAGTATTTAATTACTTTTAATTACTAATTACTTTCAAAATCCCATATCAATCTCAACCAGCTGAATAATACAAGGACAGACATGAATCTGTTTTAATTCTTTCAAATAAATACTATAAAATTGCATGAATTATCCTTAAGGTTACATTATAAAAACATACTTTTTAGCATCAGACAATACATTTTGATGTTAAACCCACTATTGTTTTATGTCTGATCTCATGACATTTCATACTTTTTTCATACATATTTTACAATAATTCATACGAATTTGTACAAGTGCGGTCGTACGATTTAGACACCTCATAAAATGCATACGAATCGCTGTGAGATCGGATTGATCTATACACAGTATTTACCTCAATTGCATCAGAAGTAACTGTAATTAAATTACAGATAAATGAAGAGTAATCCCTTACTTTACATTTTCAAGGGAGAAGTAATTAAATTACAGTAACTAATTAGTTAGTAATTACTAATTACTAAGGCGCCTGGCGTATGTTTTCAATTGTTTTCAATGGGAGCGCCGCGTTTTTTAAACGCCGTGAGCGTACCGAGGCGCAGAGCGTTCTTTTTCACGCTGAAGCGCCGAGCGCCCAGCGTTTTTACTGGTCGCTGGGAGTTGAAAAATGTTCACTGTCACATTTTACCCAGCCGTCCAATCACAGTGGAGGAGGGGCGGGACCAAACCACACCAACCAACTGTCACAACATTCAAACTGCTGCATATATTCCGTATCATAGCAACGAAACGTCTCAACAGAAAAACCGCTGCGCTGCCAAAGCGCTCTCAAGCGCCCAAAGCACGGCGTCTTCAGCAGAGCGTCTAGCGTTTTCAGCTGGATAAAAACGCTAGACGCTAAAAACGCTGGTGGACACACGGCCTAAGTAATTAATTACTAATTACTTAGTAATTAGTTACACCCAACACTGCACACCTCACGCATTTGTGGATTTTGAAACACTTCTAGCATCGACGTGCAGACAAATCCACAAATATTGTAAGTGGACTGTTTCCTCAAGCTAATCAGATAACGGCCACATTGAGCTGACCAATCGTAGCACATTCCAGCTACAACCAATTTTCCCATTGACTTCCATAGTCAAGTCATCTTCATTTATATAGTGCACTCTAAAAAATGCTGGGTTGTTTTAACCCAATTTTAGGTCGAATATGGACAAACCCGAGCGTTGGGTTAAAATTTTAATTTAAATAATAACCCAACGGCTGGGTTTGTCCACATTTGACCCAAAGTTGGGTTGAAACAACCCAGCATGTTTTAGAGTGTGCTTTTTACAATACAGATTGTATCAAAGCAGCTGATAACATGAAAATAACACAACAAAATTTGTTTTCTAGAAGTTGAATATTAAATGTCCCCAACTAAGCAAGCCAAAAGCCTTGGCTTTTGTCCTTTTGTCCTAATATGGAAGTCAACAGGGTCCATCAACTGCGTTCAGCAAAAGAATGAAATTCATACAGGTTTAAAACAAATTGAGGTTGAGTAAATGAAGACAGAATTTTCATTTTGAGGTGAACTATTCCTTTAAATCACTGTGCTACAAGGCAAGCTTTTCTGAGCCACAGCTTGTATTTACTTGGACCAGATTGGACCCATCAAGTTTAATGGTCCATGCCACTATTGTTTAGATTAGTTCTGTTCTACTACCCAGCAGGCCCTAGGGGATAGCCCATATAAAGTCACACTAATAAGTATCCGCTTGCAGTTGTTTCACTGATAGGAGGAGTCTATATGAGGTGACGAGGAAATCTATATAAATAAATAAATAAAATAAAGGTAACACTTTATAATAACTTTCATTAATATTTGAAAATATTGAAAATGATACATTGCTTTACAGACCCTTAGTTAATATACATGCATATGCTTTTTAATGTTTACTAATGTGTTTATTAAACATTACAGATTTATTGATTGACGGATCACTGTTTAATGTATATTAAAATGTGCTGTTTAATGCACTCAAAATGACTAATTAAACTATTTTTTCACAACATTAGGTACAAAAGTGCATTAGGTAATAAATGAATCAACGTTTAATGAGATTTGTTAGCATTTTATTTACATTAAATCATTATGTTATATTAAATAAGTTCATTAGTTAACATTAATAAGCAAATTATCTCCTATTTATGTGTAAATATGTGAATATATATTACTAACGAGTGATCTGTTAAAGCTGCAGTCCGTAGTTTTTCCTCTTTGTCGCCATCTCTGTTTGAAATCTGCAATTGCAGTCATTCGCGGAAATATCAACTTTACGTGGGTTGTGCCCCGGCACGGATGTTTGAGGAGAGTGTGTGTCTGTCAGTCGCCGCCGGTGTGGATACTGGCATTCGCAATCGCAATCAATCGAATGGCCAACATAAGACTTTTCACCCTAAAATGTCATCTGAACAAGTAAGTAACATCCACTTTTGAATTTCCAGTTGTCACTGGTGATGATTGTCGTTTGAACCTTTCTGGGTCCGCCATCAAATTAATACGTTTAATTAATGGACCAGCTGTAGTTTTGGACAAGCTGTAGTTTGATTATTAAGCATGCAGGGCAACCACCCAGTAGAACATTACAATAATCTAGCCTTGAGTTCATGAACGCATAAACTAATTGCTCCTAACCGACGACGAAGACTTGACAGAGCAGCCATCAAGTGTTAGACAGTATTCTAGGTTATTAAGTGAGGAAGTTTTTTGGCCAATAATTAGAATCTCTGTTTTTCTGAGTTTAGTAGGAAATTACCAGTCAGCTATGGATTCCGTTAATTTTGTGAATTGATGCGTTTCGTCGGGGGCGAAGAAATATAGAGCTGATTATAATCAACATAGCAGTGAAAACGAATGCCATGCTTCCTAATGATATCTCCCAAGGGTAGCATGTACAGAGTGAACAGCAACGGTCCGAGTACTGAGCCTTGTGGTACTCCATACTGAACTTTTGATTGATAAGACATCTATTCGTTTACAAACTGATAACGGTCAGATAAGTATGATTTAAACTATGCTAGTGCAATTCCACTAATGGAAGGCAGGCTGTCCTCTGGGTGGGTGTGCCCACTTAAACTCAGGCCGATCGCCAGGGTCAAAGCCTCCCGTCTGTGTCATTGGTCAAAGTGTCGCATTCTTCCAAGAATATTCCTCTCTGCTCGTTATGAACTTGCCCCCAAATATATTGGCCCATTCACTGTCACTAAAGTTCTTAGACCAGTGGCAGTCCACCTCGAACTTCCTCCTGCGTAAAGGAGAATTATTTTAGTTTGTCATGTTTCCAAAACAAAACCTGTTCTTCATTCCCATTAATCCGCCTGCTCCGGTTCCCCGACCAACACGTCTAGCAGATGGGGAACCCAGCTATTCAGTCAAACGTATTCTGGATTTGAGACAGGGGACGCGGATTCCAGTATTTGGTGCACTGCTGGGGTTATGGTTTGGAGGAGAGATGTTGGGTATCCCATATTGGATCACTCCCTTATCGATGATTACAATCAACAGGTAGGTTCCTTTGGTAGCGCCAGGAGGCGTTCTTAGGGTTTGCTCTTGTCTTTCGTCAGATCGCTTTGGTGCTCAGGCCTGCTGTTATTGTAATTTTGAAAACCAATGGGCCATGTTGTGTTATTTTCCTCTGGCTATATCGGTTATATGTCCCATTCCATCATATTATGTCATGCTGTCTTTGTTGACTCAGACTATTCATTGGATGCATCATGTGACTTCACATCATGTCTGAGGCTGTTATTGATGGTGACAGTATGGCTGTGCGCCAGCGTGATTCTGGATGATACACAGACATGATTAATAACTGTATGGGTAAAACATCTAGAAGCAGGCCAGTGCGCAGTAAAACTGATGTCAAAGCTTACAAACAATTGCTAATGCTTTATCTCTATCTCCAAGAAGTAACTCCACTAAACCATGCATACTCGGTGTTATGTTCTACAAGACTTGAAGACAGTTCGATCTGTATTAATCCCTGGAAAAAGTTAATTAGCTTGACATGTATTTTTAATTATCATGTTTAATTAAATAACTATGGTAGATCGAGTAAAGATGTGCTAGACAGAATAAACATTTTTATATCGAATATATATTATATAACTAAGTCTCAGAGTATTAGTAGACTGTTAGATTAATGGGTGTTAGGGTTCGGGTGTCATGAATACAGCCTCTGTGGCGCCCTCCACTCACCACCAGAGGTCAGCATCTCCGGAGTACTAATTCCCTTGGACTGCAAATCCCATAATCCCCGTACCTGTGGCTGATTTGTCTCACAGGTGTTTCCCATTCACTCTCTCTATTTAAACTGTTCTCTCAGCCTCATCATTGCGAAGTCTTGTCTTGCCATGCATACATTTCTGAGCGTTTATTCCGTGTGTGATTTCCCGTGTATGACCTGGACTGTTTATTGGACCTTGAATCTTTGCTGCCTGCCTGTTCTGATTGCATCTGCCTTGTTGTTCGATTACCCTGTGTGTTTGCCGCCAGCCCTGATCCTCAGCCTGAACTCTGACTTTGATTCTGCCTTATCTACACTGTTATTGAAGCCTGTGATTGACCCTTGCCTGTTTGACGTGAATTCTGTTCTAATAAAGCTGCATATGGATTCTCAAGACAATGCCTCCCCGTTACAGAAGACTTCGCCAGATGTCGATCCAGCAGCATTCTACCATTTTACCACGGAGGTTACTGCGCAAGCATCGGTCCTGGCCACCCACCAGCAACAGCTCAGTCGATTGACTTCGATTACTGAAGAGCTGGTAAAAGCTTTACAAGCACTTCAGCCTTCCGCACCCGGCATACCGGCGCCACCCCCGACTCTACCACCGGTACCGGCACAGGCACAGGCTATTCCTAACACTGCCAGTCCTCGGCTCGCCTTCCCGGAGAAATTTGATGGATCTCCAGATAAATGTAAGGGATTCTTACTTCAATGTTCTATGTTTGTCAATCAACAACCCATGCTATATCCTTCAGATGAGAACCGCATTGCATTTGTGTGTTCACTTCTCACGGGGAGAGCGTTGGAGTGGGCTACCGCCGTATGGAATGAGGATAGACCAACCTTTCCTTCGTTCAGGGATTTTATTCAACGCTTCAAAGAGGTGTTTGAGCACTCCGTTGGAGGAAAGGGGGCGGGTGAGCAATTATTATCTCTCCGGCAAGGAAGGGGTTCGGCAGCGGATTATGCGTTATCTTTTCGTACTCTCGCAGCTCAGACGGGATGGCCCGACGATCCTCTCAAGCTCCACTACCGTAAAGGCTTATCTATGGAGTTGCAGTCGGAACTTGCCTGTCGTGACGAGGGACTGTCACTGGAGAAGTACATCGATTTGTCCATCAAGATCGACAATCTCCTTCGATCTCGTCGCACTAACCGTCTGCACACTTCCCCCATGACATTTGCAACAGTCAACTCAGATGTAGAATCCATGCAAATTGGTGTTACACGTATCAGTGAGGAAGAGAGAGAGAGACGCATTCGACAGAGCCTATGCTTGTACTGTGGATTACCGGGACATTTAAGAGCAACTTGTCCTACCAGACCATCCCGCAATTCCACTGTGGTGAGTTCCATTCCCAAACCCACTACTAGTTTTGAGATTGCTGTTAATCTGGAGATAAATGGGAGGGTCATTGAGACATTGGCATTAATTGACTCAGGGGCTGCAGGAAACTTCATCGACATGTCTTTTGCGAGAAATAATAATATTCCCCTTGTTCCTTACGATTCTCATTTGGCAGTCGCAGCGCTAGATGGCCGACCTCTGGGCTCCGGTCGCATCAAATTCACCACTGAAGATCTGCAGTTGAGCACTGGAGTTCTCCACACTGAATCCATCCGTCTGTTTGTTTTTCAATCACCACAAAATCCCATCATCCTCGGACTTCCATGGTTAGAGCTTCACAACCCTTCTATTTCCTGGACTAAGAAACAAATCACTCAATGGTCAGACTTCTGTCTTCATAATTGTCTTCACAACTTGCCTGTCAAAAAGGGGACCGAGACTTCCTTAACCGAGGTACTTCCCAGTGTCTATCAGGATCTAGCCGAGGCATTCAGCAAAATGAAAGCATCACACTTACCACCACACCGAGCCAGTGACTGTGCCATAGATCTCCTCCCAGGATCACAACCTCCCAAGGGCAGAGTCTTTCCGCTGTCACAACCTGAAGCAGAGGCTATGAGATCCTACATTCAGGAGGAACTCAGCAAAGGTTTCATTCGTCCTTCCACTTCACCCGCATCAGCTGGCTTCTTCTTCGTCAAAAAGAAAGATGGAGGTCTTCGTCCCTGTATTGACTACCGATCTCTCAATGCCATCACCACCAAGTTTCGTTACCCTCTACCTCTCGTTCCGGCAGCTCTTGAACAACTCAGACAAGCAAGATATTTCACCAAGCTGGATCTTCGTTGTGCCTATAATCTCATCCGTATTCGTGAGGGGGACGAATGGAAGACTGCTTTCTCCACCACGACAGGGCACTACGAATATCTCATTATGCCATTCGGATTGTCCAATAGCCCTTCCGTGTTTCAAGCTTTCATTAACGACGTGTTCAGAGACATGTTGAACCAATGGGTAATTGTTTACATCGATGACATCCTCATTTACTCTGAGACTTATGAGGAGCACGTTAAACACGTCAGAGCGGTTCTCAAACGTCTCATTCAACATCAATTGTACGCCAAGGCAGAGAAGTGCGAATTCCACCAAGAGACCATCTCCTTCCTCGGATATGTGATTAGCTCGGGAGGGGTCGCCATGGACGACAAGAAGGTACAGGCAGTAGCTCAGTGGTCCCAACCTACTACTCTCAAGGAACTGCAACGCTTCTTGGGTTTTGCCAATTTCTATCGGCGGTTCATCCGTAACTTCAGCAGTATCGCTGCCCCCATGACATCCATGATCAAGAAGGGAACCCAACGACTAACCTGGTCCTCAGCAGCTTTAGCAGCATTCAGTGAACTAAAAGAGAGATTCACAAC
Source organism: Pimephales promelas (assembly GCF_988280905.1). Taxonomy (NCBI): domain Eukaryota; kingdom Metazoa; phylum Chordata; class Actinopteri; order Cypriniformes; family Leuciscidae; genus Pimephales; species Pimephales promelas. Next base: position 34,234,995 of record NC_142779.1, read on the forward strand.
CGCTCCAATTCTACACCACCCAGATCCTGAACGTGAATTCATAGTTGAAGTAGACGCTTCTAGCACGGGCATTGGGGCAGTGCTTTCACAACGCCAGGGGGAACCTCCCAAGCTGTTTCCCTGTGCGTTCTTCTCCCGTAAATTAAATCCTACCGAGCAGAATTATGATGTTGGCAATCGCGAACTTCTCGCAATGAAGGCGGCATTCGAGGAGTGGCGCCACTGGCTGGAGGGGGCTAAACATCCGTTCACTGTACTCACTGATCATCGTAACCTCGAATATCTGAAATCAGCCAAACGACTTAACCATCGACAAGCCAGATGGTCACTCTTTTTCACCAGATTTGATTTCAGAGTTACGTATCGTCCAGGCTCGCAAAATACCAAGGCAGATGCACTCTCTCGACTTTATGAGTCAGATCTCCTATCGCCAGATCAAGAACCCATCATTCCATCCACCATCATTCTCGCACCTGTGCAGTGGGATATATTAACTGAGATCGCGGAAGCCCAAGTCACCGAACCTCCACCGGCTGAAACCCCACCTAATCTTATGTACGTTCCACTGGCCCTAAGACAGAGAGTAATACAAATGGTACACACTAACCCAAGTTCCGGTCATCCAGGTATAACAGCTACTTTACAACTCCTCAACAACAAGTTCTGGTGGTCTTCTATACGAGCGGACACCATCACGTTCATTCAAAATTGCACCATCTGCAATACCTCTAAATCTCCACATCAATTACCTGCTGGGCTTCTTCATCCATTACCCATCCCACAAAGACCATGGTCACACATCGCCATCGACTTCGTGACGGATCTTCCTCTCTCTCAGGGTCACACTACCATTCTCACGGTAATTGATCGTTTCTCAAAAGCCTGCAGACTGATACCTCTTCCCAAGCTTCCCACTGCCCTGGAAACCGCTGAGGTCCTCTGCAACAATGTGTTTCGATTCTACGGTCTACCGGAGGATATAGTCTCTGATCGGGGTCCACAGTTCACCTCCCGAGTCTGGTCCGCTTTCTGTCAGCTACTGAACATTAATGTCAGTCTAACCTCTGGATATCATCCTGAAGCCAATGGTCAAGTAGAGAGATTAAACCAGGAACTCACCCGCTTCCTTCGCTCATATTGCCAGAAGAATCAGTTCGACTGGAGTCGCTATCTGTTATGGGCTGAGTACGCTCAAAATTCACTTTGTAAGCCGTCTACAGGGCTCACCCCCTTTCAGTGCATCCTAGGTTTCCAACCCCCATTGTTTCCATGGTCTGGAGAACCCTCGGACTTACCCGCAATCAATTCATGGTTACAACGCAGTGAGGAGACGTGGAATAGTGCTCATGTCCATCTACAAAGGGCAGTGCATCGCACCAGAGGACAGGCCAATCGACATCGGCGTACCAATCCCAACTACCAACCAGGGCAATGGGTTTGGTTGTCCACCCGAAACATACGGCTCCGGTTACCTTGCAAGAAGCTCAGTCCCAGGTACGTGGGTCCTTTCAGAATCATCAGACAAATCACTCCAGTTTCTTTTAGATTAGCCTTACCTGACCATTACCGTATCTCACCCACCTTTCATGTCTCCTTGCTCAAGCCCGCTGGTGGTCCGAGTGGAGAGGAGGGCCTAGACGAGGCTGGTGACCAGAGAGCTCCTCCCATCATCATCGACGGTCAGGAGGCTTACCGGGTCCATGAAATCCTGGACTCTCGTCGTCGGGGCAGACTCCTTCAGTACCTCGTGGACTGGGAAGGATACGGTCCAGAGGAGAGATCCTGGATCAACGCTAATGACGTTCTAGACCCTTCACTCACTAGTGATTTCCACAGAGATCACCCGGACAAACCTGCCCCAAGATCTCGAGGAAGACCCCGGCGTCGTTTGCCTCCTCGCGTCAGGAGCCGCTCACAGGGGAGGGGCTCTGTCACGAATACAGCCTCTGTGGCGCCCTCCACTCACCACCAGAGGTCAGCATCTCCGGAGTACTAATTCCCTTGGACTGCAAATCCCATAATCCCCGTACCTGTGGCTGATTTGTCTCACAGGTGTTTCCCATTCACTCTCTCTATTTAAACTGTTCTCTCAGCCTCATCATTGCGAAGTCTTGTCTTGCCATGCATACATTTCTGAGCGTTTATTCCGTGTGTGATTTCCCGTGTATGACCTGGACTGTTTATTGGACCTTGAATCTTTGCTGCCTGCCTGTTCTGATTGCATCTGCCTTGTTGTTCGATTACCCTGTGTGTTTGCCGCCAGCCCTGATCCTCAGCCTGAACTCTGACTTTGATTCTGCCTTATCTACACTGTTATTGAAGCCTGTGATTGACCCTTGCCTGTTTGACGTGAATTCTGTTCTAATAAAGCTGCATATGGATTCTCAAGACAATGCCTCCCCGTTACATCGGGTTTGTACACTCTTAGAAGAAATGGTTCTATTTAGAACCAGAAATGGTTCCATCCCCCGCTTCATATTTGGAACTCCAAAATGGTTCCATATAGAACCATTTTTTTGGTAAAAGATTCTATTGGCCAAGTATGGAACCCCAGGGTTCTATATAGAACCCAGAGGAACCCTTTTTTAAGAGTGTATAGAACCTTTTAGGGGTTCCAAATACGTAGCGCTGATAGAACCTTTTAAGGTTCTATATAGAACCTTTTCTTCTAAGAGTGTAGAATAAGATGACATGTTTCAAAGTTACTTATAGTCAGTATAATGTCTGTTGAGGAGCATCAAAATAAAGTGTTAGCAGATATTAAGTAGACAAGCTACAGACTCTAATAAAAGCTAGTTGACATAGTTGAATATCTAAAGTGGATCATCGAAATAGTGTTACCAAGATTACACATGTTATTACACTTGAGAAACAATGTTTTAAAAGTACATTTATTTAGTGACATTTTTCAGTAATCTATATGATCTAATTAATATTTTTCAATGAATGGTCCTGCTAAACAAACCATTTTTGAAATGTAAATGAAGATGCTCTAAGCAGTTGTGTGCTTTTGTAGGACACTGCTGCAAACCTCTGACCTTGCCAGTGATGCTTGTAATCGCAGGTGCGGGACAGCGCGATCATCATGGCACTGTAGAGGGGCAGGACCATGGCACAGAGACGCCAGCTGCGCCCGCGTCCAGCATCTGTGAAGCACTGCAACTTCCCCGCCAAGTAAAATGAGGTAAAGCCCAGGCCAGAGAAAGCAACTAAGACAAAAGGTGAGAGAAATAAAATATAGAGTAAATGAAGAGTTCAGATGCAAAAGCCTCTAAATGCCATTTGAAATTTTCTTCTTTAATGACGATTTTTATCAAACTTGTATATTTAAGTTCAGTAATTTCACTTAAATAACAATTAATAGGTAATTATCATTGCCAATTAAGTGAAATTACTGAACTTAAACATACAAGTTTGATAAAAATCGTCATTAAAGAAGAAAATTTCAAATGGCATTTAGAGGCTTTTGCATCTGAACTCTTCAAATGCAAAGTTCTTTAAGAAACCATATACAGTAGGAAATGACTAAAGTGAACTTTTTAACATCAAAACTGTCTGCTAGACAGCAGTGATATTAAATAGATAGCAAATGCCATCTAATCCTAATATAGAAATAACCCCAGTAATCTGACATGTGTCTGCTCTAAAGCTTCAAATGAGATCTCAACAATGTGCTCAGATTTGCAAAATACCAAGCTCTGAAATCAGATGTCAAATATGAAATCAAATGTCTCCTCAATTCTTTCTAAACCGAATTATCTGAGCTATGACACGCTTATTTTATAACTCTATGCTTTGCCAATGGTCTCATTCATTTCAAGTGAATTTTATGAGTTATAATCATTTTGTAGACATTGGGATATACATGCATTGTTGTATAGCACAGAACAGAGCTTGTATTTCTCTGAATTCCATGGAAAAACATAAATAAAAATGGGATTTGCTAGCACTCTTACTACTGTCCTGCTCTCTGCAAACCTGTTGCCCTGGCAACCTGAGGTAGCATTAAAGAATCGAGATAGATTTCTTGCTGTTGCATTTTTAAACTCTGTATTACATTAATGTATTTTATTGAGATACTACAGCTTACTTACTATAAACGAGATTGAAAAGAGTTTTGGACTCCAGCACTGTTGCATTAAAAAGCATAAACTGATATGGTGTGAAAACAAATAACTAGGCATCCAAGCTGCTTTTTCAAAATTTGCACATTAAATTCTGCAAAGTGATTATGCGCACTCTCTGTAACAATCGTAGGACACACAATGTCGGTTTTCCTAAACTGGGGTTCACATTTTCACTGACAGTGATTGCATTGACGGAGGTTGCCAAATCACTGTACTGTTTGATGGGTACTATGTGTTCCTGCTTAAACCAGCCTCTCTACCTTGGTTGCATTACCCCTCTTCAATTACTCATGTTGCTTCAAATTGTAAAACTCTCAATGACAATGAAAGACTAAAAATGTCAATGCTAAATCAAATTAAGTAGTTTTAAAGAGCAATGTTTAAAATTATGCAATACATTACTCTCTCTGACCTCACAAAAAAGTGGGGCTCATTCATGAACTTGGGTGCAAAATCTGCTAACAAACAATTTTAATACAAAAATGTATTTAGAAGGGGGGAAAAAAGAGGAAGGAACAACAAACTACACATGCTGTGTGCAAAAATCACATCTGGGTGCTTACACTGTAAAAAATTTGGAGTAGGATTTTCTTGAAAAAACCTTGCTAAACGATCTCACTCAGAAAATGCTAGTAAATTTACAAAGATGTGCCAAGTAAAAACCTAAACATATTTATCAGTAGCTTTAATTAGAAATCTTTAAGTTAAATTTACTTGGAATGTGGAATTAAGTAAACTTTACAAAAAATAAGTACTTTTAACTCGGCTTGTAAAAGGTAGATTAATACCGATTTCCTTTGCCTTTGTATTACACTTCGCTAAAACAATTATCTTGAATTTTATTAGTCAAGTATGTTCTTTACTTAGATCATCTAAGTGATTTATTTATACATCATGTCAGACTTTAAGCCTTATGTGAATGCAAACACCTCAATACTTGGTAGACAATACACAACGGTGGTAACATTTGATGGATCGTTTTTGTGTTTGAATGTGTCGTTTTAAGCAAAAAATGTACTCGAAATGTCACAAAATGGCAATTTACTAATACTGACAACAAAAATCAATGATAAAACAGTGTAAATACAGCTGGAAACCAGTGAAAAATGAACCTCATTAATTATTCAAGGTCCAGTGCATGATGGGAACCCCAGTATCAGAAAAGTTGAGTAATTTTTACTTAATTTTATTGAGTTGATATTACACTTTCATTTATACTCGCTTGAAATAAGTACTGATATGGAATTTACTTAGTTTTTTAAATTCTTGCTGAACTAACTTTTTCAAGTAAATTACATTGGGTTTTTTCACTAGTATTTACTTAACCAAAAAATCTTTACGTATATCATCACATTTCATTTTAAAGAGGACACAACACACGCCTCTTTGCGGAATATGGTGAGGAGACGGGTAAATATAATTTCCCGAGCAATAGCGTACAGGGGATCAGTGTAGTATCACACGGAGATTCATTAGGAGATGGCTGGAGTTTCACAAGGGAACTTCACAGGTAAGTAAAGAGGGTATGTAGTCCGTAATCCGTATTGGAGACTAGACAAAGAGTGGCTGTGAGGTGTGTGCTTTTACACAGGTCCTATACGTAGGTGATCAGTATTCGGGTGAGAGTGAACGTTGGATGTCCGCGACACACGTTTTCTATTAGGCAGAAATTTTTGTGAGAACTTCTCCTGTGCATACAAATTCGACATAATCAGGGTTTAAGAAGGCCTGAAAATAGTATTACTATGACGTAAGTACATGGTAAAGACACTTTATTTTCTGTTCAAACTATTGGCCTCATTAGAGCACCTAATGGTGCAACAACTCTGCTCTCAGACGGTGTAATCCTACTTCGGTTACGCACACTAATTTCCCATTTAATAGGAAATGCAACCATCCCACCACATATAATGCATTACAATCAAAATTGTAACCATGAATAATTATTTACTTTGTAGCCTTGGGCAACTCATAATGTCCTTGCCAGTGATGCAGGCTTGATGATGTGCGGGATGGGGTCTCTTTGCATAAAGAAATAAAACAAAAACAGTGTTTTCTATCCGTGTTCTAAATATCTAACAAGTTTTATTACCATTTCTTCAGAATATTAAGAATTTAAATGGCACATCTTAAACCATATTAAAGAGTAATGACTACATTATATTCACTACATATTAAAGACAATAAACAAATCAAGTAGAAGCAAAAGCAAATCTGTGAGGACATTCATAAAAAGTTTCACCTTTTAGATTTGGGATGAAATAAATCGAAGCCATGGTATGTATTTTGAATGAATATAACTTTGAGAGCAACTTTAGGTTTTCCTTGTCGCAAGAAGTCTAGGAATTTCAAATGATGTAGATTTCAAAACAAGTTTAATTTTGTAGCATTGGTCCCGATCCCGGATCGTCATACAACTGACGCTTTACCTTTAACGTTGGTTAGGTGACGGGGTAGGTTTAGGTGTGGGGTAGGGTTAGGATCCGATAACGTCATCTAACCGACGTTTAAGGGTACCCTAAAAAGGCGGATGTTGACGTATGGTCAAAAGACGTCCCAAGACGTCAGTTATAACAGACTGCGCTGTCATATATTGATATATTGATATATTAACACTTTCATGTCGCAGCGGTATATCCGATTGTTGTTATTGTGTTCATATCGTGATGTACGTGTTTTGAGGCGAGTGATGTCAGTGTAATTCCCACGAATATATTTAGCGCCATTTACCACACTGTAGACAATACAAACATATAGATGATGCATACTGAGGTGAATCTTTAACTGTTTTCAGACATATTCTGATATACACTCAAAAAAATGAACTAGGGAGGTTGTGCACTTTACATAATATATTTATATGTAGTTAGTTTACTTATAATAATTGTGTTTTTTGATTTTACATGTTTTTTTTCTATTAAGTTCTATGTAATTTTGTCTCAACTTGACAGTAATCCTAATGTGTTGTCTAAACACAAACCATTTATGTTAAGTAAAAAAAAAAGTGTACATCCAGAGGGTGGCAGTATAGTGCGAGCCGACTGCCATTTGCCCGAACTTAATTTTATCGTGTTCAATCTGCTTAAATCTACGAACAACTAAAGTTTACTTAATCCGTTTGTGTTGGATTACATGATTGATTTGTGAACTGAAACTGAAACTGGGCAGTGCTTTTAGTTCCCAGCATGCTTTGCATATGGTTGAATAAAGAGAGAATAAATGTTAAAATTAAGTGTTATTTTATGTTTTTTTTTTGTTGAGAAATTTAGAAAAGGGGAAGACTTGATAGTGTGTAATAGTGTTTAATGTTAAATTACATTGGAATTATTAAACCATTTAAATTACAGTGAGTTACCATTGTGGAGAAGAGTGGAGCAGTTTGTTTGGCTGTCGACTGATTTCATTATTTTCAATTGCTTTGAATGAAGGAGCATGTAAATCTTAGCATTTAAGATGTTAATATGTGCTTCTGCTAGCAAATAGCTAGCTAAAGTCTATTAATTTAATTAAATGTCATTGAATCAAATGAAATATAAATGGATGAATGAATATAATAAAATGCCTAAATCACGTCAGGAAGCCTTAAAAAATTCACGTTGAGACTACTTAAATTGGGTAATTTAAAATGACATAATTCTATTATGTTGAAGTTACATGAACAAATTATGTTTGTTTAACGTAATCCAGTTATGTGGAACCTGTTGACAAATTAAAATTAATTAAAGCCAACATATATTTTTTTTGAGTGTATTTATTTGTTTATTTCAGACTAAACTATGTTTTACCACCTCAATTCTAATGCTGGCACATCTGAAGAGATAAACAATTGAACTTCCGTCTCCTGTCGTACTTCTTGCCGGAGCTCCGTAGGGGACTAGCCTTCCACCTAACTTCAGTCTTTTACACTTCTAAACATGATTTTTAGTTTTCAAACTTATGTTCATTCCAGCACATAATAGACCAGTTGGGTAAAAAAAGACAGCAAACAATGGCTGTACTTTAGGGTAGACACCAGTTACTTCAGAGTGTAAATTAAAACCAAAGAAGCCACTGAAAGATCGACATTCTTTTGTTGCACACAAAGGAAACGCATTAGCATCAGATTATTCATTCAGCTTCATCAAAATATCCATTACAAAAAAAAGGGTGAAGAAAGAGAAAAAGCCTGCTTTCAGGAGAGATGAAGCTTGAAGAAAATACAGACGTAATGGTGATCACTGATCTCTGTCCACTCTTTGCTGATGTACCCAAGCCTCGAAGAGTCCAGTGCAGTGCAGACAGCTTTATCAAAAGTGATGCAGCTCTAAGAAGCAAAGTGAATGTTTGGCCAGATGGGGCCCATTACCAAACACACAGCCTCCTGGCAAGACTACAAGTTTGGTAATTAAGTTACAAGTGGAAATGACAGTCTTTTGATTTTATTAGATGTTTTGTTATAATTGAAGATGCAGTTCCCTGCAGATGCTTATTGTACTGAATACAAACACAATTTTAACACTTTATAATAATGATACGTGAATAATCATGTATCAACACTTTATTTATACTTTAACATGAACTGATGCTTCGTGAACACATTAACTAATCAAGAATGTTGATTTATGCTGTTTGATAGTAATGAACTGTAAGTGGTAGCTAGCAAATGTTCAACTAACTCTAGTGTATATGTTTCCTTTTTGAGTATTTATTTTGGGAACAAATCATTTTTTTATTTTTAGGTTTTCATCTTTTATTTTATTTTTTTGTTTTTGTATAGCTGGGTGCAAGCCAGGGTGGGGTGAGTTTGAAGTTTGAAATAATCTTGTAAAACAGACCATTAAATTATTGGTACGTTATTTAGTGTTTTCTACATTTGATAACAAGGATCCATGTAAATACTGGTGAACTAATTAATGTGCCCTCCAATATATGTTATATTGAACCCGCAGATGGCAAAATGTAACATAATGAAAATATTAAATTATTCACGTTTAATACACAGTCAGAGTACTTCTTGTTTATTCTTAAAGAGACTGTGTTTAGTTTCCGCCAAATGTTAATTAAAGCATTAATTATCATGTACTTATGGTTGTCATTATTCATGCATGAAACCATACGACAGGTTAGCTCTTTATTCGTTCTTGATAATAGTCGTACCTACACTAATCATTAGTTTAGGTTAAAATAAGTATTAATTCAGGTATAAATAAATTATCATTAATATACCCGAATTTTAAAGTGTTACCAAAACATCTGTATGTATTAGCAAAGCATTTGAGGAATTTTGAGATATTTGTCGGATTAGATTTAAACTTAAAATACAGAAATTGGTATAATATCAACATTTTAAAATTTAATATTAGTTGACACCCTCAAAAGACATCATCCTCAAGTTACAACACTAAATGTAGGCCTACTGCAGCGCTCATTAACAAAACCTACTCATGTGGGGAAAAAATCTCATAACTTTTGTGTAAAAAAAAAATTAAGTAATTAATACAGGGTTTGTTTAGATGAGATTCTTGTTGTCGGTGGGCAGATGTTCTTGCCAGTCACCACTACAAACTTAATTAAAATATCTTGGTTCTCCCATCAGATTTAAATCATTTTAACGTTTCACTGATACAGAAATAAAAATTAGAGCAAACACAAATACTGTGCTTCATACATATTAATGCAGCAATAAGTGAATTCCTGCAAGAATAAACAGGAAACTAATGAGATGGATCATCAAAGAGTATTTGGATTTTTCTTGCAAGCTCAAAATTAAGGTTACCGAAAAACTTTTGGAGAAGAAAAGGAATTAAGAGAATATCTTCGCTGCAAATATATGTTGGAAACCTCATTTCTTCGCCTTAACATAATCAAATTAAGCTTGAAGGCAAAATTGGATGTTTCAATGCAAAGACTGCTGTTTTACCTATATTTTTTTTTATATAGGGCCAGCAAAATTTATATTTATGGATTATAATATTTCTGTGGACGTTAATTTGGTAACGCTTAATTTTGATGGAGCCCTTTACAGGTCAACTTATTCTACTAACCCTAACCCAACTCCTTATTCTACTAACCCCTTATTATAATAACCCCAACCGTAGCCTAACCCCTTATTCAACTAACCCTAACCCCTTTTTATACTAACCCTAACCCAACTCCTTATTCTACTAACCCTAACCCCTTATTATACTAGCCCTAAGCCTAGCCTAACCCCTTATTCTACTAACCTTAACCCCTTTTTATACTAACCCTAGCCTAACTCCTTATTCTACTAACCCTAACCCCTTATTATATTAGCCCTAAGCCTAGCCTAACCCCTTATTCTACTAACCTTAACCCCTTTTTATACTAACCCTAGCCTAACCCCTTATTATACTAACCCTAACCCCTTTTTATACTAAGCCTAACCTAACCCCTTATTATACTAACCCTAACCCCTTTTTATACTAAGCCTAACCTAACCCCCTATTATACTAACCCTAACCCCTTATTATACTAGCCCTAAGCCTAGCCTAACCCCTTATTCTACTAACCCTAACCCCTTTTTATACTAACCCTAGCCTAACCCCTTATTATACTAGCCCTAAGCCTAGCCTAACCCCTTTTTATACTAAGCCTAGCCTAACCCCTTATTATATCAACCCTAAGCCTAGCCTAACCCCTTATTATACTAACCCTAACCCCTTATTATACTAACCTAACCCCTTATTATATCAACCCTAAGCCTAGCCTAACCCCTTATTATACTAACCCTAACCCCTAGCCTAACCCCCTATTATACTAACCCCTTATTATATCAACCCTAAGCCTAGCCTAACCCCTTATTATACTAACTAATAGTATATTCAGTAACGAATAGTTTACTAATATGTAAAATGTAGGTGCAACATTAACAGAATGTCTAAAAGGGACCATCAAAATAAAGTGTGGCGGCTAATTTCTCGTCAGACACAAGCCCTAATGTTTTACCAACCCAATTACTTTCATTTTGATTAGGGATGCACCGATATGAAAATTTTGGCCGATACCGATAACCGATAATTCTTTATATTTGAAAGTCGATAACCGATATAACGGCCGATATTTAATTTTGAGAGTCTGATTACAAAAACAAAAGACTCACAATTAAACCCATGTCCCAAGCGCACGATTATAATGATGTTCTCATTATAGTGTTATGTAGCCGATATAACAGATTTGCGAACCGTATTTTCATTTTTTTTTTCAAGAAATTAAAAAACATAAACAGAGCTCAACCAGTGTCTCAGCTGAAGGGAACAATACATTATTTATCGGCTTTAATATATCGGCTACATTTTCTTACCAGGCCGATAACGATAACATTAAAAATTAACATATATCGGCCGATATATCGTGCATCCCTAATTTTGATATTACAGTAGATGAAAAGTACTAGAAAATAATGTTCAAATCCTCTGTACGCAACATAATACAGTATACTTTCAATTGGTGCACAGAAATTATCAGGTGCAAGTTTTGGGCAATTGCTAAAATGCCAAAAACTGCTGAGATGCTTTCACCCCTGTAAACATTAATTAAGATAATTTGGTTCTTCCATCAGATTTAAACAGTTATGACATGTCCACAAATAAAAAATTAGGCAAATGTAATTAATGGTCTTCATACATATTAATTCAGCCACATGTGAATCCCTGCTAATAATGTGAGATTTGAGTATTCTGCTGTGCTTTCCCTCTCCCTCACAGCATGATGTGCACCTCTGTGCTTCACAGCAGGGATTGTACTCTAGCAGAGCCTGATTTCCTACAGACACGACTCTTTGAATTGAGGTTAAATCTTGTTTCTGACAGTGCGAGAGTCATTTAGGTGCTTTTTGTGTTTGTGGAAATGTCTTTACTAGGAAAAGTCTGGCCACTCTGCCATAAAGCCCTCGTGTAGTGATGTAGTGATGGTTGCACTTCTGCAAATGCTGACATTGGTGGGGACATAAAAGGATTTTTGCATTTATTATAAACTTTTGACCGCAATTTCATTTAATCTAAAGCCTTTATTTATAGATATGGTAGCCAACTCACTCGTAAAGTATGTTTTTTATATCAATTACACATTTCTTAATATGTAAACTAACAAATTACTATAGGTTTATACTGTATAAACAAGCATGTCTAAATGCATGAAAAAAACATTAATCAGGGATTGATAGGTTTTCAGTCTATATTGACTCAATGGATAATAAAATAAAGGATGATGACAAGGCATCATTGCAGACATCACTTCATTTTAATATTACAAATTAATTAATCGTGGCCCTATTGAAATAATAACACAAGTAACAGACAGATAAACCATTCAATATTTCCCTTTTTATATTAATTTTGTGGCTATTTTTTGCATTCATTCAATTTAAAGAGGGTAAAAATTGTCTTTGCAAAAAAAAATTTTTAATCAAGATGGTGTTTTACTTTATCATAATTACTTTAACTCAGCTGATGTCAGTGGTATTAGCCATTAAGTTTTTATTAGCCTCATATCAACCATATTTAATTTAGAGAACGAGATCTGAGCCAGTATGCTTTTGTAAAAGAGATTCTTAATCTCATTAAGACTTTGGACCACACTTACTAATCTTATTAAAGAACAAAACATAACATAAACATCGCATAAAACAACATCTCGATTGCCTTGGATTTGTGTCTACATCTATTTGTCAATGCATTTTTTCAGGATTCATTTAATTCATTCTTCTATTAAAGGATTTAAAGGGAATAAATTATAATGTTGATAAAACAACTTGAGTCTAAGTTAGACAGGCTTAATTTTTGAAAAAAAATGAACTTTTTTTCTTCTTAAGTCAGTTTGCTATCTTGACAAAAGCAACTAAAATGACTTTTGAAGTGTAACCGTCTGTTAGTCAAGTCAAGGGATTGGGGGACGGCTAAAAAAAGTCAGACTTTGGAGTTTCTGTTTAAATTTGTTGGCCTGTCACTGTATTAATATGGAATAAATGCACTTATTTACAAGCATTTGCTCTCTACACAATGAAATAAAGAGTGATTGTGCCTGCAGTAAGTGCCAAGGCGCCATAACATCTGAAACCAAAGAGTCTTTCAGCTTAATAAATTCACCAACTCTAATCCACACGCACAAAGCTTGTTTCCGCCACAGAATGAAAAATAAACTTTTTCAACTTTTTCTCTCATAATTCTGACTTTTTTCCTCACAGTTGTGAGTTTACATCTCACAATTCTGACTTTATTTCAGAATTTCAAGATATAAAGTCAGAATTTCATGATATAAAGTCGCAATTGCGTGTTATAAAGTCAGAATTGTGAGATATAAAGTCAGAATTGTGAGATATAAAGTTGCAATTGAGTGTTATAAAGTCAGAATTACCAGATATAAAGTCGGAATTGCGAGATATAAAGTCAGAATTGCTTGATATAAAGTCAGAATTGCTTGATATAAAGTCGCAATTGCGAGATATAAAGTCAGAATTTCATGATATAAAGTCAGAATTGCGAGATATAAAGTCAGAATTGCGAGATATAAAGTCGCAATTGCGAGATATAGTCAGAATTTCATGATATAAAGTCAGAATTGCGAGATATAGTCAGAATTGCGAGATATAAAGTCGCAATTGTGAGATATATAGTCAGAATTGTGAGATATAAAGTCACAATTGCGAGATATAAAGTCAGAATTGCGTGTTATAAATATATTAGAAATATATCTTGACAAAAGCAACTAAAATTACTTTTGAAGTGTAACCGTCTGTTAGTCAAGTCAAGGGATTGGGGGACGGCTAAAAAAAGTCAGACTTTGGAGTTTCTGTTTAAATTTGTTGGCCTGTCACTGTATTAATATGGAATAAATGCACTTATTTACAAGCATTTGCTCTCTCCACGATGAAATAAAGAGTGATTGAGCCTGCAGTAAGTGCCAAGGCGCCATAACATCTGAAACCAAAGAGTCTTTCAGCTTAATAAATTCACCAACTCTAATCCACACGCACAAAGCTTGTTTCCGCCACAGAATGAAAAATAAAAAAGGCAATTCAACTTTTTCTCTCATAATTCTGACTTTTTTCTCACAATTGTGAGTTTACATCTCGCAATTCTGACTTTATTTCAGAATTACAAGATATAAAGTCAGAATTTCATGATATAAAGTCGCAATTGCGTGTTATAAAGTCAGAATTGGGAGATATTAAGTTGCAACTGAGTGTTATAAAGTCAGAATTACCAGATATAAAGTCAGAATTGCGAGATATAAAGTCAGAATTGTGAGATATAAAGTCAGAATTGCTTGATATAAAGTCAGAATTGTGAGATATAAAGTCAGAATTGCGAGATATAAAGTCAGAATTGTGAGATATAAAGTCAGAATTGCGAGATATAAAGTCAGAATTGTGAGATATAAAGTCAGAATTGTGAGATATAAAGTCAGAATTGCGAGATATAAAGTCAGAATTGTGAGATATTAAGTCAGAATTGTGAGATATTAAGTCAGAATTGCGAGATATAAAGTCAGAATTGCGAGATATAAAGTCAGAATTGCGTGTTATAAAGTCAGAATTGCGAGATATAAAGTCAGAATTGCGAGATATTAAGTCAGAATTGTGAGATATTAAGTCAGAATTGTGAGATATTAAGTCAGAATTGCGAGATATAAAGTCAGAATTGCGAGATATAAAGTCAGAATTGCGTGTTATAAAGTCAGAATTGCGAGATATAAAGTCAGAATTGTGAGATAAAAATTCAGAATTGCATGATATAAAGTATAGTTTATAGACTATACAAATCTGGTGAAATGGCGCACATTGACGTCCCATATGAACGTCATAAGCATATGCAGAGATGGAATTGGTTAAACGAGCCACTGACACGCACATCGAAGACGCAACAAAAAATAATTGAAAATATTTTCATAAGATATCAGGCCACTTTTTCATTTCATCCCGCCACCACGGGTGTGATAAATATCACGGTGTTTTGTGAGTGCTCCCATAACATGGCTTTTTACCTACCGGCTAGCGAAACGGAAGTCAACACATTAAAAGTAAGTATGTCATCGTATTTACTTCCGCATTGCAAAATAAGGATGGATACAGGTTTGAAAGTTTACCCATATAAATGATTTGTACTAAAACTAAAGCAGATCAAGCAATGTGTTAAGCTTACGCATTGGCACTTACAGGAGGAATGGCTGCTGGGAAAACTCTTCCGACCCTCAGACACAAGGTCTGGCTCTCCAGTACACAGCATCTTGGCATTCATTTGGCCATCAGGGAAACAGCGGTGGAAGTAGTCTGGCCTTGGCCTGAGATCAAGATCAACATCAGAGATCTCAGCCAATGGTAAGAGCATGGTTACAAGTAAAAGGACAAATATCATAATAAAGAGGTGCAAAACTCAGTTCCTGGAGGGCCACAGCCATACAGAGTTCAACTCACATGCCAAGTTGTACAGCGGTCATGTGGTACAAGTTGGAACTCTCCGAAAATTACCAATTTACAAGCTGTAATTACAAGATGTGAAGTAAGAATCTCGAAATGGTGGTAATTCCAACATGCCATGATGAAAGCACCTCAACTTTTGAATTGAGCTCTGCACCCCTGTCCAAATAGTTTTTTATACAACAGATGTCTTCAACCCTTCAAAGAGTTTAGCTCCAAACTCACCTGTACCAGCTAAACAAGTTCTTCAGGATTGCTTGAAAATCACGACAAGGAAATGGGTCTATCTAGCACAATAATCATATCTATTTATATATGACCTGTTATCTAGTTATTAAATCACTGTATTTATTTAGGTGGAACTCAGGTTTCCAAACCTCTGCGCTACATTATAAACATCACTTATATGTACAACATTATCCATGCTTTGTATTTTTTGTACATTTTTATGATATTTCCCTCCCTATAGCCCAAGACTCTAGGAGAGCTTCCACCATCCTTCAGCAATTGAACATCTCAATGTGACCTTGCTTCTTGATCAGTAGCTGGTGCTATGGGGAACACCCTCCATGTGTGATGGTTATCTGAAGCCTGTATAGAATCACGCCAAATGCATTGCTAGTTTTAGGGATAGGGTTAAGGTTAGGGCTATGGTGTGGTTGGACCTTCTAGTTTCACTGATTAGGTCCAGACAAGGGGAGTTTTACGTCAAGCTCCACCCATTGTCTCTGCGAGCATCCTTTCAATTTTAAGCTGATGCACCCCATATTAATGTCATTATCCATGTTTTCATTGTCACTTTCCAACTGATGAATCCAAACGTAGTGTTTATATGAACGCTTTATAAAGTGCTCGGATTGAGGAGTGTTTATGTCACAAGCTTCAAATCGGATTTAATCTTTAAATGTTGTGTGAATATACAGTTGTCGTATACTATGTTTTAAAAAGCAGACCAATATTTATCCATTTTGGGTTCTATTTTGGGTCCTAATTTGGAGACGACGAGCGCACAAAGCTTTATGCAATGATGCTTATATTAATCAAGAGGTAAAAATGCACATTACCACACCCAAAACAAGGTGGCTGCAGATAAGAGTTCGAAGCAAGCACTTGTGGGACAACGTTTTTCTGCACCACTTCACAGACGATGAGTGGACAGAGAATTTTAGATTAAATTTGTAATCGTTTTTTATTCCGATTGAGGTGTTTAGATGGAGCATTTTTATTTAGTTTGGACTTTTAAACCAATTGAAATTGGAATTCAATGCACCATGTAAATGCACCTATATACGTCACCTATGTCTCAAAAAGACATGCTCGTGCCATCAACCCTCAGTTCAATAACAAATGAAGCAAAAACAGGACAGAGGTTCACTTGCGTTGCATCAGTAGCTGACACTGTGGAAACAGTATACCACTCCAAAGTGGCTGAACACAAAACTGATATTATCCTCCAAGGAAGCCCCTCTAAACAATAGTTTTCTAGAAGTTGCACTCCTAGTAGAGTTTGCATGAATGCCCAGTGGCAAAATCAATTAATGAGCCCCATAAGCTGCAGAAAGAGCATTTTCTTGTTTCAAGAACACTCCATGAGTCTGACTCCAGTCCCATCAATCTTTCCAGGACCACGGGCAAATCCCATGAAGGAATATGTGTAGGCCTTAGCCATCTCCACACAATGTGGGAAACCAAAGAATGTTTTCACTGAATCAATAGAGCAGTGGACTTGGTCCAACTCCCACTCCCTGCGCCACAACACAAAGAGCCGTGACTTATAAGAATAAAGACTCTTCTTAGAGGAAGCTCTAGAATTCAAAATGGTTTCAGTTATCTCAGAAAAAATGCCAGAACCAATCAGAGTGCTCTGTGCAGAGGCCAGAACCAATCAGAGTGTTCCGTGCAGAGGCCAGAACCAATCAGAGTGTTCCATGCAGAGGCCAGAACCAATCAGAGTGTTCCGTGCAGAGGCCAGAACCAATCAGAGTGCTCCGTGCAGAGGCCAGAACCAATCAGAGTGCTCCGTGCAGAGGCCAGAATGTCAAACAGATGCAGCTTTGCCTTTTCAAACCTCTGCTTCCTTATTCACACTTACTAATTGAGGGTGTAACCTCCACTTATGGTCCTCAACCTGTGCGGGTTTTGTCAGATCAGTGCGTTAACTGATTTTGCAGATAGTCTGCTTCTGATTATAAATTTTGGGACTTATAAAGTACTTGCCCTGCTTTTTGATTGATTTTGTTCCATTTGCAATCAGGGTGTGACAATTGGTCACTGTGGTAGTTGTCCTGCCAGGTATTGAAAACAATTGGAAAAAACGCTTCCAGCTTCAGCCGATCAGGGGTGCGTTTCCCGTACGAAGACGTAGTTCACTGTTTCACTACCATAGTACTGTACGATGCATCGTTGGAGAAATCAACTAGCTAGTCATGACTGTTTCCCGAAACCCATTTTCGCAAAGTATCGTTCAACCACGTTGGTTTCGCACGTGGTGGAGTAATAACTTCTTTTAATGAAACTGTTTGAGATCCAATTAACGCTAGATTTGTTTTATATAAATTACAGACATGTCATCTGACAGACTGATCTCATGAAGTAGCGTGTGTATGACACGCCAATTTGTATTTCCATTTGTGGCGTGCTATCAAGACGCACAATCGCTTTTCAGCGCGTTTATGAACGTCGTTGACTTAACGTTATTACTGTATTTATGACTTACCTCAACCTTGTCCCTAAACCTAACCGTCACTGGGGTTAATGGCATTTATGACTGTTCCCTTACCATCCTAGGAAAAAAAAAAAAAAAAAAAAAAAAAAAAATCGCTCCCCAGATGTAAATCAACATTTTGCTTTGTTTGGCGCGGACATTCGACGACGTGTACAGACACGCGGAATCACTCGGACGTTAATGGCGCAGACATACACACATACACGCGGATAGCTCAAAATGCGTAGAGATAACATGCCACTTGACTCGAAAGTGGTGTGTATGTTTACACAAAAGTCATGATGTCATGTTGCATCTGAGGACAATTTCTAACTGTTCTCAGTTGTTCTGCTTTATTACCGTACAATGACGTAGTTCACTGCTTCACTACGATGCATCGTTGGAGAAATCAACTAGCTAGTCACGACTGTTTCCCGAAACCCATTGTCGCAAAGTATCGTTCAACCACGTTGGTTTCGCACGTGGTGGAGTAATAGCTACTTTTAATGAAACTGTTTGAGATCCAATTAACGCTAGATTTGTTTTACATAAATTACAGACATGTCATCTGAGGACTATTTCTAATTGTTCTCAGTTATTTTGCTTTATTACCAGACTCAATATTTGGCTCGTTCTTACAGAGCACGTTCACACATGCGCACTCTTCAAACACGGTACTTCAAATCTTTTGAAAAACTAAAACACGTAAATTACATTTGTATGTATTCTAAATAAAAGACACCTGTTGTACTGAATGTCAGCTTGCTTATTTTGCTCAAGATAAGGATTTATTACGTCCAAATGTCATGCAATATAGAAACGATGCCTCTACCCACAGCTCGAGAGCTGTTCAAACCACCCAACTTTGCGATGCTGTTTGCGAATGTTCGTTGGAACGATGGTTTCGGGATTCACCGACTCGTTAAACTATGCAGATAACGACGGAACTTGCGACCATAGTTGGCTAACGATGCTTTCGGGAAACGCACCCCTGGAACATTAACCACCTGACAGACAGAAACTTGTTCAAAGCCCAGAGTACAACGTGCCTCGCTAACTTTTACAGGGAGTGAGAATGCATTCCCTCTTGCTGATTCAGGTCACTGACATGTTGTCCATTCTGATCAACATGGGGCAGTCCGACAGTCCAAAAGGATTGTTTTCAATGTCAGAAAAACCACAGAAAAACAGAGATGGACTCCCTCTCAGACTCCCCTTGATAGACCATGTCCCAACCAACCAAAGAGGCATCCGTCTCGATTGTCTTGCGATCACAGACCGCACCTAGCCAGACATCCTGGGTCAAAAACCAGGGTCTTATTTAAAATAATAGAGATGGCGCAGTGGATAAGACACATGCCTGTGGTGTGAGAGACCTGGGTTCGAATCCATTGTGAGACACCAATGTGTCCCCGAGCAAGACTTAACCTCTAGTTGCTCCAGAGGCGTGTGACCTCTGACATATATAGCAATTGTAAGTCGCTTTGGATAAAAGCGTCAGCTAAATGAATAAATGTGTTGAGAATGCCAACTTGAGGTTACCCAAGTGAATCGTTGATCCAGCACTGAAGCAGTTTTGTTTGGAGCTGGCCCAGCAACATTAAGAAAATATCAGCTGTAAAAGCCAGACTCTACCTGGGAAGGAGGCACTTCCCCTATGGTATTTCCTGAATATACACTAGGCAGAAGTCACAGAAATACTTCTTTACTCAGAAAGAGGATTAGTTGACAGTCAGATAGGCAGTTAAGTGCTGCTTGAGCAAGTACTTTACACACACACATGTAATGAAACGCTCAAAGAAAGTTGTCTGAAAATTGTTCTCTAAGGTGAGAATAGGAAAATAAGGACTGACTACACCAGTCAGATCAACCACTTCCTGAGGAAAATAAATCTGAGGAGTGATGTCACGAGTATGTCCTTGTGAGATACGGGTGATGTGTACCTCGATGGGTCAGCCAGTAAATTGCTGTGATTCTGGACAATCGTAATATCCGAAGGGTGTTACTCATAGCATCAGCTACTGACACAGCACTGAAAGAACCGATACCAAACATGAGAAGTCCACCATTGTTGTGCCAATCTAATCAACATTAGCTTGTATTCTGCACTCCTGTGTCTGTCTTTGTTCACCCCAAAATGTCAAGATGTATCACCTGGCCTTGTTTACTTCCATTGTAAGTGCCTTTTGCTATTTTGTAAAGAATACTTCTAGTTTTTAAATCATCCTAGAACAATCCTTTAAAGTGGTGTACAATTCTTATGGAAATGATACAGAAATCATGTTTTTACATTACCTGCCAACTATCAACTTGATGGTATTTGTGAAGACGCCGTTCAAAGCTAGTGCGAGAGATACCGCTGCAAAATAGAGAAAACAAGAGACAGGCAGATTAATAATGACTCTGTTAGACAGCATTTACAGTTAAGTGACCTTTCTAATCTGATATCAGCCTTAAACTATCCACTTTATTATGTCCTAAACAGCAACAGTTTTGATGATTGATGCCTGTTAAATACTAGATTTACATTTAGCCATTTAGCAGATGCTTTTTTTCCAAAGTGACATACAAATAAGAACAATAGAAGCAGGTAAATCAACAAAATAGTAACAATACGTGCTGTGACAAGTCCCAAACTCTTAGAAGAAATGGTTCTATTTAGAACCAGAAATGGTTCCATCCCCTGCTTTTTTCGAACGTTTTTTTTTTTTTTTTTTTTTGGGGGGGGGGGGGGGGGGGAGTTATATTGGCCAAGTACGGAACCCCAGGGTTCTATATAGCACCCAGAGGAACCCTTTTTTAAGAGTGTATAGAACCTTTTAGGGGTTCCAAATACGTAGAACTGATAGAAGAAAAGGTTCTATATAGAACCTTAAAAGGTTCTAAGAGTGCAGTTAGTCTAGCACAGTACACAGTTCACACAGTACGCCTCAGGGGTAGGGTAGATTACTCACAAATTGTACTGATTTAAAATGACATGGCGAGAATTATAATTTGTAACAATCTATTACATTACACATTTTAGATTATATAATCTGATTGCTTTTCGATTACTTTTGACATAACTTTTAAATATGGAAGCTTTGTGCCATTGAATAAAAAATAAAAAAAGGTAATTGTGATTTTTTTTTTTATCTCACAATTCTGACTCAGAATTGTGTAATATAAGGTCGCAATTGTGTGTTATAAAAAAATAATCCCTTCAGATTTGGATATATAACTAGCAATTGCGATACCACGCAAATCTTCTTTTCTCAGAATTGTGAGCAATTGCTAAAAAAAATCAGAATTGTGAAATAAAATGTCTCAATTACCTTTTTTTTTAAAAAAAAAATCCAGTGGCAAAGACAAGCTTCAATACATTTATCACACTGATATGAATAGAATCAATACAAAGAGAATATATATATATATATATATATATATATATTCAACAACATGAAGTGCATTAAACAATTAATCAGGGTTTCCCAAACTATGTTTGTTTGTGAAGGAACTCAGTGGACATTTACTTTCAATTCTGAAATAGGAAATGCTCACTAAAACTGTATTTTTGACAGAGAGAGAGAAAATGGGAATGGAAAATCATAATTTTTACACATTTTTTTCAAGTGCCCTTTAGAGGGACCTCGTCATAGTAGAGTCATCTCTGCACGATTCCTGAAGCAAATGCCAGCAATCGCTTTGTGTTGAACTGTCCTATTAACACCATATCCCAGGGAACTGGGTTACATATGTAACCCTAAGACATTTTTAATTTTATCTTTTCTTCTCTGAAATGTGTCACTTTGGTTTTCAGTGGCATTGCATAGGCTGTCATTTTTACATTAAACATGCAAACTAAAAGTAGAAAAACTTTTTGTGATCAGTGGGAAAGAGCACTATATGTTTCTAGATAAAGTTGATTGAAGCCCATTCATCCTCTTTCGTTAACTGGTCATGAATAGACAAGCCATAATTCAAAAGCTTTAAGCATTAATATAAGCAATATTAAACAACTGTATATTAGGCCTAAAGGCCTAAATAATCCACTTCCTGTGGTGGTATCCACACACACACACAGCCACACAGTCCATTGAAAATTAACTGTGGAAAGAAGTAATTCTATACTTTACCATCCCAATTTTACTTCTGCTGTCTATATCTCCACCCATTAAAAAGTCTGTTTATCTGCTTGAAGCAAAAAATGTTAAAGGATGAAGGTTATGTTAAAGCACTGTGCAGTTCAAAGCATAAAATACGTATTCATGTCTTTCTTTCTTCAGTCGAAAAGAAATTAAGGTTTTTGATGAAAAGATTCCAGGATTTGTCTCCATATAATGGACTTCAATGGGGACCAAACGGTTCAAGGTCCAAAAGACAGTTTCAGTGCAAACTGCTCAAAGGGCTTTAAACGATTCCAGACGATGAATAAGGGCCTAACGAATTGACTCGGGAAAAGATTAGTTCATTTTGATGAACGAGTTCAAACAGGAGAGTCACGAACGTGCATCACAGAACAGAGCAAGGCGAGCATTTGAGCTTATAAAACTTAAACTTTGTTATTTATTTATTAAATGAGCGATCGTTTCACTTGATAAGACCCTTATTCATCGTCTGGTGTCGTTTAAAGCCCTTTGAACAGTTTGCACTGAAACTGTCTTTTGGACCTTGAACCGTTTGGTTCCCATTGAAGTCCATTATATGGAGAAAAATCCTGGAATGTTTTCATCAAAAACCTTCATTTCTTTTCGACTGAAGAAAGAAAGACATGGACATCTTGGATGACATGGGGGTGAGTAAATTATCAGCAAAAGTTGTTTTTTTTTTAAATTGAACCACTCTTTTACATTGTAGGCTTTGCATTACGATGTGGCACTAATGTAAATTTGGTACAAGTGTATTGTCAACTTGAATATTAACCTATAGATAACATTAGCCTCTAATGACTTGCAAAATCTAATGTATGGGGCCTTTATTAACTATAAGGGCAGCAATGTTGAATAATTTCCATTCAAGTAATCAAAAAACTGCTTGACAAGTTTAATGTAACAAACACCTATTGGACAACCACAGTGCCTTAGTTACACAGTTACGGTTTTTTTCCTCAAAATAACATTAGGTTTCTTTTAGTAATTTACTAATTGGTGTAAGCTGAATAGCTGTCAACAACCGTGTGAACAAACAGAACATGTGCCTATAATTACTGCACACACACTGCAGTTCTTAAGTGAACTTACTGACCTAGAATTGATGTTACTTTTTGCTGTCACTGATTTGTTACTTTTAGTTAACAGTTATATTTAGTTGGACTGTTTTGAACCTTTTTTTTCAATGCTTAAGCTTGAGGGGGAAGATTAGAAAGTTGTGAAAGCTCCTCAAATGAAACATCATTAGCAGTGAGAGCTTTTATTCTGATTCCCATCTGTCGAAAACACTTCATCTCTGACATGTCTGAATTGAAGGGAAGAAACAACTTGCCGTGATGCATGACCCTCAACACGAGTACTTTACCACCTGAGACTACATGTTCATTGGGATTACTTCTCCCACACATACTGGGTAATGCCGTCTTTTTCAACGCATCACATCTGAAATATCACACTGTGGTCCCGTTTGTCTTTCCATAATGAAATCAGTTTTATTTCCTTTTGCCAATTGTGCAATTTAAATAGAGCTTTCTTTTAATGGCTTTGACTTCATTGTGAATCCTCTGATTCAAGTAGGTAATGGTAGAGAGTGATGTTTTTGGGGGCGTGAAGGATAAAGTTCTGTAGAGTAGAAAGGAGTGTGTGGCCCTGCACAAAACAAACAAAATAAATAAAACATTGTATTCCCAGGCTGCTCGTTGAGACTTAAGGCAAACAGTATTAAATGTTAAATGTGTAACGTATAGTGTTGATTTTTGTATACTCTCTGCAGAAATGTGGGATTACCGTGGAGACTAATGGTTGATTAAACAAAGAAAAACCTGAACAAGCAAATAAGGCAACTTTGGGAATTTGTGTCGTGATAAGAAGGCATGGTGTGTGTGTGTTTCCTGAATTAAAGGGCAGAGTGTATGAAATCAATGTAAATAGGGCTTTATAAAAACCTTTACTTGCAATTAACTAATTATTTGACTGTGACTGGGCAGATGGAGGTCATAATTGTCCAATAGGCATCATGTTGAAGAACCATTTTTGCAGCTTGGAGAAATCTTTGAGTCTCATACTGTCATTGTACATCGTTTTAAAGGGGTGATGAACTGAGAAATCAAATTTTCCTTGAGCTTTTGACTTCTAAGAGGTCATCATATTATGAGAATATCCTGTAAGTTTCAGAACTGAAAATGAAATGAAATGAATTTATTTATTTGATCAGGGACAATGCACAAAAAATCATTGATCTAAGAAAGAAGAGATGACATGTGCCAGGTTATAGCAAAAAATATGCTAGTTTCCGCCTGCAGTCCCTGGACAGGTTGATGGTATACTTACAACAATTAAAAATTATATACAAAATTATAATACACAGTTGATTCGAACACAGAAGCATCACTTTACTCATATCATACAATACTCTCCACTACAAGAAAAACTCCACTCCACTCCACTACAAGAAAACTTCCTTGTTAGTCCAATAAAAGCTTTTCTTGACACCAGCCTCTGGAAACGACTCGTTTTTCAAAGTGGGGAACTATGATGTCAAAGAGGATAAAAACCCCACCCTCACAGAAGGAGATCAACGCCTACTTCAACACGGACGGTTTAGCCCCGCCCACCGATTTGCGCATTTCACACATAGCTAAATATCATAGATGCCTACCTCGTGATGACAAACCGGATCGAGAAATATTGTGCAGCGCCTGGTTGTGGAAGAAGACAGTCGCTGCATCGGGTGAGTTGAAACTCATTATAATATGCAAAACTGTTATCCAATCACAGCAGTGGGCGTTTACTTCCAAGTCTTCAATGCGAGACGCCCATAAAAACAGAGCTAGGCTCAAAGCTAGGGTAGAAAATAGCCTATTACTTATTCATTTTGATGTTTTTGAATGTAACATCATACGTTGACCTCAGACAACAATATAAAAAAAAATTAAAAAGCCAGTTCATGACTCCTTTAAAGTTTTTTTTATCGTATGAAGCAAAATATTCTCATGATATGACTCTTATCATGCAAGTGTGATTATTGTACAGATTATTATACATTATTGTATAAAGTGTTCTATTTCTACAATATATGATGTAAAAGCGTCTTAGTGCTGCCCTCTTCAGGTTGAACGGTGGCTACTGCAGTTGAATTTTCCGCACTTAGTGACGTACGCAGGTTTCAGCTCACCACGCGAGCTACGCCCTTGGCAGTATAAAAACCATCTTGCCTGTAGCGAGTCAGGAATTGGGATTGTGAGTATTGAAAACGATCAGGATAGAGTGTTTTAGCATCTATTTCGTCCTCCGCTGGGGTCTGCCCACTTTTTCAGCATTTTCAAATATTCCCAGTGGGTGGAGTCAGGCTCTGACCAGGGGTTTAGTTACCCTTTAAAGTCACCATGAATTCAAAATTGACAATTATAATTTTTATAATTGAAATGCCCTTGAAATGTTTAATCAAAATAAGTTCAGTGAGATCTCTTCTCTGATGACATGAGGGCGGGACAACCCGTCAATCACATGAGATCCACCAATAGCAAACCACAACCATCAAACCATCCAAATCAATTCCCCACGGACAAAAGCAAGTCTCGGCCTATATTTTTTCTTGTTTCACTCGGATATGTCACAATAGGGAAGAAAAGAAAATAAAATAAAAGTAATTTTTCATGTTTTCCATAAGCAATAACGATAGGTACAGATTTGAATGGCGTACATTAGTCAATGTCTTGTTGACTATATCTTTGGCATGGTTTGGGTACTCACCTAAACAAGCCTCTTTAATTTCCGTCTTGTCTGTCCTCTGTATAATCTTCACCACAAATATCACAGCCAACGGGGTGAGGAATGAAATTGCCTGTAAAGAAAAATGAACACAACATCCATTTGCTGCATCCTATTTCACAAACCCGACGTGATTATGGTAAAAAAAAGAGAAAAAAACAAGATCTTTTTATCCAAAAGCATATAATGGGTTAGGCACTTCATGAATGTCTCTATATCTCGAGGTTATAAAAGCTCGTACAGCGTACACCCTCCACCTCCCACACAAAACTGCTCAAACTGTTAGATGTTTTTGTTACAATTTCTGTGTTTTAAAGAAAATACTAAAGGGTAAGATCATGCCTGTAAATGTTAAATCCAGAGATTTGTGGCCCTTTACAATAGGTACTTTTAAAGGGATACTCCACTTTTTTTTGGAAATAGGCTCATTTTATAACTCCCCCAGAGTTAAACCGTTGTGTTTTACCGTTTTCGAATTCATTCAGACGATTTTCTGATATTTAGAAGAATATCAGTAACCAGACAGTTTCTGGTCTCATTGACTTCCATAGTAGGAAAAAAAATATACTATGGCAGTCAATGAGACCAGAAACTGTCTGGTTACTGATATTCTTCTAAATATCAGAACATCGGCTGAATGGGTTTAAAAACGGTGACACTCAACTGTTTAACTCTGGGGGAGTTGTAAAATGAGCCTATTTCCAAAAAAAGTGGAGTATCCCTTTAAGGTAATATATGAGTTTATACACTCACCTAAATGATTATTAGGAACACTACTGTATCTGGTGACTGTGGGGGCCATTTTAGTACTCATTGTCATGTTCAAGAAACCAACACATAAAACAAAAAACATTTTGTTTTATGTGTTGTAGTATATGTGTTGTAGTACGGAGCCCCTCTAGTCCCACTTTGGTAAAAAAAAATAATTATAACTATCTTGTGGCCTCAAGATAGTAACTCGTGGCCTCAAGATACTAACTCGTGGCCACAAGATAGTAACTCGTGGCCACAAGATAGTAACTCGTGGCCTCAAGATAGTAACTCGTGGCCTCAAGATAGTAACTCGTGGCCACAAGATACTAACTCGTGGCCACAAGATACTAACTCGTGGCCTCAAGATAGTAACTCGTGGCCTCAAGATACTAACTCGTGGCCTCAAGATACTAACTCGTGGCCTCAAGATAGTAACTCATGGCCTCAAGATAGTAACTCGTGGCCACAAGATACTAACTCGTGGCCACAAGATAGTAACTCGTGGCCACAAGATACTAACTCGTGGCCTCAAGATACTAACTCGTGGCCACAAGATACTAACTCGTGGCCACAAGATAGTAACTCGTGGCCTCAAGATACTAACTCGTGGCCACAAGATACTAACTCGTGGCCACAAGATACTAACTCGTGGCCTCAAGATACTAACTCTTGGCCTCAAGATACTAACTCGTGGCCACAAGATACTAACTCGTGGCCACAAGATACTAACTCGTGGCCTCAAGATACTAACTCGTGGCCACAAGATACTAACTCGTGGCCTCAAGATACTAACTCGTGGCCACAAGATAGTAACTCGTGGCCACAAGATAGTAACTCGTGGCCTCAAGATACTAACTCGTGGCCTCAAGATACTAACTCGTGGCCTCAAGATACTAACTCGTGGCCACAAGATACTAACTCGTGGCCTCAAGATACTAACTCGTGGCCACAAGATACTAACTCGTGGCCACAAGATACTAACTCTTGGCCTCAAGATACTAACTCGTGGCCACAAGATACTAACTCGTGGCCTCAAGATACTAACTCGTGGCCTCAAGATACTAACTCGTGGCCTCAAGATACTAACTCGTGGCCACAAGATACTAACTCGTGGCCTCAAGATACTAACTCGTGGCCACAAGATAGTAACTCGTGGCCTCAAGATACTAACTCGTGGCCTCAAGATACTAACTCGTGGCCTCAAGATACTAACTCGTGGCCACAAGATACTAACTCGTGGCCTCAAGATACTAACTCGTGGCCTCAAGATACTAACTCGTGGCCACAAGATACTAACTCGTGGCCTCAAGATACTAACTCGTGGCCTCAAGATACTAACTCGTGGCCTCAAGATAGTAACTCGTGGCCACAAGATACTAACTCGTGGCCACAAGATACTAACTCGTGGCCTCAAGATACTAACTCGTGGCCACAAGATACTAACTCGTGGCCACAAGATACTAACTCGTGGCCTCAAGATACTAACTCGTGGCCACAAGATACTAACTCGTGGCCACAAGATAGTAACTCGTGGCCTCAAGATAGTAACTCGTGGCCTCAAGATACTAACTCGTGGCCTCAAGATACTAACTCGTGGCCACAAGATACTAACTCGTGGCCTCAAGATACTAACTCGTGGCCACAAGATAGTAACTCGTGGCCTCAAGATACTAACTCGTGGCCTCAAGATACTAACTCGTGGCCTCAAGATAGTAACTCGTGGCCTCAAGATAGTAACTCGTGGCCACAAGATACTAACTCGTGGCCACAAGATACTAACTCGTGGCCTCAAGATATTAACTCGTGGCCTCAAGATACTAACTCGTGGCCTCAAGATAGTAACTCGTGGCCTCAAGATACTAACTCGTGGCCTCAAGATACTAACTCGTGGCCTCAAGATACTAACTCGTGACCTCAAGATAGTAACTCGTGGCCTCAAGATAGTAACTCGTGGCCACAAGATACTAACTCGTGGCCACAAGATAGTAACTCGTGGCCTCAAGATAGCTCGTGTTAGTATTAGTATCTTGTGGCCACAAGTTACTATCTTGAGGCCACGAGTTAGTATCTTGTGGCCACGAGTTAGTATCTTGTGGCCACGAGTTAGTATCTTGAGGCCACGAGTTACTATCTTGAGGCCACAAGATAGTTATAATTAATTTTTTTTACCAAAGTGGGACTAGAGGGGCTCCGTAGTGTAATGATATTGAAAAGAATTTGATAACGACACACCAACACAAGTGGTTATTGAATAAGACCAGTAAGGAAAATAGGCAGACTCTTGGAGATGACTATATTGGATGTTTTTATGAATATGATTATTGCTTTTTGTAATAATATGCGAGTGCAAGCCATTAAACGCTGTTAACAAATGGAATTACAGACATGCACACCCTCAGCAGTGTTCATATCATATTGAACCCATCAAACTATTATGAAATCAGTGTGAAATAATGAAAATGTGCCTAGTGTGTGTCTGAAGCTCCTCCTCAGCAGTAATATGAAAGCCGTCTGGAAACTTAATGAACAATCATGCATCATGTTAAACTGTTAAAACTGGAGTTAAAGCAATCCAGCCTTACTGGAAAGCATGATTAAATTTGCCCTGAATGGTGTGCACTTACAAACATGACTCTCTTCGGGATGTGGTCTGATTCCACCAGAGGGTTCTTGTAAAGCCATAGTTCTTCAGGTTGGATAACTCTTTCAAAAGGCTCCAGGAACTCTGTGAACCTAGACAGAAGAAGAGAGGATGAGAACATACACTGCCTTCAGTTTTACTATAGACCATTTCACAAGATGTAAACAACACTGGTCCAGAAACACTTCCTGTTTCAGTTTGTAACCGTTTTCTTTATTTCACATAACATCTTAAAGATGTTTGTTTAACTTTTTGATTCGGTTTTAAATGTTCTGTTGGTTGTATTTTATCCCAGCTTTTATGTAGTGTTAAAAAACTGAAACAGGAAGTGCTTCTGGACCAGTGTTGTTTACATCTTGTGAAATGGTCTATAAAGCAGTTTTACTATAATGACCTGAAGGTGAGTTTGAGCAGGGTTTAAGGCTTGGATTTGACGAACCCTGCCGCACACATTTCAACATAAAGTGTTCGGTGAGTGGTTTATCATGGTCGAGTGGGATTCAATGATCGTCACAGAGGACCAACAGTGGAAGATAAAGTATCCAAGACTTATTTACTTTATTTTTAACATGAAAGTGGACACGTGCATGTTTTACTTGGCTTTCAGTGACAGCCGCTTCCAGTTCCAGTGTTTTAGCTGCACAAAAACAGTCCCTTTACTGCCAGATATTGCAAACTGATAGCCTATTCGTTATCATATTCTTTTAATTTGTGGTCATAACCAGGGGTGTGTTTCTTCCCAGACAGCAAACTGACATTGAATCAACGTGGAAACGACGTCTCTCATGACATTGAAACAACGTTGATTTTGCTCATCGAATTAACGTTGAACCAACGTCAGACGCGGCATTCTTCAAAGCTAAATGAAAATCGAAAATTGGTTTGCTTTCATAACGTTGAAACAACGCGTTGATTTCAAGTTGATTTTCCGTTAGTTTTGAAAGAATGACGCGTCTGACGTTGATTCAACGTTAATTCGATGAGCAAAACAATGTCAGATCAACGTTGTTTCGATGTCATATTTCCACGTTGATTCAATGTCAGTCTGCTATCTGGGTTGAAAGCATCGTTAGCCAACTATGGTGGCAAGTTCGGTCGTTATCAGCATAGTTCAACGACTCTGTGTTTCCTGAAACAATCGTTCCAACGAACATTTGCAACGACAGCATCGCAAAGTTGTGTGGTTTGAACGACAGCTCTCGAGCTGTGGGTAGAGGCATCGTTTCTATATTGCATGACATTTGGACGTAATAAATCCTTATCTTGAGCAAAATAAGCAAGCTGACATTCAGTACAACCGGTGCCTTTTATTTAGAATACATACAAATGGAATTTACGTCTTTTAATTTGTCAAAAGATTTAAAGAGCCCCTATCATAGCATTTGAAATGTTGCTATTTTTGTTTTTGATTTGCTCAAAGACTTCCAAATGATTCGTTCGACGATTAATTTTCCCAAGTGACGCGAATCTGCGGCGATTGGTCAGATGACCCAGTCAGTTGTTATTGGTAAACCGTAGGCAGAGATTGTCGGCAACGGATCGCCCATAACCAGGATTATAGCTTGTCAAGTGTTGAAAATTGTATACAGTGTATGAACAAACGTGTCAAAAAAAAGTGCACTTTCCACACGGTCCCTTACTCGCGTCTCCGTCAAGAGCGAGCTTTCCCGCCGAAACTCACATTGCGGCGGCTTTTGAGGGACAGTGCTTATTATATAGAGCGAAGTCATATTTGGCTGAGTCATTTAGGAGGTAATTTCGACATTCACCAGACATTCATTGAAAAATGGCAATCAAAGCTAACTTTACCAGGTTAGAAGCTGCGCGGAGTGTGCACAACACACACAACACAATATAACTATATTGTGCATGCTACAGAAAACATAACAGCAAACATTATTAATAATACTTACACATTGTGATTCGGAGGAGGACGAACCTGATCCATACTGAGCCCTCCTTCAGGAACAACCAGCTTGCGAATGATTCGTAATTAAAATGATGTATGGTAGTGAAGCAGCGAGCTTGATGCATCGTTGAAGAAATCTAGTCACGACTGTTTCCGGAAACTCTATTGTCGCAAATTGGTTGTTCAACCACTGTGGTTTATGACGTCACGCACATAGTGGGGTAATAACTACTTTTAATGAAACTGTTTGAGATCGAATTAATGCTAGATGCTTTTATATAAATTACAGACATGGCATCTGAGGAATATTTCTAATGTTTCTCAGATATTTTGCTTTATTTCCAGATTCAATCATAGGCACGTTCTTACATAGTAGAGCACGTTCGCACAAGCGCAGTCTTTAAAAACGGTGTCAGCTTGCTTATTTGGCTCAAGATAAGGATTTATTGAGTCCACATGTCATGCAATCTATAAACTCTTTCTAACCACAGCTCGAGATCTGTCGCTCCAAACACACAACTCTGCGATGCTGTTTGCGAATGAAACGATGGTTTCGGAAAACGCCGACTCGTTTAACTATACTCATAACGACAGAACTTGCGACCATAGTTGGCTTACGATGCTTTCGGGAAACACACCCTAGGTTTGTAGCAGGAAGTTTACTACACTTATACCTATAGTGGCTAATAAATTAGAAATCTGAAAAATAAGGTGGATTTTCCCAGGGAATACGCTGATTGGATTGATTAAAGTTATAGCCTACCTTAAATTCAATGCAAGTTGCTTTGGATAATAAAAACACCTGCCTAATGCATAAATGTACATGTAAAATATACAAACCATTATAGAACAGCATACCGGTTTTAGACTCGCTGCAAATTATAAAAAACAAGAGCACAGAGAAAACATACAAATATACTGCGCCTTTATTTGCTCAGTTATTCACTTTGGAAATTGGATTTTTTTATTTATTTATTTTATTTTTTTGGTCACTGCAGGCAAAAATACAAGACAGCATTGTGTGGATGGCCCTGGCACAAAATGAAATAAAACATGTATGACAATTTAGAAAATGTTTAGCAATAGTCTGAGCTTAGTTTGGTATTTGTCTTTGAGGACAACTTTTTGAAAATATTTCTACATACTGATAGTCTTGTCCATAATTTGTTGGGATTGTGAGCCACAAACTCACTTCTGAAGAGATTATTATGTACATAATGTATCGTCTCTGCAAATATGCTGACTGTGACACTGGGACTTGTCTTAGGTTTAAGATATGCTTTTGTTTAACCTTTTTTTTCCAGGATATCTACATATAAACACACTGGGGAATAATAATCTAAATAATATCATGTATTTCTCAGCCTTTAAAGGTGTGTTGCCTTCTCATTCATATTCAATAAGAGCACTTCAATATATTTCGGATTACAATAAATTTAAATAACTTATGTGGCAGGCTTTATGAGGTGAACAGAAATTATTCATCATATCATGGCCAAACAGAAAAAGATGACAGACTGGGCTTTCTTTCCTTAGCTTTGTTTTGTTTTAGCTTCAATACAGTAAAATGAGAAGCCAAAATCCTCAGGGGAGAACAGAAGCACTGAAGAGAGAAATATTATTCAGGTAGCATAAATTCAGAATTACTTGTTAGTGGATATGTGTTTAATTATTCTGTCATAGTACAGTACAGTTAAAACAGGAAACAATATGTCATTCTATACGCTAATGACTTGTGTAAAAGCTAATTAGTGTCAGAATTAAACTACCCTTAAGAAATGAGCCGAGATTGGAGGTGTCTGTAAGAGCCACTCTGCACTGTATTTATATTTGAAAAAAAAAAAAAAAAAACGTAGACATTTTTAAGTTTGCTATTCACAAGAACTGCTCTGCGATAGTATTCATAAAAGAGAAGGTGAAAATGACCTGGATGACCTACTATTTCCGGAGAGATTCGCAAACACTGGACACTTTACTATCCCTTACGGCCAGAGGAGAGGATTTATGAATGGAAGTGTAGCAACGCAACAGATGCTAGGTCACATGACAATGACAACATGGCGGAATGTTCTAATTTCATTCATGCTACAGACATTCATACTATATACACTCACCTAAAGGATTATTAGGAACACCATACTAATACTGTGTTTGACCTTCAGAACTGCCTTAATTCTACGTGGAATTGATTCAACAAGGTGCTGAAAGCATTCTTTAGAAATGTTAGCATAGGATAGCATCTTGCAGTTGATGGAGATTTGTGGGATGCACATCCAGGGCACGAAGCTCCCGTTCCACCACATCCCAAAGATGCTCTATTGGGTTGAGATCTGGTGACTGTGGGGGCCATTTTAGTACAGTCAACTCATTGTCATGTTCAAGAAACCAATTTGAAATGATTCGAGCTTTGTGACATGGTGCATTATCCTGCTGGAAGTAGCCATCAGAGGATGGGGACATGGTGGCCATAAAGGGATGGACATGGTCAGAAACAATGCTCAGGTAGGCCGTGGCATTTAAACAATGCCCAATTGGCACTAAGGGGCCTAAAGTGTGCCAAGAAAACATCCCCACACCATTACACCACCACCACCAGCCTGCACAGTGGGAACAAGGCATGATGGATCCATGTTCTCATTCTGTTTATGCCAAATTCTGACTCTACCATCTGAATGTCTCAACAGATATCAAGACTCATCAGACCAGGCAACATTTTTCCAGTCTTCAACGGTCCAATTTTGGTGAGCTCTTGCTAATTGTAGCCTCTTTTTCCTATTTGTAGTGGAGATGAGTGGTACCCGGTGGGGTCTTCTGCTGTTGTAGTCCATCCGCCTCAAGGTTGTGTGTGTTGTGGCTTCTTCACAATTGCTTTGCTGCATACCTCGGTTGTAACGAGTGGTTATTTCAGTCAAAGTTGCTCTTCTATCAGCTTGAATCAGTCGGCCCGTTCTCCTCTGACCTCTCGCATCAACAAGGCATTTTCGCCCACAGGACTGCCACACACTGGATGTTTTTCCCTTTTCACACCATTCTTTGTAAACCCTAGAAATGGTTGTGCGTAAAAATCCCAGTAACTGAGCAGATTGTGAAATACTCTGACACCAACAACCATGCAACACTCAAAATCGCTTAAATCACCTTTCTTTCCCATTCTGACATTCAGTTTGGAGTTCAGGAGATTGTCTTGACCCCTAAATGCATTGAAGCAACTGCCATGTGATTGGTTGATTGGATAATTGCATTAATGAGAAAATGTACAGGTGTTCCTAATAATCCTTTAGGTGAGTGTTGATATAGAACATACTTTTTTAACTGTTGGCCAAATGTAGTACCTAGTATACCGTAAGTTTGGACGAAGCATTTGAGTTAAAGACTGAATGTCTGTGGAATGTGCTAACATCTCTATGACAGATAAACCACTGAGACCAGAATGATGTTCACAGGAGAACATCAAGGAGGAAAACATGATCTCCAAAAAAATAAATAAAAAAACAACAACAGCTGCACATCCTGAGTGTGAAAAAGAGCAACTGCAACTGGCAAAAACATTTATGGACATATATGTGTCTGGACATAAAACACAAAATGCAAAGAGTGGAGAAA
This sequence comes from Pimephales promelas, assembly GCF_988280905.1. Classification (NCBI taxonomy): domain Eukaryota; kingdom Metazoa; phylum Chordata; class Actinopteri; order Cypriniformes; family Leuciscidae; genus Pimephales; species Pimephales promelas. The sequence goes on from NC_142779.1 coordinate 34,270,043, forward strand.
AAGGCAGTATAGTGGAAGAGCCGTCATGATTTGGGGCTGCTTTGTTGCCTCAGCTTGCTATCATTGACAGAAAAAGTCATTTTAAAGTTGATCAGGATGCAAGAATGTTCTGTCTTTGGCACGACTGATTGATTAATTCCAAGAATATTTCTGCGCCTAAACGATTTTTTTAAAGGAATGGAGCAAAAATAGTGAACACTTCTGCAGGTATTTTGTGCAAGTGCTGTACAGAAAATGCTTGATGGATGTTATGCAGCCAAAAGGTCAAACGGTTATTATATCTATTATATAATTTGTTCACCCTTCACACTGAATATTTGCACTATATGGTCAACAAGGACACCATTACTTATGCATTGTGTGTTCGAGCAGATTGCTGTTTGTGTTTGTCAGTCTACTCTACATTAATAGCACATGTGGACATATTTACCGTGAGTGAAATGTCTAGGTAGAATATTATGCAAATGTTGGACAGCTTAGATAAGTTTAATATATATGGTAGTGTGTGCACTAACTTGGATGGTTTAAATGGAGTGGACAAACTTGGCTTTCACATGTCACTTTTTTCACTTTTCAAAACGGCAGTGAATGGAAATTTTATTTAAAAGAGATGTTTGAGTACATTTTCTATTTGTGCTGGCAGAAAATATTCATGATTCTGGCAATTTCAGCATTTTAAAGCTAGTTGATTTATTCAGGTGTCTGGATTAGAGTGCTGTGAAGTCCAAGTTAAGAGTTTCAAATTATGAAGAAGTCTGCTGCATCGTCCGCAACCACGACCACAAACAACGAAATTGGATATTGCATAATTCAGTTTGTGAATAATTCGCTAGAATACTGCAGATGTTGTTTGAAAGATATTATTTAACAAAAAAAAAACATTTTCAACTCCAAAATAAGTAATGTGAGTAATTAAATACACTTTAAATGGTTATTATGTATAAATAAATAAACAATAAAAAATAATCAAAAAATTTCTGATCTTTTCACGTTTGAAGCGTATCGACAAGAACAGCCTGAATATAGTTCCAGTGACGGTGCTACCACAGAAAATGGGTCTTTTGAAGGTTGAAAGATAAGGCTCATAACTCTTCACTATACGTAGGATATTTTTATCTAACAAAATGCTGTGGTGTGTTTCTTGGGGTTTTAAAACTGCATTTACCTTGTATTGTCTCTTAAAGACACTTTTGGGAGGCTATCTCTTTTTGCAGTACCGAAGTTATGCAATGTGGAACTAGGCGGTCTTGGCCAAATATTTAGCAACAAGTGACCAATTATAAATGAAACAGTGCTTGCCTCTAAAAATGTTCACATCCTTACATAGTCACAGAAAATGTAATGCCCTGCATTTCTAGCAGTTTGGGGGGGAATCTGTAGCAGAAAACGTATTAAAGGGATAGTTCACTTCGAAATAAATTTTTTATATGTTTTATCTTACCTCAAGGGCATCCAAGATGTAGGTGTCTTTGTTTCTGCAGTATTTTCAATTTTGATATTTTTAGGTCAAACCGTTCTTGTCTGTCACCCATATAATGGAGGTCTATGGTCACCACCTCAAAGAGCATGCACAGAGAAGTCCAAATTAAACATGATTTAATGACTCGTAAATGCAAGTACACATTGATGACCTAAGACACGAAACGAGCGGTTTGTGTGAGAAAACGCAGATCAGTTGGACGTGGCTGTGGTTAAAAGAGGTAAAAACGATATAAATACTGTTCGTTTTCTCACACAAACCGCTCGTTTCGTGTCTTAGGTCATCAATGTGTACTTACATTTACGAGTCATTAAATCATGTTTAATTTGGACTTCTCTGTGCATGCTCTTTGGGGTGGTGACCATATTATACCATTACCATTATATGACTGACAGACACGAACGGTTTGACCTAAAAATATCGCAATTGAAACTACTGCGGAAAGAAAGAAACCTACATCTTGGATGCCCTTGAGGTAGGCTAAAACATATTAAAAATTAATTTCAATGTGAACTATCCCTTTAAAGGAATCCAATTTACTTGTATATGGTCCAAAAAGTCATTTCAGGACAAGCTTGACGGTACATTTGTCTAGGTATAAGTGTGAATGATGTGCGAGACAAGCCGTTATTTATTTATGTTTATCAGGGTGCATGAATGTGAAACATGAATGTGATACCCAGTATCATGGTCTATATGTCAAGCTATATTCATGATTAAAGGTGCTGTAATGGTAACAGTTTATTTTGATGATCTCCTTTGAACATTCTGTTGACTATAACTTTGCAACTACATGTCAATTTATTCTTACCTATTAATATTAATACTTTTATTAACAATCTACAGAGATTTAGTATACATGCAAGTGCAATGTTACTTAGGCTACTTATAAACAGAATGTGTTAAAGGGACCATGAAAATAAAGCGAAGCCATGATTTTTATGCAATTGTATGCAGAAAATGATTCTACTCCCTTTAAAAATATCATGAGATCTCTGTGACAGCCTGTCACAGTTATGCTCTTTATTGATCGTTGTGTATTTAAGTTCCTCTGTTCTCTGTTCATTTGAAGGTTCTTGTCGTGTGAGTGAAGTTTGGTTAATGTAATCTTCTGCCTGTGTCTGTATTCTGATTTATTTTAGTTTGTTAATAAAGAACTGTTTGATTGCATCATCTTCGTCTTGCCTGCTTATCAAAACCTCACCAGACCGCGACACTGCCCTGGTCTCTGAAAACGGTAATATTAAAAGTGTCAGATTGTTTGTTCAGAATGCTTTTTTATTTCAGTCATTTGTCATGTTCACAGAGCGTTCTTCATATTCGTAAAGCCGGATGATGTGAGCATGATAAGTGAACTTGAGTTTGGACAGTGTGAAATGGGATGTGTATAATGCAACACAGTAAATGCAAACGTGCATGCAGCTTTCTCTCTATAACCATCATGCTTGTGTGCACATAAAAATGCTGACTGTGTTTCTGTGACATTCTTAAATATTGAACATTTTTGAACAGCCGACTTGTCAACCTCTGGCTTAACCAATGGCGTGAGTTTAGGGACGGACAATGTCTAAGCAATGGTGGACAAATGGGGACAGAGAGGAAAGGGCCATAACTGTGTTTGGGAATTTTGCAAATCCGTTCGGTACAGAAAGTGGCACAGAAATGACAAATTTCACGTTTAAATACTGGGCATTTACATTGGGGAAAACTATGCTTTTTCTCTACAACATGCAGTAACGATTCTAGACTTCTTGGACAGGCTACAGGATAATGTTTATACAATTATTCTGTTTGACTGCTTTTAAACACTTGTGCATATAAATATAGCTTTTCTGTAATAATAACTGTCAATATTGAGCACTGTGATACACTGAGACAGACGGATGTGTGGGAGGGTGGGAATCCTTCTCTCCCCGTCTCTCGCTGTCTTGCTCTATCTCTCGCTGTCTCACATTGGCTTCCTGACATGCTGCCACAGAGAGATACTGCCAGGATGCTCAGCAGATCACATAAAACATGTCTGTTGAGCAGGGGCAGCTTGAATACACACAAACAAACACAAATCAGTACATGGGTTCATGCGATGAATAGCATAAATCCTACAAGGTGTTCAGACTGTTTCTTTACAGCCTGTCATGTCAAAACAAACAAACCACCTGAGGAGCAAACAGACCTCAACCAGACCTCAAAGAGACCTCAACCAGACCTCAAAGAGACCTCAACCAGACTTCAAAGAGACCTCAACCAGACCTCAAAGAGACTTCCAACAGACCTCAAAGAGACCTTAAAGAGATCTCACATAGACCTCAAACAGACCTTAAACAGACATCAAACAAACCTCAAAGAGACCTCAAAACAGACCTCAAATGGACTTTAAACAGACCTCAAAGAGACATCAAAGAGGCCTCAAACAGACCTTAAACAGACCTCAAAGAGACATCAAACAGACCTTAAACAGACCTCAAACAGACATCAAAAACACCTCAAACAGACCTTAAACAGACCTCATAGAGACTTCCAACAGACCTCAAAGAGACCTTAAACAGACCTCACACAGACCTCAAACAGACATCAAACAAACCTAAAAGAGACGTCAAACAGACCTAAAATGGACTTTAAACAGACCTCAAAGAGACATCAAAGGCACCTCAAACAGACCTCAAAGAGAACTCAAACAGACCTCAAACAGACCTCAAAGAGACCTTAAACAGACCTCAAACAGACCTCAAAGAGAACTCAAACAGACCTCAAACAGACCTCAAAGAGACCTTAAACAGACCTTAAACAGACCTCAAAGAGACCTTAAACAGACCTTAAACAGACCTCAAAGAGAACTCAGACATCAAACACACCTCAAAGAGATCTCAAAGAGACCTTAAACAGACATCAAACAGACCTCAAACCAACCTTAAACAGACCTCAAACAGACCAAAAACAGCTGACACTCATCAAAGTGACAAATATCAAAGGGAAAAATGCTTTCACTTTATTTTAAGGTGTCTGTGTTACAGTGTAACTATATAGTATATTAAAGTACTGAGTAATATAAATTAACAACATATACCTAATATAAACAGGGTTACGAATAGGGTTTGGGGTTGCAGGTTATTTAACAGTACGTGCACTTACGTACATGTTTTTTTACTGTGTACTGGTTACCTACATGGGTTACGGTTAGGGATAGGTACAGATTTAGTGTGTAGTTATTACCTAGTTATTGTAATTAATTTGAATAAGTAAATGGTATGGGAAACAGAACTGTACAATAAATTGCTTCTGGGTTTGGTTTAGGTTTAGTTGCATGTAATTACGCATGATTTATTGTTATTTATTTACTGTTTGGTGATAGTGAGGATATGTTTTGGCAGGATGTAAATAGAAAGAGGAAAAATAGAAGTTAGTAGTTCTGAAAGTTTAACTCTAGGATTGGAGATGGCACGAACAAAAAAATAAACTAGTGCTGAAAAGACAAGTGTGAGGGACGAGGATGAACAAACAGAATGGAAAGCGATGATAACTTTCAAATAAGTTTTTTTGCACTTTCACCCACTAAAGCTGTTAAAAGCTATTTTAAAAAGGGGTACAATCAAGTTTGATAAATATCAAAGGGACAGGAGGCTGCTGATTTTTGCTGAAGATAAACTGTGAAGAGATCAATTCCTCCGTGCTGAAACATTCAACAGAGAAAGAATTAATGCACACATCCCTGGGAAATGCAGCGAAGCTTAAATGTGTCATTTATATAACTTTAACAAAGACGATGGATGAGATAATTCGAGAAGTGAAAGGGGGAAAGGTGGTGAAATCTACAAGATTACAAATGCAAAGAAAGGGATAGCCTGTCAGTACTCCTGGAGTTTAAAAGGGCAATGCCTACGCAAATACAGTAAGAGTGGGCTACTCGGGTTATGATTTTAGGGAGTGTGCTAGATGGGAAAGACAACAAGTGTGGTAAAGATGCTCAAATCAGGTGTTGGAACTTGTGGTGAACACAGTCCTGCTTTTGGAGTATGTTTGGTTCAAAGGAAAGCTAGAGATACAGAAGTACAAATGAACTAACCAAGTTTCATATGCTGATGCAGTTTTTTGTTTTTGTTTTAAGTGGAGGAAATTGATCTAGACAGATTCTGCTTTGGTTTCTAACTCAAGAAGACATTCAATAGAAATCCCATCTCACACAATAAGTCATAAGCAAACAGAAATAAATCCATGGATCAAAAAGATGAATGAGGATACACTGATTATGGAAGAGAAGAGTTTTGTAGCTTTCATCTGTAAGATTGGGAATGTGGCAACGAAGCAACAGAGAAAAAGTGATATAATCAATCAAGACAATTGTAGAGGGTTATTGTGACCGTGAGAGAGTTATTGGAGATCAAATATATTAGGAAAAAAGTGAAGATTATACTCAATAGCTTGTTTGGCGATGTACGTTTATGCTGAAATATACTAAAATAATTGTTTGTATTTTAAAAAATATAAATCACATTATGTGTAGTGCGTTGGCTCACATGGTTTAAGTTTTGCGCTTCAGAACTTCCGTTAGGGGAACATCTGTGGGCATCGAAGCTCCTGGTTTTCATAGTGCATTGTGGAACTTTTTAGGGAACAAACGTTTAATTGCCCTGAACGGATGTTACGATTGAGGCAGCCCTTAAAGTAACACTAAAGAACATTTTGTACCTTAAAATAATGCTTCCAAAATTGTATCAGTGATTCATCAAGTCATAAAAGGGTGAAAGGCACTTCTTGATTCGCTTTGCAATCCTATATCTGCTATAACCACATGCAAGTTTGCCAGAGTGGGTTGCGTTTCTGTAGTTCTAATAATGAGACATAAGAAAACTACAAATTTGACTTGCTTTACGGCCGTAACTCAAAAAATAAGCCGAGTTGGCGCAAGACTCTGGGCATTAGGGGGCCTCGAGGAGACCCCCCCCCCCCACACACACACACACACACACAAAACTCAGCTTGGTTCCAAAGATATCCCTGTTTGAAATTTCAACTTTGACCGGATTTAACGCGAAAAGTAAGCCGAATTGTGGTTCCATACTCCGGGCCTTGGGGGAACTCTAGGAGACCCCCCCAGACCAGGTGTAGAGCCGGGCGCGAGACCCCAACCGGGTGTATGGAGTCACAACTCGGCTTGGTTCCAGAGATATGCCTGTTTAAAACTTCAACTTTGACTGGGTGTACCTAAAAAAATAAGCTGAGTTGTGGCTCCATACTCCAGGCCTTGGGGGACCTCTAGGAGACCCCCAACCTAGACCGGGTGTGTAGAGCCCCAACTCAACTTGTTTCCAGAGATATGACCGTTTGAAATTTCAACTTTGACTGGATGTAACTCGAAAAGTAAGCCGAGTTGTGGCTCCATACTCCGAGCCTTGGGGGAACTCTATGGAGACTCTCATTCCTGCGTAATAATCAAGAAACTTCACTGTCGTACCATGAGTGCAGCAGGCGCCATGACTACACAAACTTAGTCCCGGTCACGTTAGAAGAAGCTGGGGACTATTTTCAGGCGCTGCGTCATAACATTGCGCCTGATGCACTCATGGTACGACAGTAAAGTTTCCTGATTATTACGCAGGAATGAGAGTATAGTTCGTAGTCATATCAGCCTAGAAAATCGCAACTTTACATTTTCTGTCTGTCTTAGTGCACGATGTAACTATAGAAGAGTCAAGTTTTAAATAGGAAAAATATCGAAACACTTTGGTCATTTTTTTGGGAGAAATACTAATGGTCTTGTGCACTTCAATGATGTATGCTAAGCTATGCTAAAAGTGGTACCGCCAGAACCGGAGATCAGCTGAATGAATTCAAAAACGGTAAAACTCAACAGTTTAACTGTTTAAGTTTGTAAAATGAGCCTATTTCCAAAAAAAAGTGGAGTATCCCTTTAAGATCAGTAACTAACTTTACTCAAATACTTCACACCGCTGACTTTAGAATACTGTTGCAAATAATTAGTAATTCCTTTGGTAATATTTCAGTCATGATCTTTACTTTAGATGCATTAATCTCATTAATTATGAATCTGTGTAGTAGTTCTTAGTAGTCCTCTGGGAGATATGGAAAAAGAGAGAAGTTAATATTGAATTACCTCAGTCCTATTGCCATGATTCCTGTCTTGTTTTTCCCTAGTCTTGTGTGGACTTTTATGTTAATTCCTGTTTTGCCCCATGTTTTGTAGTTTTCCCTTTGTTTCTGAATTTTCTGTTTTTGCATTCGTCTTCTATACTTGGATTGACTTTTGTTACGTTTTGTTAATAAATGTCATCTAACTACATTTAGATCCAGCTCTCTGTTGTTTCTGAACCACTCAACCTCATATATTTCTTACTAATGAGTTTTTTGTTAGTTACTATTGCATTTCTCATTTGTTCCTGTGTTATTCATTAGCGATGGAACTGTATTCTAAAGTGTTACCCAGAAAAGTAATATATTTTTACAATCCTTGTAAGATGCTATTAATTGCAAATATTTTAAATGGATTTCAGAAAGGTTTTGATAGAAGAGAAATAGGGTGTGGCTTTAACTCCCATACAAATCTATAGGGAGTCGATCACATAGATCGATTGCAATGGAGAAATGGTTAAAGATTAATGGATGAGAGATCACTTGTCTGCAGTCTTAATGACAGAAGAGGCACGAGAGTGGATGTTAAAAGAAACTCAGTTTCATATACCTTACATTGGTCTCAGGAAATATGAGTAATGTATGTGAATGAAAGGTAATGAATGAATAAAGAGTCCACTGAAACAATATGGATGGAGGGTGGTGTAGACAGCTGTGCAGAAGCAGTGATTTTAACATTAACTAAAAGCACAATGAATGGATGTTATTTTAAGGAAGCAATTGAGTCAAGAGTATTTGAATGACTATCAAAGAAAGAGAAATATTGCACAGAAAATAATCCCATTGTCCAAGAGGAATTCGTGGAGAAAATGCAGCTCCTCTATTGGTAGAGAAATAAAATTGGATGTACAGTAAGCAGATCATTTGGGCAAGAAGTATACAAGCATACATGAGGGAAGTCGCTAAATCGTTGAGCTCGCCGACAGGCCAGGGTGTTATCGCGTGCAACTCGCGGGGGATTAGCGGCCGATGAACGCTCGCCAATCTGTTAGTAAAGAGCCAACAACGCATCGAAGACGCTCACAGACGCGTCGCTGAGCCCACAAAAATATCTAGAGCTGTCGAACGACTCAACCTCAGTGATGTCATGAGCTCCAGCCAATCAGAGAAATGCATGGGTTGAGGTCAGTGGATAAATCTTATTTATTTAATTATTTATTGTATTTTTTATCTCAGAGCAAATCATCGCACAAACAGCACTAGTTTCTATCTGACGTACATATTCGCGTTGTGTTCTTCATCTTCTTCGCTGGGTATTGCCGCGCATGCTGTTTTGCGTCAATTCCGGTTCATCTACAAACGTGGTTTGTAGACAAGATAGAATCGTTGGGTGACAGAGTTGTTGTCAACTCGTGCACTGTTAGACCTTACCAGGTTTTTTACAGTAAAATACTGGCAACACTGCTGGCAACACTAAAACTCAAGTTAACTAAAAAATACAACTTATTAGTTTTAGTGCATTTTTACAACACTGTTGCTAGTAATTTACTGTAAAAATGCACTAAAACTCAAGTTAACTAAAAAATACAACTTATTAGTTTTAGTGCTTTTTTACAACACTGTTGCTAGTAATTTACTGTAAAAATGCACTAAAACTCAAGTTAACTAAAAAAATACAACTTATTAGTTTTAGTGCATTTTTACAACACTGTTGCTAGTAATTTACTGTAAAAATGCACTAAAACTCAAGTTAACTAAAAAATACAACTTATTAGTTTTAGTGCTTTTTTACAACACTGTTGCTAGTAATTTACTGTAAAATGCACTAAAACTCAAGTTAACTAAAAAAATACAACTTATTAGTTTTAGTGCATTTTTACAACACTGTTGCTAGTAATTTACTGTAAAAATGCACTAAAACTCAAGTTAACTAAAAAATACAACTTATTAGTTTTAGTGCTTTTTTACAACACTGTTGCTAGTAATTTACTGTAAAATGCACTAAAACTCAAGTTAACTAAAAAAAAATACAACTTATTAGTTTTAGTGCATTTTTACAACACTGTTGCTAGTAATTTACTGTAAAAATGCACTAAAACTCAAGTTAACTAAAAAATACAACTTATTAGTTTTAAAGCATTTTTACAACACTGTTGCTAGTAATTTACTGTAAAAATGCACTAAAACTCAAGTTAACTAAAAAATACAACTTATTAGTTTTAGTGCTTTTTTACAACACTGTTGCTAGTAATTTACTGTAAAATGCACTAAAACTCAAGTTAACTAAAAAAAAATACAACTTATTAGTTTTAGTGCATTTTTACAACACTGTTGCTAGTAATTTACTGTAAAAATGCACTAAAACTCAAGTTAACTAAAAAATACAACTTATTAGTTTTAAAGCATTTTTACAACACTGTTGCTAGTAATTTACTGTAAAAATGCACTAAAACTCAAGTTAACTAAAAAATACAACTTATTAGTTTTAATGCATTTTTACAACACTGTTGCTAGTAATTTACTGTAAAAATGCACTTAAACTTAAGTTAACTAAAAAATACAACTTATTAGTTTTAGTGCATTTTTACAACACTGTTGCTAGTAATTTACTGTAAAAATGCACTAAAACTCAAGTTAACTAAAAAAATACAACTTATTAGTTTTAGTGCATTTTTACAACACTGTTGCTAGTAATTTACTGTAAAAATGCACTTAAACTCAAGTTAACTAAAAAATACAACTTATTAGTTTTAGTGCATTTTTACAACACTGTTGCTAGTAATTTACTGTAAAAATGCACTAAAACTCAAGTTAACTAAAAAAATACAACTTATTAGTTTTAATGCATTTTTACAACACTGTTGCTAGTAATTTACTGTAAAAATGCACTAAAACTCAAGTTAACTAAAAAATACAACTTATTAGTTTTAATGCATTTTTACAACACTGTTGCTAGTAATTTACTGTAAAAATACACTAAAACTCAAGTTAACTAAAAAATACAACTTATTAGTTTTAATGCATTTTTACAACACTGTTGCTAGTAATTTACTGTAAAAATGCACTAAAACTCAAGTTAACTAAAAAATACAACTTATTAGTTTTAAAGCATTTTTACAACACTGTTGCTAGTAATTTACTGTAAAAATGCACTAAAACTCAAGTTAACTAAAAAAATACAACTTATTAGTTTTAATGCATTTTTACAACACTGTTGCTAGTAATTTACTGTAAAAATGCACTTAAACTCAAGTTAACTAAAAAAAACAACTTATTAGTTTTAGTGCTTTTTTACAACACTGTTGCTAGTAATTTACTGTAAAAATGCACTAAAACTCAAGTTAACTAAAAAATACAACTTATTAGTTTTAGTGCTTTTTTACAACACTGTTGCTAGTAATTTACTGTAAAAATGCACTAAAACTCAAGTTAACTAAAAAATACAACTTATTAGTTTTAGTGCTTTTTTACAACACTGTTGCTAGTAATTTACTGTAAAAATGCACTAAAACTCAAGTTAACTAAAAAATACAACTTATTAGTTTTAATGCATTTTTACAACACTGTTGCTAGTAATTTACTGTAAAAATGCACTAAAACTCAAGTTAACTAAAAAAATAGAACTTATTAGTTGTAGTGCATTTTTACAACACTGTTGCTAGTAATTTACTGTAAAAATGCACTAAAACTCAAGTTAACTAAAAAAATAGAACTTATTAGTTTTAGTGCATTTTTACAACACTGTTGCTAGTAATTTACTGTAAAAATGCACTAAAACTCAAGTTAACTAAAAAATACAACTTATTAGTTTTAATGCATTTTTACAACACTGTTGCTAGTAATTTACTGTAAAAATGCACTAAAACTCAAGTTAACTAAAAAATACAACTTATTAGTTTTAATGCATTTTTACAACACTGTTGCTAGTAATTTACTGTAAAAATGCACTAAAACTCAAGTTAACTAAAAAAATAGAACTTATTAGTTTTAGTGCATTTTTACAACACTGTTGCTAGTAATTTACTGTAAAAATGCACTAAAACTCAAGTTAACTAAAAAATACAACTTATTAGTTTTAATGCATTTTTACAACACTGTAGTAATTTACTGTAAAAATGCACTAAAACTCAAGTTAACTAAAAAATACAACTTATTAGTTTTAGTGCATTTTTACAACACTGTTGCTAGTAATTTACTGTAAAAATGCACTAAAACTCAAGTTAACTAAAAAAATACAACTTATTAGTTTTAATGCATTTTTACAACACTGTTGCTAGTAATTTACTGTAAAAATGCACTAAAACTCAAGTTAACTAAAAAATACAACTTATTAGTTTTAATGCATTTTTACAGTAAATTACTGGCAACAGTGTTGCCAGTATTTTTTCTGTAAAAAACCTGGTAAGGTCTAACAGTGTGTAGTGCGGTACCTCCTGTTGTGGATCAATCACGTTGTGTCGTGTGGTGTGAACAGCTCAACAACTTCAACACTTCTGATTTCACAGAGAGCAAGTCATGTAGTGTGAACCGCACAGTTCAGCCCGACGTTTTAAAATCATGTAGAGTGAACTAGGCTTAAGATGAAATGCCCAAACAATGGAAAGAGGACATGATAAGGAAATTTCCAGAAATAATCAAGAAAAAGTATAGTAAAAATTCTTCTCTTGACATGGACTTCACACTAATTGGGTTGAAAATGGCTTTAGAGAAAAGTGGGTATATGGCTCAGGACAAGACCTATTAGTGTGCTATGAAATGCCTGACAAAAGTTTATTTAATAAGATATGGAGTAAAAGTGCCCAGATATTACCTTTTATTAAGCCTGGCAAAAACCCAGATAATACAGGAAATTGCATCTCTTGTGTAAATGGGTGGAAAAGGTAATAGTTTGTAGATTGTCATATTATTTAGAACAAAGAGGAATGATAAGCGCAGATCGAATTGGCTTTCACACAAAGGATCTACGATAGATACCTTATGAAATGAGGTAATGAGGCAGAAAAAGCTATTAGCACAAAAGATGTTATGATTATAGTGTATTTTGATATTGAGAAAGCTATATGATTCAATGTGTAGAGAAGGACTAATGATTAAACTATAAAAAACCCTTAGTAGTCTGAGTGCAAGTGAAACAAAAAGAGATGATTTATTGAAGGAAATATCAATGATATTGTTTAGAATTGTAATTATTGTAAAGTTTTGTTGGCTTCCAACTCATGTTGGTGTGGAGGACAATGAAAAAGCACGTATGATCGCACTGATTGAATTGAATGGATAAAGAAATAATGAAAGTTCCCTTTGGAAAAGGTGAGGTCAAATCAATAATAGGAACGGAGAGTCGTGGCAGATTAAAATGGGACACAGACAGCAAAGGGAAACATTACAATGCAGAATTCGATAAAAGTGAAGGCTTTTAAAGGAAATTACAGAAGAGAAGAAGTGGTTTTCTCAAGGTTAAGCCTAGGACATACCGGACTTAAATGAACCCTTTTTAAAATGGGAAAATGCATTTCAGATGTGATATTTGTAACGTCACTGAAAAAGTTGAGCATGTTATAAAATGAGGTGTAAAAAGATAATTTAGAGAGGAATATATTGCGAGATTAAATGTGTGAGCTGGAGTTCGACAGGGATTTTAGGGACAGATAAGATGAGAAAGTAGTGAGGCAGTCTCTACACTTCTTAAAGACAAAGGTTAGAGTGCAAAATATAACTAGGACAATCATTTACATTTATTCATTTAGCTAACGCTTTTATCCAAAGCGACTTTCAATTGCTATATATATCAGAGGTCGCACGCCTCTGCAACTATAGGGTTAAGTTTCTTGCTCAGGGTTCGAACCCGGGTCTCTCACACCAAAGGCATGTGCCTTATCCACTGCGCCACCATCAAGTTATTTTTTTCTTTCAATAAACTGAAGTACACATTGGCCTGATGTTGCACACCCCTGTACAGTAGGTGGCAAACAAGAGAGAGAGAGAGAGAGAGAGAGAGAGAGAGATTACAGTCTATCTTGGGCTGTGTTTGAAATCACCACCTTGTCCACTATTCCCTACATTACTCCACTCATGTTGTTCACTTGAAGAAGTGAATGAAAACAAGAGAGTGAATTCGGACACTGGAAGGTCTACCGCTTTTGCGTAGTTTGTGCTTGCTGTTTAATAATTATTTGACACTTTGCAAATCGTCCGCTCCAGTAGTAATGAAAAGATTTATCTTGATCTCTGTCATGGTAACTAAACCTAAATTGAATAATTTAATAATCAATTAAAAAGAAAGTTAAACCTGTTTGATTGTATACTGTAGCCACATTAGATCACATTCACAGTGCATTATGGGTATTCTCTAGCCATTTAGCAGCATACATCAGTTGTACACTCATTAGGGCGGTGCATTATGGGATTCAATGAGTGCACTCGATAATATTCACTATGGTTTATGGTTTCATGTAGCAGTGATTTATTAATTGTATTAATGAATTTGTGCTCATTTAATTGTGATTAACCATAGAATTTCTTTTTCACATGACTATTCATTTTTTAACTAAACTGATTTATTGAACATTACAGAAGGAACAAATAAAGATAAATAATTACAAATAATATTCCGTTAACATGTACGTATGTCACATTGCACTCACAGTGAAATCAGTGAACATAATACAAATATATGGTTGATATAAATGTCAGTATTCTTAAATCACAATTAAATGAACAATAATTCAATAATTGTGAATGTTAACTGAATATTATTTGTAATTATTTATCTTTATTTGTTCCTTCTGTAGACCACAAAGACTGTTCAATAAATCAATTTAGTTAAAAAATGAATAGTCATGTGAAAAAGAAAGTACCCCCTTTCTGAATTCTATGGTTTTACGTATCAGGACATAATAGCGAAATCATCTGGTCCTTGGCAAGTCTTAAAAATAGGTAAATACAACCTCAGATGACATATTACCAACACATGACACATTACACGTCATGGTTTAACAAAAAAATAAAATAAAAATAGGTCAAATGGAGAAGCCATGTGTGACAAACTATGTACACCTTTCCTGCTTCTATAGGAATTAAAAGTGTAAGTAGCAGTCAGGCGCTGCTAATTAAATGCCTTAGATTAATTGATCATCAGCCAGTGTGACCAGCTCTATAAAAGCTGGAGTTTTGGCAGTATGCTGGTCTGGAGCATTCAGGTGTGTTAACACAATGCCAAGGAAGAAAGACATCAGCAATATTAGCAATCTTAGGGAAGCCATTGTTGCCTCCCATCAATCTAGGAAGGGTTACAAGGTCATTTTTTCCAGGCAATTTGAAGTCCATCATCATACAGATTATTCACAAGTGGAAAACACTCAAGACAGCAAATTCACCCCGAGGTCATACCCAAGAGCTACATCTCAGACTCCACGGGCCTCACTTAGCATGTTAAATGCTAGAGTTCTTGACAGTACAATTAGAAAAACAACTCAACAAGTATGGCTTGATTGGAAAGAAGAAAACCTCTTTTTCTCTGAAAGAACATGGTCAGTTATGGCCTCTACATGACTGACCTTCCTGATAATGATCGGGTCTCATTCTCACTCACCCAGATTAAATCTAGATTAAAGG
The DNA here is from genome assembly GCF_988280905.1 of Pimephales promelas. Classification (NCBI taxonomy): domain Eukaryota; kingdom Metazoa; phylum Chordata; class Actinopteri; order Cypriniformes; family Leuciscidae; genus Pimephales; species Pimephales promelas. Next base: position 34,285,218 of record NC_142779.1, read on the forward strand.
CACATCTCCAAGCATTCACATATCTTAAAGGGTTAGTTCACCCAAAAATGAAAATTAAGTCATTAATTACTCACCCCCATGCTGTACCAACCCCGTAAGACCTTCGTTCATCTTCGGAACACAAATAAAGATATTTTTGATTGAATCTGAGAGCTGGATCACTCTTCCATAGGCTTCCTAAGGGACTGGCTCTTGACGGCCCATAAAGTCATTAAAGAAAAGGTTTAAATATTCCATGTGCCTATGCGGCTCAATTATAAGTTTATCAAGCGACGAGAATACTTTTTGTGCGAAAAAAACATAAATAACGACTTTATTCCACTATTCCAATACTTCCTTATGGGCGCATGCGCGAGAACTGAGACGAGGACGTTCTCATTCGACTACCGGCTGCTCACCGCTTAGGAGTTTTACCGCCCCCTACCGTATAAGATGATGATCCATATATAAGGCGCTCCGGATTGTAAGGCGCACAGCACTGTCGTATTTGAGAAGATTAAAGGCTTTTAAGTGCGCCTTATAGTGCGGAAAATACGGTAATTGAAAAGCGTATGTACAGCGCGCATCTTCCTCTGCTTGTAAACAGAAAGTTTTGCGCTTCCAGCTATATCAGCACATCATCTTATACGGTAGGGGGCGGCAATACTAGCGGTGAGCAGCCGGTAACAAGAAGTAGTCGAAGAAGAACGTCCTCGTCTCAGTTCTCGCGCATGCGTTCTGGAAATCTCTTCAATTCTTGTCTCAAGGCCCACAAGGAAGTAAAGGAATAGTTGAATAAAGTCGTTATTTATATTTTTTTTAGCACAAAAAATATTCTCGTCGCTTGATAAACTTATAATTGAGCCGCATAGGCACATGGAATATTTAAACCTTTTCTTTAATGACTTTATGGGCCGTCAAGAGCCAGTCCCTTAGGAAGCCTATGGAAGAGTGATCCAGCTCTCAGATTCAATCAAAAATATCTTTATTTGTGTTCTGAAGATGAACGAAGGTCTTACGGGGTTGGTACAGCATGGGGGTGAGTAATTAATGACTTAATTTTTGGGTGAACTAACCCTTTAATCACCTTGTACTCCAGTTATATCCAATACGTTCTCATCCTAGGGAGTCATATAGTGACACTTTTGAAATTTCGTCTAAATCCAACGCACATGGCACCCTTTAGCGTCAATATAACACGCACAGAGTGTTAGCAAAGAGCGTTTTTTTTTTTTGTTTTTGTTTTTTTTTATACTATGTGTATTTATGTCTGTAAGTTTGTGCTCCTATGCTGTGAAATCAACTGCCCCACTGAGGGGACAAATAAAGGTATTGAACTTGAAGAGGTCAATATAACATGCACATCAATATAACACGCACAGGGTAGTGTTAGGGTTACACCACAAGGAGGCGCCTTCTGGCCCATATATATCTGCGTCACATATATGGCACATATATGGCACTTTTTCACTGCATGGTACGGTACGGTTCGGAACAGCACACTTTGGCGCTTTTCCACTGCATGGTACGGCTAGCTTCGGCTCGCTTTAAATGGTACCTGGTCTGTTGAGGTTCCAAGCATACCGTACCGGTACTAAATGTGACATGAAACACTGCAGATCACTGATTGGTCAGACAGAATCGTCACTACCAGCGTCATTGTATTTGCGACCAATACACATCGACATGAGAAACCAAACCCGCTGATTTTTAAATAGCCAGTAACAGCCACCGCTGTTATCGATCAGTCTATAATCCCACCCACTTTAAAGCGGTACTACTGCAGTGGAAATGCAACCAAGCTAAAGCGAATGCCGAGTCGTACCGCGCAGTGAAAAAGCGAAGCGAGCCGAACCGTGCCGCGTCCCGCCGAACCGCACTGAGCCGTACCAGCAGTGGAAAAGCGCCAATATTGACGCTAAAGGGTGCCATGTGCGTTGGCTGTAGACGAAATGTCAAAAGCGTCAGTATATGACGCCTTGGGATGAGAACGGGCTGTAATATCAGATCAAATGCACATTGTTAGCAAGCCAGCAACGCTAGTTATTTTCCATTTGCTTTTGTTTTATCGCGAAATGCACATCCCGAGGTTGCTAAAGAGTGCGTCAGCTCAAGCCTCTTACAAAGACTTCATATGACCCAACACCTGTGAAGACACTCCAACTCCTACAAGAACTTCCAGCCCGTTCTCATCCTTTAGCGTCACATAGAACGCTATATGACAAAACGGTGCTATACTATCGTTAATATTCACGCGAACCCAAGTCGTCATAAACCCTTTAGCGTAATATGAGACTACCCTACCCCACACCTAAACCTACCCATCACAGCGCGTGTTATATTAACGATAACAGGTGCCATGTGCTTAGTATAGCGCCGTTTTGTCATATAACGTTCTATATGACGCTAAAGGATGAGAATGCGTTGGAACTTCAGATGACGCAAACTGTGAATCAACATGCATCAATGCTAAATTTTCCATGTACTGTAATCATTGTGTTGACGACTCGTAATAATTACTTAAGCCAAGAGCACACTACAGGATTTTAAACCCGATTTAAGCCCGATTTGCGAATCGTTGAGCTCGCCGACAGGTCAGGGTGTTATCGCGTGCAAATCGCGGGGGATTAGCGGACGATGAACGCTCGCCAATATGTTAGTGTGAAAGAGCCAACAACGCATCAAAGACGCTCGCAGACACGTCGCCGAGCCCAGAAAAATATCTAGCATGCTAGATATCCAGAGCCGTCACGCGACTCAACCTCAGTGATGTAAATCTTATTTTTTTGCATTTTTTTCTCAAAGCAAATCATCGCGTAAACAGTTTGCAGCACTAGTTTCTGTCTGACATCCACATTCGCGTGTCTTCGCTGGGTATTGACACATGTGCTGTTTTGCGTCATTTCCGGTTCGTCTTATCGCGTGATTTTTCGTGACAAAATGTAGTTTGTAGACAAGATAGAATCGTTGGGTGACAGAGTAGTTGTCAACTCGTGTAGTGCGTTACCTCCTGTTGCGGATCGATCATGTTGTGTCATGTGGTGTGAACAGCTCAACAACTTCAACAGAGAGCAAGTCATGTAGTGTGAACCGCACAGTTCAGCCCGACGTTTTAAAATCATGTAGTGTGAACTAGGCATTAGGAAACAACATGAGCATAAATGAAAAATAACACAAAACTGATGAGCATTTGAAAAACAAAAAGAAACAAACACATACATGGTCATATACTAAACTAAAGGTGATCAAATCCCAGGAAACTGAGACGTCTGGTCATTCTAAAAAATACTGGCAGTAATACAAGAGGTTGGACAGCTGTGAACTACTACAGTATGATTTTAGAATAAGGGCATAAAGGCTCTCATTTAGGTTCCCTAACAGCGGCAATTAGCGTAATTGATAGGATGATAAGTCACACATGAGCAGCGATTCTTATTTAGCCCTAATCATTACTTTATTAAAAAGGTATCGTACAGTTCCCAAGAGCAATGTTCTCCTGGCGTCTGCGGATTACAGGGCCCAGCTGTCAGCCGAGAGCAGTGTGAAGCCAAGCCTGGCCACAGTGCCTCTGGATCTGGGTATGTTGGACAGGCCACTGTGGGGATGAGGAAGGGGTGGATTTAATCAGTGCATTTGGACTGCGAGTGGTACTTTGGAAGATCTGGTTCTCAGTATGAGAACCCAAGATAGACAACTTGGCAATAGTCAAACGAAGTGTCACTCAAAATGTCCTGAATGTCGCCCAGCTAACTCAACTTGAGTCCATCCATTCCAATGAAGCTGCAGATGTGTGGGCGTGGCTTAGCTAGCACTTTTATGGAATGATAAATATAATGATTATATGTCTGGATTGTTTGCTTGCTTGTTTTTCTTATTCTCTTGACATAACAGGGGATATGTTAAACTGGTGAATTCAAACAACATATTATTTATTGAAAAAAATAACTGACCTCATTAAATGTTACATTTGAAATAACTATCCTGCTACATAAATGTAGTGATGTGTTCTATGTAATGTGTTTTATTTTGAAGAGTATGTATTTACAATGAAAAAGTCGGTAACACTTTATTTTGATGGTTCCTTTTGAACATTCTGTTGACTATAACACCGTGTCCTAACTACACGCGACGCGACGCCGCGACACGCGTCACGCGATAAAAGGTATCTTTTCCATGTTAATCAGAGTTTTTGTCCTAACCAGACGCGACGGCGACACGCGAAGTTTCTAATTTAGAAATGGTTCCTATTTCTGCGACGTCGCGGCCGACAGAATGAAGAAATTACACTGGTTATGAGTATACATTATTTGTTTTTAGTTATAGGTCACTGTGCCACAAGCGATAAAGGATAATTACCTCAGATTTTGAAAGCATGTAGCGATATAGCGTTCAAAATGAATTCTATGCAAACATACAACTGTACTTCATAACAAAATTAGTCAATGAGTATATTTTGTTAATGTTTTGATTTTTAATAATGTTATTTCTTGATTTGATTATGTCCTTACCCATTTCCAATGCGAGTGCGGGCCAACAGTGCGCTTTCACAGAGAGACTCTCAGCTCACACGCTGTTCAGAATGTGTGGCATCTTCGCGTCGCGTCTAGTGTGGACAGACGAGCACACTTGCTGTCGCTGGAATTTTATCGCGTCGCGTGTAGTTAGGACACGGTGTAAGTCACATGTCAACTAACTCTCATTAGAGCATCAGTAGACTGTCTGCTGAATATCTGCTAACTCTTTATAGAGGGGTTTCACGACGCGTCATCAAACCGGAAGTCGGCCATTTTGGAGGCACTCCGCATCACAATAAGCATTGGCACTGAGCTATATCTCGAACGTCGTCAAGGAAAATGTTTAATTATTGGCGTGTTTCAGGTTGTACTAATAGGAAAAACCGAGAAAAACATTTGGAATATTATCGACTTCCAAAATTTATTAAAAACCAAGGAGAGGAATGCCAGAAGTTATCAGAGGAAAGGAGGCGCTTGTGGTTGGCAAAGCTCAACCAACATCTACGAGGGAAAAATCTGCACAATATCCGGATTTGTTCGGCACAATTCTTGTCAGGTATTGTGAAATATTGATTGCAGTGGCTCATAACACATTTTCTAGAGCAATGATATTAATATTTTGAATAGTAAATAGTAATTATGTGTGCTTATTTTACTGTAAAGCACTTTGGTAACGTTAGGACACTGGCTATTTAAAATGTTCTATATAAACAAAGCTGACATTGACATAATATAATCCATATCAGGCTACCGCATGTGGCATTAATGACTTAATATGTTATTGTTATCGTTCTTAAAAATGTAGAGCTAAAATGTGCTGTATTTCTCATTATATTACAGGTAAGAAGTCTGACCTTTACCAAAAGGATGACCCAGATTTTGTGCCATCTGTTGGACTGACAGGTCAGCAAGGAGGTTCACCTCAGTCAACCAAAGAAACAGGGAACTCAAGCTACAAACGTCGCATGACTCGAACCCAGCTGAAGCTGAAGCTGCTACTGCTTCTAGTGCTGCTGATGACCCCACCACAAGTGATTGTCAGCAACAATTTTTGCTGCATAGGGACTCAAACTGAATTGACTGGTGATGTCATTGAGGGTATGACCACTGAACTTCAAAATCTTAGAACTGAAAACATTCAGTTGAGCTCTGATGTTGCACATGTGTCCACTTCCTATGACCAAAGTGCCTTTGTTGACAAGGATGAAAAGGTTTTATTTTTCACTGGCCTACCTACATACCAGATACTGTTAGTATTATTATTCCCTGTGAGGAAGTCACTTGATAAGTTTAAGCAGTTGATGCTGACATTGATGCGTCTTAGGCTTAATGTTTCCACAACCTTCCTGTCATATGCATTCAACGTGTCAAAAGCCACTGCTTCAAGGATTGTCACTGATGTAATTGATGTCATGTTTATTCGCATGAAATTGCCCACATCAGGATTCATGTTGAGGGTGTGATTGGTTGTGTGTGCCAGAAATATACTATTTTTGGGGGAATATTGCCAATTGATTTATTGATGTACAAAGATAGTGATGGGTATTGTACCATAGATAAGATTGGACTTGTCTGTTGTGCTCTGGTGAACTTTAGTCCATCAGTAGTTGATTTTGACTAAATTATATTTTTATATGCACTTTGCCAATAAAAATATAAATGAATCCATGTCTGGACTTGTCTATTAAGCCTAAAATGATCTATAAATGATTGTTAATTTACAGTCATTAAGTCATTGTTTTGTTGTGGATGACAACACACAGCATATCCCGATCATCAGAACACAGATTTATTAAAGAAAAAAGACTTTTATCAGGACACTTATAAACTTTACACTACTACAAATCATACAGTCTAATATAGTGCAATACACTAACTGTAAACACAATTTTGTATGTAACTTGAGTATAACTTTTATTTGTCAAAATAGCTTTACAAAAATATCACCAACTAAAAAACAAATGCCAAAAATATTTAAAGAACATATCACAATTACAGAAAAGGTGCACAATTCAATATATCAGGATATGCAACTGAAGGAAGAATCACCGGGTTGTTATGGATCTAAGAAGAGGGAGCTAACTCGTAGGGATCTGCACCGCCAATAAATCGTAATTTCTCAAAATATCGCACCTTTTCTTGTGGCCCAAGTCCTTCCCTATATGCCTTTGCATCTTGGACGCGCTTTGATGAGCTTTTCTGTTGTTTAGACATGGCTATAATTCACTTAAAGTATCCAAAGCGCACAATACTCCATTGTGCTCCATTCCGTTGTTTACACCGAGTACCTCCAAAATGGCCGCGCATCCGGGTTACCGCCCAGAACGTGACGTCGGTGAAACCCCTCTCCAAAAGACTTTCTACTGACTAAAAGTAACTTTGCTAGTACATGACAACTTATTCTAACTCTAACCCTACCAGTCTACTAATACTCTACTAATACTAATTTACACAGCATATCTTAAAATACGTCAGTGCTATTGTTTTGTCTCAAGATGCACACCAGTAATTAATTTTTTGCTAAGACACTTTTATAAAAGCTAATTAAATGTCCTAATTGGACTAGACCATAACCCTGTTTGTGAAACCAGGCCATTACTTTTTATGGATTACATTACACCAATGCCAATAATTTCACTCACAGATTGAGCAATTTGCTGATTTACAACAGATCGCTCCAGGGATCATGGGCTTCAGCTTCCAAAACACAATATATTCTTGTGACCAACTATGCTGAGCATTTCAGCAAGGATCAGATCAATTCCTATCCCATTTATATAATTGTCTGGTATATCAATATTATGGACTTGTGAACCGACAGGCAAATTGGAATAGTGTACGATTGTAATAAATGGAGGGTGTTGGCAGAAAGAATAGCAACAAAAGCTAGGTGTTGAATTCCTACACTCAGGACAAGGTCAATTGATCTGAAAACTACATTGAACAAATATCCTACACTTTAAAGAATTATTCAACAATGACTGAAAATAAAAGTTCTTTATCGGCATCTATGGTTCCATGAAGAACCTTCAACATTCATGAGCCTTTCCATTTCACTAAAGGTTCTTAATCGTGGAAGACGGTTCTTCAGATTATTAAAATGTTCAACACACCAACAAAAAAAAGGTTATTTTAACCCTTGTGCTGCATTAGATTTTTAACACCGTTGAGTGCATTAAGGACCAAAAATGGCCACATATTAAACATTGCCTAAAATATTATATATTATTATTATTTTCCACTTTTACCAAGTTAAATCTTTTAACCAGCATCAGTCCTCATCATAACTACCAAAAATGTATTCAATTTCAGGATTTTAACCCTTTAATTACCAGTTTTGTTTGCGAAACCATCGATTTGTATAAGAGGAAAAAACACAAAAATTCAATTATTTTCAATAAACTAAATGCAAAGAGAAAACTTTAGATTTGGATTATCACAGTCCCACTTTGCAAAAAATCCCACTTAGCGCGTTAGAGACCAAAAATGGCCACCTATTAAACATTGCCTATTGCCTAAAATAAGGTGCATTTCCACCCATAGGGAATAAATATGTAGTGACGTCATCTGGTGGAATACACTATATAATGCAAATATAATGCTTTTGCTTCAAAATGAAAGGATGTTTGTGCAAAAATCATGTTTCATGTATTACTGACAGCCTCAGATTTAAACAACGTTTTAATGGGTTTCAATGGGCCATTTTTTGGTCTTTATGGTGCTGAGTGTTACTATTTGATCTACACAGTGTGTGTTATACATATTTTGCAAAATGGGATCACATTTTTTACATGTATCCAAAAAGTCACAATTTTGCCAAATTTCATACCATTTGCATTAAAACAGCCAAAATTAAACTGCAAAAGACCAAAAATGTCCCTAATGCAGCATAAGGGTTAAGAGCTGTTCACTTAACGGGACAGTTCACTTTGAAATTAATTTTTGATATGTTTTAGCTTACCTCAAGGGCATCCGAGATGTAGGTGTCTTTGTTTCCAGAGTATTTTCAATTTTGATATTTTTAGGTCAAACCGTTCTTGCCTGTCAGTCATATAATGGAGGTCTATGGTCACCACCTCAAAGAGCATGCACAGAGAAGACCAGATTAAACATGATTTAATGACTCGTAAATGTAAGTACACATTGATGGACTAAGACACGAAACAAGTGGTTTGTGTGAGAAAACAAAGAGTATTTATATCGTTTTTACCTCTTGTAACCACAGCCACGTCCAAGTGATCTGAGGGGCGCGGGCGCTTTGTGGCTGTGGTAACGAGGTAAAAACGATATAAATACTGTTTGTTTTCTCACACAAACCACTTGTTTCGTGTCTCAGGCCATCAATGTGTACTTACATTTACGAGTCATTAAATCTTGTTTAATTTGGACTTCTATGCGCATGCTCTTTGAGGTGGTGACCATAGACCTCCATTATATGACTGACAGACAAGGAAAAAAAAAATATTAAAAAAAATAAAATACTGCGGAAACAAAGACAACTACATCTTGGATGCCCTTGAGGTAAGCTAAAACATATCAAAAAATTTATTTCAAAGTGAACTATCCCTTTAAAGGTTCTTTGGGGGACCCAAAATGGTTTTTGTCATTCTCAGAGCTAGCTTTAATTTCATGATTTGTCGTATTATTATTTTTTTACATTAAAAACATTGCTTGCATATGGAAGTGAGATTGCAACAGTATGTCAAATGTATTTTATTTCAACTAGGCCACAGATTTGACCTAGCTGCGTGAGACATTCAGTCTATAGTTGGAACGAAAGCAGATGTGATCTCAAATTTACATTTATCTTTGCAGAAGACCTGAAAAATACTTAATATCATACTTTGCAGTTTTACAATTCAATCAAAGTTTCTCCCAACTTTTTTTCCCCTCCTGAAAATCCTGTTTACTTGAAATATGTCAGAAGAAAAATAGGTTATGAACTGTGAATGTAAAATCGAAGCAGTTGGCAAGTGTGTTTTTCAGAGTGGATGAGGAGTTTCCTAAATCTGCACTTACCTGACACTTCAGTGTCAACAATAGAGATGCAACTACAGCACATTTCAGGCTAAATGTACAAGTGGAAGAGTGGAAACCTCAACTCAGCCCACACAAACCCAGGTGAGACCACATATGACAGCTGTGCCACTGCTCTGCCGTTGTTATTTTGCTATTATCTATTACTTCAGTCATTTTATCTCAGAGCAAAAGAGAGAGAGTGAAACTGAGATGTTGTTATCGGTAGATTTCTACAGTATACATTAACTGCTGAGATAACTACCAGCTGTCCCTTACAAAAGAATATGTTTATTCAAGAAAGGGCACTTTCAGTCTACTTTTGGTAACACTTTACTTGAAGGGGTGTGCATAAGACTAACATGACTCCTTCATAATCATGACATGACACCTGTTATGAATATAAAGGAAGTTTTATGCATGTTTATGACAACTGTCATTAAGTGTCATTCGCTCAGTTATGACAATTTTAATGCAAATATGACATTGCTTGAGATGTCTTTGTCATTGACATAAAAATAAGTTAAACGGTTGAGTTTTACCGTTTTCGAATCCATTCAGCCGATTTTCTGGTATTTAGAAGAATATCAGTAACCAGACAGTTTCTGGACCAGAGATGTATAGTAACGAAGTAAAAGTACTGTACTTAAGTACTAAAATGCTGCATCTGTACTCTACTAGAGTATTGTTTTTTTTTTCTCATACTTCTACTTTTACTTCAGTAGATATTTTCGATGAATTTAATACTTTTACTTCGATATTTTTTTAATGTTCTGCTAGTTACTCGTTACAATTATAAAAATGTACGAATCATTCGTCGCAAGTTGGCTTTCATGCTGCCTAAATCGCTCGCCAGTTTTATAGGGTAATGGGATAGATTGACACACACATTGACAACTAATGCAGGGGTTGTCCTGCAATGGCCGCCAAAGCAAATTTGTATCCCGCCAAAGCACCTTATTTGATTGCTAGTTCAAACTTTTGACTGTTTTCTTTAAAAATTAAATGACAGAATACTTGTACTTTTACTTTTAGTACTTAAGTAGTGAATTTTAAAATAAACTACTTGCAATACTTAAGTACAAAAATGTTGAATACTTAAGTGTGGTGCTTAAAGAGCACTTCAACTTTTCTCAACTTCACTCACTTTTTTGATAGAGCACTTGTACTTTTACTCAAGTCCGGGTTTCTAGTACTTTATACATCTCTGTTCTGGACTCATTGACTACTATGGAAGTCAATGGGACCAGAAACTGTCTGGTTACTGATATTCTTCTAAATATCAAAAAAATCGACTGAATGGATTCGAAAACGGTAAAACTCAACTGTTTAACTCTGGGGGAGTGGTAAAATGAGCGGAGTATCCCTTTAAGGATTATATGAGTGTTTTGAAGAAAACACTGGTGCACTTCATCCAGTATCCAGTACTTTATTTCATCCTCCTGTAACCAAACAGTGACAAACTTTTGTGCACAAAAAGTATTCTCGTCACAGATTGAGCCACTTAAGACTATTTTAACGATGTTTGTACTAACTTTTCTGGGCCGGAAAGTTTAAATCCAATAGAAGCCTATGGAGGAGCGAGACGGCTCTCAGATTTCATCGAAATATCTTAATTTGTGTTTTTAAGATGGGTTGGAATAACATGAGGAAGAGTAATTACTTTCATTTATGCGTGAACTATCCCTTTAAGTCGCCCTTGCGCACCCATAATTTTTATATTTTTTGTATGCCTTTTATTTAAGACATGATACTTTTTTTGTGAAGAACATACTCAAACAGGTTGCTGATAATCCTCTGAAACTGTCTAGCCAGCGTTCAGATTTAGTTTCTGCACCATAGACTGTAAAAAAACACACACATAAAAACCAAAGCTGTCTTGTTATCGATGACGTCAGTGACCTCAACGCAGCATTATTGTACCGTATATCCAACTAAAGTCTCTTGAATGGACACCACATCACACTTTTGACTCGTGACAATATTAAGACTTCTAGTCTACAGAAAGATATATTAAGGAGAAATAAAGTTATCTTTCAAAGGGTTTTCTGAATTGTGCCTCATGTTACATTCTAATCCCAGTTTAACACACTGAAAAATAGTCACAGCAATCTGTCACAGCACTGGTATTTGCAACACCCCGGTAATTCCTTGGAGATCTCAAAGCCTTTGAGAATGTGTGCCTGCTGTGATGGTTCGGCTCTGAAGGAAGAGGAACAGATTGCATGTGAGATTTTCCTGTCTTTCATGTCAGGCCATGTGGTGCACTTCTGATGACATTTAGCACTGTTTGCACTCTCATTCTCATCAGAGTAAATGTCAGAAATGACAACACGCGACAGCACCCTTGCCTGTCCGAACACATTTATCTGCTCAAGAAAAAAAGTGCATGCACCAGAAGCCCCTAATACTATGAAATAAAAGTCACTATATGTGCTAATTGATATTACAGTGAGGATGAGGACTTAAAAATCACTATTTTCTCGAATGGCTAAAAACAACATCAACCGAAAGGTTTAGGCAAAACGTTTGCTAAAAGGTTCAGCTTTCATGCAAAAACACTGGATAAAAATTGCAAATCAATGACTTGATTCCGCTGAATTAAACATTACTGAGATTATGTAAGAAAAACATAGCACATTACTTTTTAAATGTTACTTTTTAAAAATACTAGGCCCACGTACTGTGCAATCTGCAGTTAGTGGACATCCGAGTTGATCCAGGAACTGCTGTAATCCATTTCACAGTCTTCAGACTAATGAGGCGCTCCTGCAGCTTCTTTCAGATGTTCTTCAGTCCAGAAATAGAAGTAGTAAAAATACCACAGTAGGATCGTGTCAGCTGGTACCTGAACTTTCTCAGACTACTCAATTAACATCAGCAGCTGGAGCACTGAGGTAAGACTACCGGTCTCTCGCTGTCGTCCCACTAGTGTTTGACCAAAGCCCCTTTCACACAGAGATTCCAGAAAATACACGGATAATTTGACCCGGCATTTGTCCCGGGATTGTTTGATTTCGGTTCATTCACACTGCCAGTGATTTGCTGGGATCTGTGAGTGCGTTCACACACAACCCGTAAAAATCCCGGGAAGACACATGACGTCAGGATGAGACGTATAACGGACTTGTACACGCGCATGCCGTTCCACAAAGCTGGTGAACGATCTTAGCTTCAGTACGGATAGTGAGGAGCTCCTGGTCTCTGCTTCGCTCCAGTTTGCAGGTGTTTGTTCGTCCTTTCTTTGTTGATGACGAACACAAACTTTCTTCTAAGAGCAACAGAGTCGCGCGATGGCATGAGCGTCATCACTTTGACACACCCCTTACGGCATTGGTCCTGGCTTTTGTTCACACAGCGCGCGTTCCGGGACTGATCCCGGCAATGTTACTAGGTCCCCAACCCGCGATCAATCCCGGAATCCGGCATCTAAAATGTACATATTAGCACCTAAAATGTACATATTAGCACCTAAATTGTACATATTAGCAAATAAATGTCCATTTGCACCTAAAATGTATTGGCACCTAAATGTAGCCTACATATTAGCACCTAAAATGTACATATTAGCACCTAAATTGTACATATTAGCAAATAAATGTCCATTTTAGCACCTAAATGTCCATATTAGCACATAAAAAGTACATATTAGCACCTAAAATGTACATATTAGCACCTAAAATGTATTGGCACCTAAATGTAGCCTACATATTAGCACCTAAAATGTACATATTAGCACCTAAATTGTACATATTAGCAAATAAATGTCCATTAGCACCTAAAATGTACATATTAGCACCTAAATTGTACATATTAGCAAATAAATGTCCATTTTAACACCTAAATGTCCATATTAGCACATAAAAAGTCCATATTAACACCTAAAATGTACATATTGGCACCTAAAATGTACATATTAGCACCTAAAATGTATTGGCACCTAAATGTAGCCTACATATTAGCACCTAAAATGTACATATTAGCACCTAAATTGTACATATTAGCAAATAAATGTCCATATTAGCACCTAAAAAGTACATATTAGCACCTAAATGTACATATTAGCACCTAAATGTACATATTTAACACCTAAAATATAGACGCTTTCATCAGATGCGTTGCCATGGTGATGAGCTGGCCCAAAGTTAACTTCCGTTCTGTTCGTTTATTAGTGTTTACTGGATAATATGGCATTGACTACAAATGCAGTGAAAGTTAAGGTGATGAGCAGGTTGTTGAGCTGTGGGGTGCAACCTGACCTAGGGAGAAAACGCAATTTTTAAAAATAAAAATGTCAAGGTTTCCTATAAGGGAGACGGCGGTATTGAAATAGCATATGTTTGAGTGATAACCGGTACAGTGTTTCCCATACATTTATTAGTGGCAGCCCACCACATTTGTCAGCGCTGACCGCCACATATTGATTTCCGTGTTTTTAACAATTTAAGATGGAAAAAAGTTGTAATTGACTGCAGAGTTGCGTGCAGCGCATAGCGCATATTCGCACGCTCTCTCTCTCTCTCTCGCAAACACATTGACAGCGGACCAGTCTGTGTATTGAATGGTTAGTATCATAAACAGCGCTGCACAGATCCATCCAACATGCTGTCAATGTGGAGAACCACCTTAAAAAAATGTTAGCAAGCATATAAGAAGCCTAGCTAATAAGGAGAGCTATGTTAACCTTATCAAACCCCGCCGTCGCGCTCGCCACATTTGTTTTTAACACTGAGGTAAATCAGACACGTCGGTAGAAAAACATCTTGTCTCCAATTTTTGTTCAACGGGTCTGGTAGTGTCACATTTCAGTTTGGCCAGGTAATATTTATTTTGACTGGCAAGAAATACCAGTTACTAGGTTATTTACTTGTTATGGATTGTCTCCGCAAGTCTGCCGGAAGTTAAGTTTGGGCCAGATTAATGCATTAATGCGCAGTACTGTTTGTTTATGTTGTCACTGCTGAAAGCGTCTATATTAGCACCTAAATTGCCACCTAGGTCAGGATGGGAGACCAGCTGAACACCATCTTAAACCAGCTAAAACCAGCCAAGCAGCTTTAATCCAGCAGGGACTGTTCCTTTAATCATTTTCTGTTCACACCGTTAGATGATTTAGTGCAGGAGTGTCCGATCCTGCTCCTGGAGGGCCGTTTCCCAGTGATCCCGAAGACCTCGATTAGCAGGTTCAAGTGTATTTAATTCTGCTGGAAGGATCAGTCACGTCTGATATAGTGGATTCACTCCCACATTTTAACATGGCTGTCACTTCCAGGGGTGGGCCACATGCCGGTACAATAAACTGGTAGAAATTTGGTGGAAGAAAACACTGTAAAAATGGGTCTTGTGTTGTTCATTAATAAATTGCTAAAGGTGATAAATAAAAATATTGTGTATATTTTGGTAAGAAAATTGTGGTTGAAACACAGTTTTGAGGCTTGAGTTGAGGATTTAAAATTAAAGAAAAAAGGCTACCTATTTATTTGAAGATAATGAGTTAAATTGTGCAGTTTTATTTATAGAGACTATTATACACTCACCTAAAGGATTATTAGGAACACCTGTTCAATTTCTCATTAATGCAATTATCTAATCAACCAATCACATGGCAGTTGCTTCAATGAGTTTAGGGGTCAAGACAATCTCCTGAACTCCAAACTGAATGTCCGAATGGGAAAGAAAGGGGATTTACGCAATTTTGAGCGTGGCATGGTTGTTGGTGCCAGACGGGCCGCTCTGAGTATTTCACAATCTGGGGTGCGTTTCCCGAAAGCATCGTTAGCCAACTATGTTCGCAAGTTCCGTCATTACCAATAGAGTTCAATGGAAATTTGCGACCATAGTTGGCTAACAATGCTTTCGGGAAACGCACCCCTGCTCAGTTACTGGGATTTTCACGCACAACCATTTCTAGGGTTTACAAAGAATGGTGTGAAAAGGGAAAAACATCCAGTATGCAACAGTCCTGTGGGCGAAAATGCCTTGTTGATGCGAGAGGTCAGAGGAGAATGGGCCGACTGATTCGAGCTGATAGAAGAGCAACTTTGACTGAAATAACCACTCGTTACAACCGAGGTATGCAGCAAAGACACAACACACACAACCTTGAGGCGGATGGGCTACAACAGCAGAAGACCCCACCGGGTACCACTCATCTCCACTACAGATAGGAAAAAGCAAGAGCTCACCAAAATTGGACAGTTGAAGACTGGAAAAATGTTGCCTGGTCTGATGAGTCTGGATTTCTGTTGGACAGACTGAGCATGTCTTGTTAATAATCGGGAAAATAATAAGGCCTCAGAGAAAGGCTTGTGCATTTGCTCATCCCTCCTTTTCCCCGGAGGGCTTTTCTGTGCTTTGTTGCCAACACTGATGGCTGGAACTTGGCAGATTTCCAGCTCTGTTCCTCTCTAAGCATCTACAACATAATTCAACCTGTCGTGATTACTGACAGTCATGGTCCGACTGATGACACTAGTCTCTTACAGAGTTTCCGTGATCTCTAAATGCAAATCTGTCCGCAGTTTAAAGGAGAAAGCACACCTGCATATCCAAACAATCAAAGGGAATCCATTGGGGGAATAAATACAGAAATGCTAAAAACCTTCTCAGCTGTGGATGACATTTGGGTTGGAAGCAATTTAGTCAATTAATATAATTCAGTAAACTACTACTCTGAGTTGCAGTCATGTATTAGTGGAGTGGAGATGAAGTGTTGTTTATAGCAGCTGTAAATTACAGTAATACTGCTCTTTCCATGCTGTTTACCAGGCAAGTGTTAATTACAAAGAAGCCACACTATCATCTGTTAAGCTATTTAAGGGTTTAAGAAAAATTGTCGGCACATACTTCAGGATTTATGTTTGGTATTTCATGTTTCATGATCAGAGAAGAAGTCTACAGATGATAAAAATAGCTTGGCGTAATTACAGGCCTAACGAATTGGCTAATTTATTATTTCAAGAATCATCCTCACACATGGAGATGTCAAATCCAGAGCAGAGATGAGTGACTGATACCAAAGGACAAGAAGTGTTTGACTTGAATTTAAAGGACTTTTACACAGGCGGTCTGAAACCGAGCACGGTTTGCATAAAGCATTGGTGTGTTTAGACCGCTTTGGGGTGTTGCTATTAGCAAATGCATTTCTTTTTTTTTTTCCGGTGCACCGTCAATACAATCGTCCTATGATTGCTGTTGGAAAGATGCAAGCTTTGTTTCTGAATGATTGACTGCTTAAAGTCAACCTGTGGTGAACATCCAGCTTTTAATGTTGTTTATACGGTGTCTATGTGGTGTTTTTAATATGCTTTAAGACAAACCATGTGTAAATTCTTAAGTTGACAGCATTGCTGAGTATTTTCTGCTTAAAACCAAAGACAGTCTCAAAAAACACGGTGTGAAATCGCTGGTGTTTCTGACGTCACAAACAACCTTGTAACCAATCAGATGAGTGGAGGCGGGGCTCATTTGCATATTCATAGAACCACGAATACTAAATGAGGCAAGAGTGTCCAGTTAAACTTTAGCTATTTTAAAGGAAAAAACTTTTAAAAATGTAAAATTTTTAAAAATGTAAACTTTTAAAATCCGATATTCCGATATATCGGCCGATATTTTTTTATTTTTTTGTAATTTTTTTTACTTTTTTTTTCAGAAACGCGCAACAAAATATTAACAGATTTCCCTAACATTAGTTATTTGTAGTTATTTATGAGTTTTAACTAAAATAATATGGTAATGCATTTTAAAAAGAAACAAGTTTCTTTTATTGTCCCAACAGAACAGACTGATGATAGTGGCATTAGCTAGCTTCATGGTTAGCTCGTCTATGATGAGCCATAATTTAGCTATGGATTATGTCATACTGCAAATTGTAAAACATACATTTTCAATATAACAGGCCAAGGAGAGATGGTATGTCTCAGTGCTATAACTGTCACGTGCTATTAAAGAAATATTGTCAAAAGTTAAAAGAACAGTCTGTCAACTACACTGGAACAACGTAACGTAACTATTACTAGCTAATTCCGCTTCACTCTCGGCTTATTTCACAGCAGCAAAACTGGACATGATAGTCACAAATTTTGTCATGCTTATTTGAGTTAAGAGAACTGATGGGGATGTTCTTTTAATTGTTATTCAAGCAATGTATATATCATGTTGCCAACAGGGACGATGTAGAGTGCCCTCTGGTGGACAAACTATACAACTCCAACACTCATGACATGGTTCAAGCGTGATTCGCCCGTTATTATTTTATTTTTGAAATATTCATTTATCGGCCATTATAACTGCCGATACCGATAGTTTGGAAAATGCCTAATATCGGCCTGCCGATATAACGGTCTGGCTCTGCTGAAAAGTATCCCGTATGAAAACAATATGATTTGTGCAGTGCATTAAATCCAGCATAAACTCCAGCACAATCCCAACACTCAAGACAGCTGTCACTAAATCTCACAGCTTGCTGCTGCCTCCTCATTTCAATAAAGTCGAGCCTTTCTCAACTTTTTGAGGCTTTCAGTTGCTCTCAATGCTTTCTCCGGTTCACTGTCAATCCCACAATCACGTGGAGCACGTGATATTTGATGATATTTGAAGACATTGATGACATGATATTTGAGATTACATGGATATTTGTATTCTATCAATTAATTCAATGAATACCTTAAAATAGAAACATTTAGGGTATGATAGGTTATGAATTAGGGATGTGCCCAAAGCTAAATTTGGACAGGCATTGGACAGACTGACTACAAAACTGACTAATTACGAATCCTAACGATTAACAGTGTGAGACTGGAAAAACTGAAAGAACTGGTTAGGAACGACCACTCTGGAAATGACCAATTGAGACAAAAGTCTCACCTATTTCTTCGGTTTATCACCAAAACTCACAAAAGAATACATGGTTTAATGTGAATGATTATCATCGAGTATTATACATGTTTAGTATCATTTGAAATGTCTCAGTGTTTATTTTCACAAGATGTAAAATAAATCTCCGATGTCCCCAGAGTGTGTGTGTGAGGTTTTAGCACAAAATACCCCATAGATATTTTTATATAGCATGTTCACTTTTTGAGGGTTTGCAAAAACGCAGTGTTTTGTGGCTGGCCCTTTAAATGCAAATGAGCTCCTTCAGAGGGCGGGGTTTCAAGAGCTTGTGTGTGTTAGCAGCTGTCATTTCCTCACGCAGACACACTAAAATGACAGAAACTGTTAAAATGGAGTCAGTCAAAGAAGAAGTGACAACACATAGAATGCAACAGGACGTCTCTGAATGGTTAGTTGATGAATTTATGTTGCTGATGTGGAGTTAACTATCTTCAATTAGCATGTTCTGTCAGGATAATCTATAAATCGCTCGTATAGGAACTGTTGTGAGACGCACACAGAGTGACTTTCTATGGCATGTGAAAAGATGGATGATAAAGTTTGAGCTGACTCACAAATGTACTCCTGTACAACTAGTCTTCCTCTTCTCAACATGGACTGCGCGTCCCGGGGGCGGGGTTTATGTGAATTTTAGGGTTGGTGATGTCACTAACCCGGGAGAAAGCTCGTGTAGTTCTACCAGTCGTTTGTTGTAGTCCTTTTATTTAAAAGCAACTATCTTCCTTTGCTTTGAACATTGAGCGTTGTAACTTTGATAATGTTATGCTCAAATAGCAACATTACACACTAACTAAAGTTAGAAATGTGAAATCATACTTTAAAACCCATTTAAGAGTTTAGAGATAACATACACACAAAGGATGGTGGGATGGTTAAACCATGTTTTCAAACGGTTAAAACACTGAGTGCAAATTACTTAAATTAATTATCTTTCCATGTGGAAGAGGTTCTGTCTACATAATGAAATGCAGCAAAGGGTTCGGCGCCTTTTGTATCTCAGATGACAGCAAGATATTTTTGATAAACATTTAAAATCACAACCCAATAATGGATATGCACTCAAACAAGTCAACAGCAAACAAGTGAAGTCGTCTTGCACACTGATTTCCAGTAGAGCGAAACATTCAAGTCCCGGGAGCAAAAAAAAAATCATTCATTTTCTCCATTTTTTTTTACAAGAACTCATAAAACTTTGAAGATGGAACTACTGTGAGCTACAGGGTTGTTAATCGATGGTAGATGCTTTTGTTGAAGACATCAGCCCGCATTATTCAGGGTGGACGTCTATAAAACATCTCCACCAATCAGTGAATCGAAACAAGCAAATCACACCAAAACCCTCTTTAGAACAAACCCACTCATGCAGCATTATGATTGATGTTAAAGAGTCGTCCTGCTCTCTCAAATACTTTATTTATACAAATCTTGCGATAAATGGAAAATGTAATGATTTCATTTACATAATGAACATATTTAAATCAATAGTTACACATTTATCCATTGTCATTCTGCAATGCTTCATGGGATTGAAGTTCTTTCCATCATTAAAGAGCAGATTGTCTTTTTGTCAGATTTTCAAAAACTTTAATCCTCATGTTGTTGTACCTGGTTGGATTGGTTCATGGCTTATATTTATGCAGACTAGATAATATAGTCTGTTTCAAAGTTAAGCGCAAGTATGAGGGAATGGAGATTTAATAGCAAGCTATTTTTTCAATGCCTTTCAAAAGGTGGTGGGGACAATTCTGTTTCTATGACTTAAGAGCTTTTTTCTTTTACCAATGTGTTATAAAAAAGAAATAAATGCAGAATTGCTATATGGAATCTATAAATGGAACAGAATTTCTTTTAAAATGGGCTTTTAATGTTGGATTGGCACACTTCCGGTTAAAGCCCCACCCATTTGCAAAGGATTTTGCCATTACTGCAAATGCATATAGAGTGCCGAAGTGATGACGTCACTTTGTAGGACAACCCGGAAGCTAGTGGCGCATGGGTTCCCTTGGTCAAAAAGCAATGCATTTTCCCCATAGACTTTTGGAAAATCACAAAAAATAAGATCTGTGTTTAACAAAGAGTTGTGACCCTTACACGTTTTTTCAAGCAAGATAATCTTTACAAGTTAATCCAAAATGTATACATTTTGAAGACTATATAAAGATTTTAAAAAACACATAATAAAATATTTAGAGGCTTTGTTCACCACAGACCTTATTTCAGGCGATTTAGCAAAAACCCATTCAAAAATCCCATAGACTTTAGAGCGAGGGAACCGTAATGCTAAAATGCTAACTCACTTCCGTGTTTTGGCCTACAGAGTGACGTCGTAACTTCGGCACTCTATATGGCCATGAATATTGGCTTCAGTAAATATTGGGTACAATATGACATGACAGTAGCAATGACTTAAAGGATTAGTTCACTTTTGAAAAAACTTTTGCTGATAATTTACTCACCCCCATGTCATCCAAGATGTCCATGTCTTTCTTTCCTCAGTCGAAAAGAAATTTAGGTTTTTGATGAAAACATTCCAGGATTTTTCTCCATATAATGGACTTCAATGGGAACCGGATGGCTCAAGTATCAAAAGACGGTTAATAACAGTTTCAGATGCAGCTTCAAATGTCTTTAAACGATATCAGACGATAAATAAGGGTCTTATCGTGCAAAACGATCGGTTATTTCAAAACTTATTCAAAAAATGTAACTTTTATAAGGACAAATGCTAGCCTTGCTCTATTCTGTGAGGCGCGTTTGTAACGTCACGTATTACGTAATTACGTTCAAAAGGTCACGGGCGACGTAGCCGGAAGTACAGAATCAAAATCGTCCAACATCGTTGTTTTTCCTTTTAATTCCTTTTTTTGTAAACAGTGTTTGAGTTAGTTTGCACGTTCAACCTATGCGTTCAACTTGTAAACACTGACTCTGTACTTACGGCTACGTCGCCCGTGACCTTTTGAACGTAATTATTACGTATTACGTGACGTTGCAAACGCGCCTCACAGAATAGAGCAAGGCTAGCATTTGTCCTTATAAAAGTTACATTTTTGGAATAAGTTTTGAAATAACCGATCGTTTCGCATGATAAGACCATTATTCATCGTCTGGTGTCTTTTAAAGACATTTGAAGCTGCATCTGAAACTGCTATTAACTGTCTTTTGGACCTGAACCATCCGGTTCCCATTGAAGTCCATTAAATGGAGAAAAATCCTGGAATGTTTTCATCAAAAACCTAAATTTCTTTTCGACTGAGGAAAGAAAGACATGGACATCTTGGATGACATGGGGGTGAGTAAATTATCAGCAAAAGTTTTTTCAAAAGTGAACTACTCCTTTAACATTGAACATGAGCGTGAGTGAGTGCAGTGTAGTCAGAGCTGCAAATGAATTGCCCTCCTCAAAAAAACACCATTTGCAAGCAGCAAAAAGCCAGCTTCTCCTGTACATCGGTTGAATTACACCATGTGAACCATATAGAAGTGTCATTCCGTGTATAAATCACAAAATTAATTTAAAAAAATGGTAACATTTTACTTGAAGGGGTGCATTAGACTGACATGAAACCTTCATAATCATGACATGACACATGCATGTTATCACAACTGTCATTAAGTGTCATTCGCTCAGTTATGACATTTATAATGCAAATATGACATTGTTTGAGATGTCTTTGCCATGACAACTTTACATTACTAAGGCAACACAACCAGTCATAAACATGATATAGCAGATTAATGATCAAACTTAAGAACCCACTTACCTTCATTGGTTAACATTACATACTGTCCGGTGGTTGGTTTTGACATTGGCTGTCATGAAGCGATTATAACTTTTTTTAATGACAAATTCAATGTGTACCACTGTAGTTGAGGTCAAGACACAGTTATAATGGCCCTATGACAGCCAATGTCAAAACCCACCACATGACAGTTTAATGATGTTAACCCATAAAGCCAAGTTTGAGAAATAATCTGCTATTTCATGTTTATCATATTTATGACAATTTATGTTGTCTTGGTAATGTTAAGTTGTCATGACAACGACACTGACAGGTTATGATGTATTGGTTTATGTCAAGTTGTCATGACAAAGACATCTCAAACAATGTCATATTAGCATTAAAATTGTCATAATTGAGCAAATGACACATGAAAACTCCTGTCATATCATGATTATGAAGGTGACATGTTAGTCTTATGCACACCTCTTCAAGTAAAGTGTTCCCAAAAAAACAAATATGACAGTTTGATTCTGCATTTCTGTCCTGAGCAAATGATGTTGCAGGAGGAGATTTATAGCAAGTTGTATATTTATGCATGGCTCTCAGTGGGCAGGACGGCTTTCACTCATGAGAGCGAAGGAGAAGCATTAAATAATGTAAAAAAAAGTAGAGCGAAAGTTCCCCAAACAAGTCAGGATGAAGTCGAACTTCTTACTTTTTCGTTTATTATTAAGGTGTGCTGTCAGGCACAACACAAAGTAGAGCACGCATCCTATTTTACTTTAAACAGTTTCTGCCTGATGTAATGTATGAGAGTCAGACAGAAAACGCCTACTTACATTTCAACCTAAACTCCAGCTGCGTTTATAAAAAAATTTTAATTGCAGTAATCAGTGTTGTAGTCGAGACCACCTCACTCGAGTCCGAGTCGACACCGAGACCAGAGAGAGTCGAGTCCGAGTCAAGACCGAGTCCATAGAGAGTCGAGTCCGAGTCGAGTCCGAGACCAGAGACGGTCGAGTCCGAGTCGAGACCGAGACCAGAGAGGGTTGATTACCTAATTTACTTTTATTTACTTAGAGAAATCCTTTTTTTATTTTATTTTATTTTTTTTTTACTGAATTTACTTAGAGTTTAAAAAATATGATCAGTTTAGGGTAAAAAGGCCACATAGTAGGTGGTGTTAAAAGTAATTTTATTACAATTTGTCATGCGCAGTTGAGCACTAGAAAATCACCAATCACTGGGCGTGTCAATCAATTTAAAGAAATATTTTATTCACATACATTAATAATCATGAAAAATATTTTTAATTGAACTCGAGTGGACTCGGGAATAATTCCGAGTCCTAAAAAAAAAAGTGTTCGAGTACGAGTCAATTCCGAGTCTAAATGGACACGAGTCCATGACAAGACCAAGACCATTAAAATATGGTCTCGAGACCGAGTCCGAGACGAGTCCGAGTCTCGAGTACTACAACACTGGCAGTAATGTCCCATTTAATATTTTTTTTGACACATAAAAGAGTTTATTTCTGGTTTACTTGCTCCTCGGTACTCCCAAAAACAAACGCCAGCTTCCTGCATCGTTACCGTTCATTAAATAAGACAGTCATTATGTGAATGAAGCATTGTATAAAACGACTGCAAGCACTCCGGGAAATGGCTCGAATAAGAAACGCAAAAACGGAAGCATGTATGTGATTGTAATGAGCAACTAATGAATTAAAAATGATTATTATTTCAAATTGTCAATCTGTTCTGACATTCTTGAAAAGATTCATTCCCTCTTGTATGTGAACATGCATGGCCTGTTTTCTCAATATTTCTCTGCCAAAAAGAAAAAAAAAGACAATTCATTTATCTTTTAGCCAATAAACCATCTGTTAAATGATGCTGCACATCATAAAAGCTTATTATTCTGTAAGGCTGCGCTGTACGACAACACATTAAATTGCGAGAACACATTTTCTAGCACTGCTAGAGTTTATGTGCTGAGTCGTGTTTACATTAGAGCTGTTAATCGATTTTTAAAAAAACATCATCAACTTTATTACATGCTGGGTTATTGTAAAATAGCTGGGATATATTCAGCAAAATTAACATCATGTGTCGAGCAGTTCATTTGTAGTTGTTACAATTACCTGAGCCAAACTGAGAGAAATTCGAGTACTGTAAATGTTAATGTAAAATGTAAAAAGCCTTTTGTTTTCCTTCCATCTTGCCACCGTCGCTGCTGTAACGCAACGCACACTAGATTGCATCCATAATAATCACCAAAGCCAAAGTCACACACTTGCTTCGCTTCATTAATTATAATGGAAATGATCTAGTATGCTTTAGTTTTGGCTGTGATCGCTCCACTAGCTCGACGGGAGGTGAAACTTTAATGTCCTACACAAAGATGACAGAAGGTAAAGCTGTTTCTTAAAGGGATAGTTCACTTTGAAATACATTTTTGGTATGTTTTATCTTACCTCAAGGGCATCCAAGATGTTCCCGAATCCGCAGTAGTTTCAATTTTAATATTTTTAGGTCAAACCGTTCTTGTCTGTCAGTCTTATAATGGAGGTCTATGGTCACCACCTCAAAGAGCATGCACAGAGAAGTCCAAATTAAACGTGATTTAATGACTCGTAAATGCAAGAAAACATTGATGGCCTAAGACACACAACGAGCAGTTTGTGTGAGAAAACGAACAGTATTTATATCGTTTTTACCTCGTTTTACCTCCCTTAGATCACTTGGACGTGGCTGTGATTACAAGAGGTGAAAACGATATAAATACTGTTCGTTTTCTCACACAAACAGCTCGTTTCGTGTCTTAGGCCATCAACGTGTACATTTACGAGTCATTAAATCATGTTTAATTTGGACTTCTCTGTGCATGCTCTTTGAGGTGGTGACCATAGACCTCCATTATATGACTGACAGACAAGAACGGTTTGACCTAAAAATATTAAAATTGAAACTACTGCGGATTCGGGAACATCTTGGATGCCCTTGAGGTAAGATAAAACACACCAAAAATGTATTTCAAAGTGAACTATCCCTTTAAGTTATAGCTGTCTCTTCACTGAGACCGATCCTACTGCAGCCATTTACTAAATAAAAAAATATTTGACTAAATAAAAAATAAATATTTTCATGAGTTGTAATGACATACAGTAATAATATCATATTCATATAAAGATTGGTAAACTGACTTATATATTTGTATATAAAGTGAAAAGTGATGGAATTTGTCCTCTGCACACACATAAGGACCAGTGAGGAGTGAACACACACACGCACGGCAAACCATGGACACACACACACACACAGTGATTGGGGGTCAGGTGTCTTGCTCAAGGGCACCTCAGTCATTTCCTGCCATTACCGAGAATCGAACCCGTGATCTTCGGGTTACCAGCCTCTCAAACCAATAGCCATGACTACAATGAGGTATTGTAAGTGGTTTGAGAAGGCTGAATAAAAGACAAAATCATTTAGCAGAAGTCTATGACTGACCTACGGTCCACTGGAATCCCTTTTGAAATTGAAAAACACATTCTTCCATTTCAGCGGCATATTTTTTTTTTTAATTTTCGCTCTATGTACGCATCTAGACTGATGTAGCCCACACAATAGACTAGAGAGATGCATTGGATGGATTTTTCAGTCCCACTCCTGCTAAAAATAAGTTATATTTCTTCCCACTCCCGCACCCACAACTTTTATGTTTAGATCTACTCTGATTTTTCAGTCCTGTTTAAGATTCATCCTCACTGTGGAGTCATAGGCTATTATTACCAGTTCCGAATATAATGTGGGAACGCACATTATACCAGTTCCCACATAATCCATCCTCAGCAACTCAAACAACATTTAAAAAATGGTGCCAAATGCAGACCTCCACTACACAATATTTGTCATCACATATTTTTTAAAGCTGAAGTCCGCGGTTAAAAACTCCTCTTTGTCGCCATCTCTGTTCGAAATCTGGAACTGCAGTTATTGTCGGAATTATCAACTTTACGTGGGTTGTGCCTCGGCACGGCACAGCGCGGATGAACACAATGTTCGAGGAGAGTGTGTGTGTGTCAGTCGCCGCCGCCGGTGTGTATACTGGCATTCAGAATCACAGATTATTCTTTTTTGGAAGTATGACCAACATAATAATTACATTTTCACCATAAAATGTCAATTGAACAAGTAAGAAACATCCACTTTTGAATTTTCAGTTGTCACTGGTGATCGTCGTTTGAACCTTTCTGGATCCGCCACCAAATTGATACGTTTAATTATATCAAGTGTGAGAAAAGGCTATAAATCTCCACCTCCAGCATCCACACTCTTCTGTGTGTGTGTACAGATGTGATGTAATGACGCAAAGACATCGAATGACGTTCCATCGAATCTCCAGTTTTAGTTAGAAACATTATCACAAGGTTACCGTTTTGAATCGAGCTACGGCAAGCAGAGAGTTTTGAACGGTCCGTGTACTTTGCTGCCAACGGATTTTCGTTTTGAAAGGGAAAAAAAACAAAAACAAAAAAACGGCCCGTTTCTCAATTCCCATTAGTAAATAGGAAAACAAAAAACGGAAAACAATCCATTATTCGTTTTTTGTTCTGATATTAAAAAACGGAAAGCGAAAAAAAAACAATCTCGTTATCCAATTGTCCTTGATCTGTTTATAGATGGAAATCGGAAATAAATCATAATCCTTTGCTGCGTCCCAATTCGCCTACTTATACTACGATGTCCAACCGAACAGATATGAACCATGTCCAACGTTACGCCGGAAGTGATCTGTCACGCAATGTTTACACAGAGATTTCGGAAGTTTTACCTTTCACTAAACATATTTAGATATATAGAAATCTTCCAGATATATAGAAGTCTTCCATTAGCCGCGTTTCCACTACCGGGCCAGGGCCGGGCCGTGCTAGTGCGTGCCAGGGCCAGTCGCGTTTCCACTGTCACTTCCGGGGCTTGATCGGGGCTTCCTCAGGGCCAACGGCCAGGATTTCTGGCCCGTCGAATACCTTGGGCCAGAGGGGGCCAGCTCGGGCTAGAGCGAGGCGTGCTCAAGGTAAAAGGCGGAGTTTATCGGTGTTATGGAACGTTATGATCTGAAGCAAGATGCACATAGGGGTTTAACCGATTAACCGTTTAAAATTGCATAACATTTTAATTTGAACTGTAGGCCTATGCCAAATGCTGCGCAAAAATATATAGGCTATATATAGGCTACATATTCACGAATTTTCAGATATTTGTTTGATTTTTTGCCCCTTAAACATTTAAAATATTTGACAAATTAATATGCAAAAAATATATATTTTACTGGTTTTCTGAGGCCAAATTAGAACCTGGAAATGATATTTTCCCTGCAGTGCTGAATGAGAAGAGCCGTAACCACAGCCTTCAGAAAGGGGATTATAGGTGATTTATAGGCTATAATAAATGTGTCTGATAATAAAATAATATAAAATAACGAGGCATTAATTGTTTATTAATAAACTATTGTTTTCTAAATGATTTTCGGCTAAAAACATATCTCCATCTCCGGATGCACATTTAGAGAGAAATTAAGCTACATAATTACATAGTCAGAAGATATCGGCTTTCGATTCGAATTTGTTCGTTTTAAATTGGACATTTAAAGCTTTAATCTTTAAATGTCCAATTTAAAACGAACAAATTCGAATGCGGTGGCTGTTTCAGGTCTCGCGCTTCAGTTCACGGAGATCATGAAGCGCGCCTTGATTAATTGTTAAAGCACAACGTTTTCTTGTTATAAATAAATGTATTTGCGAATAATGTATTATTATTTTCTGTATGACCAGAAATGAAAGAGTATTTTAAGTTGTTTCCACTGAAAGAAATGCAATGAAACTGCAAGTGTTCACATGGGCGTCTCGCAGCCATCAGTGCGTGCTCCACACACACTGGATATGCGTCAAAAATATTGTGTTTATTTGTGCTCTGTTCCTTTTTTGGATAAAGGCGTCTTCTATATGCAGCCTAATCAAATGTTACAATAATGATGATGATGATGGTTATTATTATTATTATTTGCAGACACTGAGTTTTTATGAAATGGACGTTTTGCTTATTTTCAATTGTCAATTTCAGTTTGAAGGGTGATGGAAATGCGGCTTTAACTGCTCCGTACTTGCTGCGTTTTATTTCTATAAATTAATTTCGTTTCAAATGGGGTCCAATCAGTTATTAAAGGTGTTAAAAAATTAACTCTGTATCTCGAGGTTGCGGCGCGCACACTATGCACCGAGTATTAACCGATGGGCCTCGGTTAACGGTTATGAATAACTTGAAAACGTGCCCGCAGCTGTTATATCGCGCAAAAAATCGCTGCTTGAAATGGAGAATCGCCTGTACTGGTCTCGGGACACTATTGCAGCCACTACGGCATGTGAGTTAATAATATACATGCTATCTTCCTAATTTAAAAAATAAATGAATTCATAATACCCACTGAAATGGGTTGGGTTTTATGACGTTTGATCCAGAAAGGCGTGTTAGGGGTGGGGTCTGGGGCAGCGCTGTGGGGCTACTGGCCCGGCAGTGGAAACGCAAGCTCGGTGCTTGAGGCCCGAGGCCACTAGCTCGGCTCGGCTCGCTGTTAGCTCTGGCCCAGCCCTAGCCCGGCAGTGGAAACGCGGCTATTGTGATTTCCCGTATATCTAAATATGTTTAGTCCATCAGATTGTCCATTAAAGATGTCGAAGTTCTACTGTCTGTCCCAAAGCTTCAAAGGGCTTTAGACGACACCAGACACCAGATGATCTTATCTAGCGAAATGAACGGTTATTTAAAAAAAAAAAGTTTTATAAGCTCAAATGCTCCCCTTGATCTGTTCTGTGATGAGCGTTCGTGACTCTCCTGTTCAAACTCGTCTATCAAAATGAACAAATCTTTATTCGAGTCATTACTCAAAGGGTTCTAGATAAGACTGTTACTCATCGTCTGGTGTCCTTTGAAGCTGCACTGAAACTCTCAATTGGACCTTGAACCGTTTGGTTCCCATTGAAGTCCATTATATGGAGAAAATCCTGGAATGTTTTCATCAAAAACCTTCATTTCTTTTCGACTGAAGAAAGAAAGACATGGACATCTTGGATGACATGGGGTTGAGTAAATTATCAGGAAAAGTATTTTTTAAAAGTGAACTACTCCTTTAAGCTTGGTGTCAAGTTAAAATGAGTCCAAATTTTAAAATAGGAATCAGAAGACCCCTGAAGTCAGTTCCATTACACCGGGCTTCTCTGAACGCGTCCCGTGTAAATGACTCCTTACTCATTCTGACAGCTTTTGGTAACTGTAGATTGGTAAGGTGTATTACTTTTAGTTGCTCCAGGGGTTCAAGATTACAAAATGGAAGTTTGCTGATATTGTATGTAAAAGTTAAAAGATCTTTTTTTGAGGTTGTATAGGTACTGAAAAGATTCCATGTAGAGATCACCGAACCTGGCAAAAGAGAAAATTGCATTTAAAGGGCTAGTTGTCAGAAATGATTACCGTGCCGATATTCAAGCCCTAGATATTTAGGAAAAAATCCATTCGTGCCTTTGAGAATCGATTTTGAATTGACCACATTTTAAAAAACGATTAATCGATAAATCGATTTTTTTGCCCAGCCCTACTATAAACTGCCGTTATAACAACGCATTCTCATCCTTTAACGTCATATAGAACGCTATATGCCAGTCCAGCAATCCAATCCAGTCCAGTCCAGTAATCCAGGCCAGCACAACAATCAATCAATTTCAGCAGTCCAATCCAGCAGTTTAGTCCAGTCTAGTCCAGCAGTTCAGTTTAGTCCCGTCCAGTAATCCAGCTGAGTCCAGTCCAGCAATCAAGTCCAGTCCAGTAATCCAGTCCAGTCCAGTAATCCAGTCAAGTCCAGTCCAGCAACGCAATCCAGTCCAGCAGTCCAGTCCAGCAATCCAATCCAGTAATTCAGTCAATTCCAGTCCAGTGCAGCAACTCAATCCAGTACAGCAGTTCAGTTTAGTCCAGTAATCCAGCTGAGTCCAGTCCAGCAATCAAGTCCAGTCCAGTAATCCAGTCCAGTCCAGTAATCCAGTCCAGTAATCCAGTCCAGTCCAGCAACGCAATCCAGTCCAGCAGTCCAGTCCAGCAATCCAATCCAGTAATTCAGTCAATTCCAGTCCAGTGCAGCAACCCATTCCAGTACAGCAGTTCAGTCCAGTCCAGTAATCCAGTCGATTCCAGTCCAGCAACCCAATCCAGTCCAGCAGTTCAGTTCAGTTCAGTCCAGTCCAGTAATCCAGTCTAGTCCATCAATCTCAGTTTTAGCAGTAGCAGTAACATTCAGTAATGTTGTATATTAAATTCTGATAGGTAAGTCGAACATAATGATTTCAGCATTCACACAAAGCAAACTTTTTATTAGGGTGAACACACGTCTCTGTCAGACTTTTTAAATAGTTTTCAGTGCTTTTTAAAAAGTGGAGCAGAACTGCATCCATTATTCAACATGTGCAAAAAAACAAACAAAAACACACAAAATAGCAAACACAGCTCTAAAATTTCACGCATTAGAGTACATAGGCAGATGAGGGCTTAGCACACTCATTAAAGTCACAATAAAAGCAAAATGGACAATTCTTATTTTTCATGGAATATTGCAGTATTATTTATTATAAAGGATTTATCCGCGCACATCATTGTTTTATATTTTTAACAATAATCTTGAATCAGAATAACTTCCCCTCCCTCTGATGATGTGGGCGGGGCAACCTGTCACTCACATGAGATCCACCAATAGCAAACAACCATCCAATCAATTTTACAGAATCCATTTTACTCGATCACAATAAGGAAGAAAAGATTATCGCAACTTCATTTTTAATGGCAACTTTAAGCATGTTTAAGCTTTTTTTTATGTTTTACACCAACAGAAATGAATACATTTGGACAAATACTCTCTTTAAGTATGTTGTACACACTTGATTACTCCAGTTATATGGGTGGCCTAGAAACAGCTATCCCTCAGGGCAGCGGTTTTCAGTTTGAGCCCTGGAGACTAAATTTTGAGTGTCTCTAATCTGACAAGAGATGAACTGAGCAGATGATGATCTGAATCAAGTGTGAATGATCTAAAGGCTGCGTCCTGCGTCTATAATCAGAGCTTCATTTTTTTCTGGGTTGTTTATTTGGCTGTGTTTTGGGATTAAATTTGTCAGATCCTTGATGAGATCGCGGACAGCAACGTTGATTCTGCGCTGATTTGATTGAATATTGATAAAATTGATAAAATATACTATATTTGAGACAAAAGACTTGTTAATGTTTTTCATTTTTGTTCAAGGTCATGTTACATGGTTAGATTCAACTAGTTGGATGTCCACCTTAGAGATAATCACCATGTTTAAAATTATTTAAAATATGTGATATCAATCAATATCATATTTATTGTTACTACTCTAAAGCTATATTAAATTACTATGGGATCTCATTCGGTGCTTTCAGAATCTTTACTTTTTTCTCAATCATTTTGTTGATGTAATTTTGAAATGGACATATTTTAATGACAGTATATTTATTGAACAAAAAGCACTAGAAAATACAGAAAATCAACACTTTAAAAATAAAACTTTTGCTGATAATTTACTCACCCCCAACTCTCCTGTTTGAACTCGTTCAACAAAATGAACGAATCTTTTTTCGAGTCATTTCGTTCGTTGAGTTCAAACAGGAGAGTCACGAACGCTCATCACAGAACAGAGCAAGGCGAGCATTTGTGCTTATAAAACCTTTAAATGGCCGATGGTTTCGCTTGATAAGACCCTTATTCATCGTCTGGTGTCGTTTAAAGCTTGAAGCTGCACTGAAACTCTCATTTGGACCTTGAACTGTTTGGTTCCCATTGAAGTCCATTATATGGAGAAAAATGCTGGAATGTTTTCTTCAAAAATTTCCTAATTTCTTTTCGACTGAAGAAAGAAAGACGTGGACATCTTGGATGACATGGGGGTGAGTAAATTATCAGCTAAAGTTTTTTTTAAAAGTGAACTACTCCTTTAAGTGATTGTTTTGAACAAGAATTAATTAGATATTATTATTAGTCTCGTTGAGCTTAAAATTTCTTTAAAAAGAGAGAGCTGGCGGTAGCAGACATTCAGTAAGACAACATTTTAAAGTACAACATTCAATATTAAAACCTCGAATCCTCTCAACAAAAACAATGTCAAGACTTCATTAACACTCTCCTTATGATGCCTTTTTTAAATTCACCACCAGACACAAGTTTGGCTAGCTTTAGCTCTTTGAGCAGATTATGCCGTGCCCACGGTGCATGGTAGGAAAATGCATTTTTTTTTCCTCAGTTCTGTAAAAACTTGAGGTACATTAAAAATCAAACACCTGGAAGAGTGAAGACGATAACTGCCAGAAGTGAGAGAAAGAAGGGTACAGAGATAAGCTGGAAGCATTGCAAAAAAAATAAAAATACAGTGCTGTTTTCTAGAACGTATGGTTGGTGATGTCCAACCCATCATTTCATAGAGAATGCAAAAGATGAGTACAGGATTTTGCTTTTGTAATAAAGCTTAATGAAGCATAGACTGAATGAAGGCTCGTTAAGATGATGTGCATGAATAATATGTCAATCATATTAGATTTATTTCTGAAATAAAAGCCAATCTGTGAGCTTGCTGATTTGAATAGCAATATGTAGATTGAATAAAAGTTTATCGTCTATCCAAATGCCCACATACTTCTAACAGGGTTCCCTTTCAACAGCTGATGTAAAAATGCAAAGATTATCAAGTCCTTGTGAAAGATTTTCTGGGAATTTAAAACCAATTTTAAGCACTTTGCAATGACTGAAATGCAGTCTGATGCTCTTGTGTTATGGAGGAAGCAAGTGTATAAATAAAAGCATTCTCAGCCTAAAAGTGTTTTTTTGTCCTGTATAAATGGACCCCTGGGGGACTTCTTTAGATTTATCAAGAAAATCAGATTTTGTGATCCGCCACATGAACACACCGAGTCCAATCTGCCAAATAATTTCTAAATCCAATCACCGTCCCTGGTCCCGAAACTTTGGTTTGTTCAGAAACAATTCATGGTCCACTGAATCAAACGCCTTGGATCCACAAATAAGGCTGTTTTCTGTCCAGGGAACCCGTTATTCAAGGCATATTACTCTAGCTAAAGTATTTGTATAAATAATTTGTGAACCAAGAAGAATTGTATGTGCTAAAAAAAAAAAAAAGCCTAGTCAGTTTTTCACATGAATTTCTGTCTATGAGCACGGAAGAAAGCTATGAGCTAAAGCGTTTGCTCTCTAGTCTGCTTTTAATACACTTTGCACTTTTTAACATACAAATAGCTAAATTTTTAATAGACCCTTTTATCATCTGATTAAATGTGTGAGCAACGTCAGTTACTTACTTTATAAATAATTTGTGCCTTTTCCCCCCTTAACGGTGAGCCTTTTATCCCGTGTGTGGGTTAAAAGCTTCACCTTGCCACCTCATTTCTAAGATTTTTAGTCAAAACAAACCACTTTTATGATTTTTTAACACACAAAATCTCCATTAATGTTCAATAAAAAAAAATCTGCAATCATACACTATGGCAGTAGTGAAAAGGTGTATTTTTAGCTGCGTTGTACCCTACTCAAAATGTACCGGTTAACTTATTACTTCCGGCGAGATTCTTAAAGGAGTAGTTCACTTTTAAAAAAGCTTTTGCTGATTATTTGCTCACCCCCATGTCATCCAAGATATCCATGTCTTTCTTTCTTCAGTCGAAAAGAAATTAAGGTTTTTGATGAAAACATTCCAGGATTTTCTCCATATAATGGACTTCAATGGGAACCAAACGGTTCAAGGTCCAAATTAGAGTTTCAGTGCAAACAGCAAACTGTTCAAAGGGCTTTAAACGACACCAGACGATGACTAAGGGCCTTATCAACCGAAACGATCGCTCATTTAATAAATAAATAACAAAGTTTAAGTTTTATAAGCTCAAATGCTCGCCTTGCTCTGTTCTGTGATGAGCGTTCGTGACGCTCCTGTTCGAACTCGTTTCTTTTCCCGAGTCACTTAATTCTGACTTTATTACACGCAATTCTGACTTTATAACACGCAATTGCGACTTCATATCGCACACTTCTGACTTTATATCTCGGAATTGCGGGGGAAAAAAGTCAGAATTGAGAGATAAAAAATCGTAATTACCTTTTTTATTTTTCATTCTGTGGCGGAAACAAGCTTCCATAATTTACGGCTCATGTTATTGGCTCAAACACAATTGTGTTGAGAACTGAGTGCCCATGACAAAAGTTGGAAGATTTCAAAACCGCTGACCAATAGAGCATCTGCCATTGAGATTAATGGAAATGTTAGCGGATAGCCGTCTACTCTACGGGTATTACAGACCCCCCTGAGTGCACCTTTATAATCAGGATGTAAAATGTCAAGCGAATAAACCACAGACTACACTAATACTCCCCTTTGCCCAAACCTACAGTAGATAACAGATCCTATTCCTGCAGAAAATACCCATGTGACCTTGGGTGAAAGCTATTAAGCGTTCTCATTTTATAGTTTAAGGTGATTTTTCTCTGTGCCGGTAGGATTCGAGCTCTACTTGAGGACCTGATCAAACTTTTCCTCTGTTTCTGCCTTCAACTCCTCTTGATTGTGACAACATAATTGCCCTCTTTATCAGATGTAGTCGGATATCAGATGGAGGGTTCCCTTGATTCAATTCCACTTCAATCTTACTTTAACCTCCATCCTGAAAAGTGACATTGATCGAGCACAATTGGTCCCTTAGTCATCACTTTCACCCATCACAACTGCCAAAAGTCAAGTAAGTACTGTAGTATTTTGTTTGAATAATGTTAAGCAATACACATTTACGCATGGAAATACAGTCCATTACACAGAGATATTGGGTAAAGAGTCAATTAAGACAAACTATTTTACCAACTTTAAAACTTTTTACTATGAAAGGAATTATTAATAATTCATGTTTCACTCTTTTTGTCAAGGGAAATCCCAGGTAACAAAAATACCATACCAATTTGCCATACCATTCCAATTTAGTTATGGAAACGGTATGTCTATATGTTCTCTGAACGTTAAACATCCATTTTTTTTAAATGTTTTAAAAATGTTTATTGGGTTACATGAAATTTAAGGGAATGTTCCATGTCATAATTTTCCAAACATTATGGGAACGTTAACGTTGAATATTTTCTGAACATTCAAAAGCAAGTAGTAACATTTAACATCAACTCAAATGTTTTAGAGCAAAAAAAAGCTTCTATGAATGATGTACAAATAATGTTTTTCTCCTAACACTTTGAGAACATTAGACCCAAAGACAATATACTAATAATGTTATAGGAGAATGTTTGCTCATAACAGTCAAGAGTTCTGATAGGTGGGATCCTACCGTAGAAATTTGGTCTAAAATAATATTATTCAATAAACACCAATGGTGCGTTTATTTGCCACATTTAAATCTATAGGTAACAAAGGTACTTGCAAACATAGTTGAGTTTGGGAAAAGCAACCCTAATCAATTTCTAATGCATATTGCATAATAATTTGTTTAGCTTGTATATAGCTTTTACTGTACTGCAATCTTAAAGTGCTTAGGACCGTGAATATAAGTCTGCTGGTGTGGAAGACATTTTCAGATTTTACAATGTTACTATGACATTTTTTTTAGACGTCACCACCTTAATTTTAACGGCTGACTGACTTTTTCATTTCTAACTTGTGACACTCTCGTTGCTTTTCTGTCAGTCTTAAAAAACCCTATGCAAGCCGCCTATTCATGCCAGTGAACATGTACTGTAAAAAAACAGCCCATATCTGTAGGCGGCCGAGCCTCTCTATAACTGAAATATCTTCTATATTCAGAGAATGCACCAAAAAAAATGTTTCATTCTGAAGCAAAACCTTTCCTTACAACGAATCTCAATGCATCCACTTCGTAAAAATTAAAATATATTCCTTTGTATTATTAAGAAAGTGTCCCTTTGGAAATTGATCATGAATAAGCTCAAGGCACATTCTCTCAGCAGAAACACTGGTTCCAGGAGAGCATAAATATCTCTGGGCCAATTTGGGGAACAAAGGAAGTGTCACTCCGGTGAGGAGCCAGATGAAGGGGGGTCTTCAGAAAGAGAGAGAGGCGCACACTTCACTATTTGACCAATTCCTTCACGGCTCTGGCACAGACTGATAAATGCACTGGATCACAAAAGGCTACGGCCAAGCAGATTTTTCGTCAAAGTGGAAGCCCTCCTTTTGGGAGCAGAAGGACATTGTCTTTAAGGATAAGTTGAAAATGTAAAATTCGGCCATTTACTGAACCTTTTGTGTCTTTTTTTTCTCTTCGGTGGAACACAAATTACAGTAAATTGACACTAGCCATGTTTCCATCGACACGTTTTTATCGGAATTAAGTGATATCGAATGAAAAAAAGCCTTATGGAAACAGTAAAATTCGATGAAATTTCATGAAAATCGACTCAAATGAAATGCGTTCGGTCTCATCGAATTTTCTCTCGATCGATATACGGCTAATGCGATAAAAGCTGATGGAAACGTTATTTGCCGAATAAATAATGAATTGCGATTAAGTTTTATGCCCTTTTATGGTTGCAACACGTCAGAAGACGAGTTCATTTCCGGCCAGTCTGTTTGCGCACACATGGCGGACGTCAACAAAGACAGATGTAAGTGGACAAAGCAAAAAAATGCTTCAACCAAAGGGTTTCCGTGAACCACGATCTCCCAGAACTGATGGAGCGCTGTCGTTCCCACACCACAGTCACCACCTTTTTACGTGGCTTGGTTGAGTTCTAATGTATAATGTGGTCTGTTATTTCTAGTTAACAGACTGCGGCGCTTCTAGTATAACACACCGTTGCCATGGACGCAGTTCAGAGACGGAACAGACTATTTTCTTTAGCAGAAGCAATACTCGTTTTTAAATCAATAAACTCGTTTTTAAGTCAATATTTTGTGTCAAATTATTGATTTATTTATTTATTTGGTTGATTTATATGTAATAAGCAGGATAATATAGCGAGGCGGTTGTTATAGCGAAGACAACAACCGCCTCGCATACATTATCCCATTCATATGTCGCTATCAGCTGGCACATAAGCATTATTAGCCTTCAACTTCTGAAATATTGATAATTTTTTGGTAGATGGCGCGATCCGTTTTGTCTAACAAAACTTTGTTCGCAAAAGTTTGCTTGAATGTTGTTCGATTTAGTGCGAAAATAAATGGAAACACCTTAAAATGTCTCAAATCAATTCGATATACCGATTTGATCGCAAAACAGCACGTGACGTCATTACGTACAGGTTTTTATTCGCTTTAAAGCTGTTGGATGGAAACAAACTTTCACCAGCTTTATCCGCATGAGTTTTTTAACCGAACTTCAGATAATTCGATTGACAAGTGGATGGAAACATGGCTACTGACACTCGTTTCAAAAAGAATGGGAAAGCACCATATTACAATTTGCACACTATTTTCCAAGCCTTCTGAAGTCAGACAATAGCTAAGGGTGAGTAACAGCTTACAAATTTACTCTCAAAATAATGTTGTAAATATTAACTTACACGTGGGGCTGTTCATCACACAAAGGTATCGTATGGCTTAAGATGACTTAGGGTAGGTATAAACAACAACGATTTGCTTAAAACGGAGATGTTTTTCCTTTGAGTTTTCCGCGCACAGGCGACACCATTGTCACAGTGATCACCATTCACACGGATTCGCGAAAACGAGTAAAACTGTTGTATTCTGCTGCCAGGCCAGTAGATGGCAATGAAACACAAAAGACTGGACACGTAATAAGCATGTGCATGGCGTCATCGTCTTCAGCAACATGACATCATGACTTTCGAGTGAAGTGGCGTGTTCTCTACGCATTTTGAGCTATCCGCGTGTATGTGTGTATGTCTACGCAACGTCCGAGTGATTCCGTGTGTCTGTACACGCCGTCAAATGTCCGCGCGAAACGAAGCAAAATGTAAATCTACATCTGGGGAGCGATGTTTTTTTTTTCCTAGGATGGTAAGGGAACAGTCATAAATGCCATTAACCCCAGTGACGGTTAGGTTTAGGGACGGGGTTGAGGTAAGTCATATATTTATATATACAGTAATAACGTTAAGTCAACGGCGTTCATAAACACGCTGAAAATGATTATGCGTCTTTATAGCACGCCAAAAATGGAAATACGAATTGGCGTGTCATACACACGCTACTTCATGAGATCGGTCTGTCTTCAGAGAACCACATATTTGTTGTTTTCGAAAACTTGCACTTTGAACCCCTTTTTTTTAAAAGTTTGCGTTTTCGTGTAAACGAAAGGCCATCGGACTAAAAAACCTTCACGTAAACACTTCAATCGATCCGATTGAGCTCGATCTGACTAGAATTTCGATCGGATTGAAAGGGGTGGTTTACTCCTTTTGTAATCCGACCGAGAGAACATGTAAACACTTTGATCGGATTAAAAACCGAAACTAAAAGGACCGCGCATGTGCAATGACGAAATAGCGTAATGACGTATGACGAACGGAACGAGCTGTTCTTCCTGTTGAATAAAGTCTCATATAAATGAGTGTTCCGTTATTAAAAAAATTCTCATTTCACTCCATGTCTGTGAAGTGGAGCAGGACAACGTCCCACCAGTGCTTGTTTTAGATTCTCATCCACACGTGACTTTTGAGTACGGGGTTTTACTGCGTGATCCGCGGTCTTACCAAATAATTAGTAATTCCCACAGAAGTATCTAGTAACACTTTTATCTGTGAGCTATTACTTACTAATTCGTTAATAAGAGTTTCTTTTAGTTAATAGTAGTTGCTAGATTGTTAATAAACTTTTTCAGTAGTTCTCTGGGAAGTATTAAAGAAACAGTAGTTATTGATTACTAAATAGTGAACTACCACTTTTGTCTGTGCGCTATTACTTACTAGTTCGTTAATCAGAGTTTCTTGTTAGTTACTAGATTGTTAATATTGTGTTACTCATTAGTTCTTGTGTAGTTATTCATTACCGAAGGAACCGTATTTTGTTACCAACATTTCTTAGTACAAATTTTTGTCAGAATTGAAATTGAAGTTGAAATGAGTGAATGAGTAAATAATAAGGTCTAATAAATCACACAAAAGCCTTGCATTGTTTCATTATATTGTAATGACGGAGTGACAGATTTAAACCTGCATTAATGATACACTTTCTTAACATTA
Source organism: Pimephales promelas (assembly GCF_988280905.1). Lineage (NCBI taxonomy): Eukaryota > Metazoa > Chordata > Actinopteri > Cypriniformes > Leuciscidae > Pimephales > Pimephales promelas. The sequence goes on from NC_142779.1 coordinate 34,324,630, forward strand.
ATAAAGTCAAATCGGATTCAGCATTAGAAACCACTCTTACATCTCTCTCCTCTTTGGAGAATCAAAGCAGTCCTGTTTTAGAGTAAATGCTGGTCAAGCGATCTTACTGAGATCTACTGAGATCCTCAGCGATGACCTCTTTATCTCCTGATGTCTGATCAGAGTAGTTCATTGAGAGCTGGATGAGTAGAGCATGTTATGGAGCAATTAAATACATTGTGCATTGAGATGGCCTCCTCTTCAGTGAGCACGTAGATGTCAGATGTGATAGAAACTTGTATTAGTTGGTGCTCCAGAAATCTATCAACTTTCTCATATGCACTGTTCAATGTGCCGATGATTTATGCTTTTTGTTCTGCGATACGCCTCTCTCTGCTTCTCTTCAAGTGCTGTGCTGTGAAAAATTAAATATATCCGACCTGAAAAGCCTCTGAACTAGCTTTGATACTACTTGTTTGAGTGTTTTTGTGTGGAATTGGCAGCAAGCAAAACAGTCTCTCGTGGTTTGCCCTATTCGAAACACACACTGGTGTGGACCTGAGAATATGAGAGTAGATACTAAAGCATCCCAACAGTGACACGTTTAGCCCCTCAACCACCAAGGATTTCGCACACTGACTCTATGGTCACATTAGAGACATTTCAACAAAATTACACAGGCAAAAAAAGATCCATTGTCCATTAAATGATTTATAAAGCACAGCTCAAAGTCACTTTTAAACCAAGCAGCTTTCTGTTGGTCATTCAGTGAATTAGCATTGCCAACTTGAACATGACTGAAAACTGAAATCTCCTGAACAAGTGGATTCCTTTTTGAAATTACTGGATTTAAGCATTTGAAATTTCTTATATAAGCAAGATATCAAATCCTGCACTGACACACTACTCCATACACAGGCACTTTGAGCAACGATTTTCAAACTCATGTTAATAATATTGCTACATATTTACAACAGATACCACACAATTCAAAATCATCAAATTTTTCAGATAAACTAAGCATTTCGTTAATTTTATGAATTGGTATGTTTTGACAGGGCGCAAAGAAATATAGAGCTGAGAATCATCAGCATAACAGTGAAAACTAATGCCATGCTTCCTGAACAGTGAACAGCAACGGTCCTGGTACTGAGCCTTGTGGTACTCCATAACTTGTGATCGATATGGCATCTCTTCATTTACTGCTACAAATTGGTAGCGGTCAGATAAGGATGATTTAAACCATGCCAATGCAAATCCACTAACGCCAACATCATTTTTGAGTCTTTTAAAAAAAAAATTGTGGTTGATATAGTATTAAATGCAGCACTAGGATCCAGTAACACCAATAGAGATACGACCATGATTGAATGATAAGAGCAAATCGTCACATAAACATGAATCCTGTCTTCTGTAAGAAGTGCCTGTCCTTCTTAAATGCACATATTGCATTATTTATTTCATGTTTCAATTAGAGCCAGACCGATATATCGGCAGGCCGATATTATCGGCCAATATTAGGCATTTTCCAAATTATCGGTATCGGCAGTTATAATGGCCGATAAATGAATATTTTGTATCATATTTTGATAATGAATATTTTAACAAAATTTGTGACTATCATGTCTATTTTTGCTGGACAATGAAGCGGAATTAGCTAGTAATAGTTACATTATGTTGTTACAGTGTAGTCCTTTTAACTTTTTACAATGTGACTGAAGTATTTCTTTAATAGCGCGTGACAGTTATAGCAATGAGACGTATCATCTCTCCTTGGCCTGTTATATTGAAAATGTATGTTTTACAATTTGTTGCGCGTTTCTGAAATAATAATTAAGAAAAAAATATCGGCCGATATATCGGAATATCGGATTTTAAAACCAATAAATAGGTGTATCGGTATCGGACTTTAAAATCCTTTATCGGTCGGGCTCTAATTTCAATGTGAGGCATCTCAGACATTGAAGCGTAAATACTTGCAAATTACGCACATGTTGGTTAAATTGGGATTGGTACTAAAGTCTGCAGGACATTTTTTAAATAGGCCAAGTTATTCAATCTGTTCCACACAAACTTCTTGCTTCATCTTAAAACAAAGGAGAGAAAATTGTATCTGTCAAAGCATATCAAGAGAGCTTTTTTACAATCCTGCACTGACACACTACTGTACACACAGGCACTTTGAGTAATGATTTTCATTTCCATCCCCCAAGATTCATATCCCACATCAAAATGACGTTAATAATAATGCTACATATTTACAACAGATACCACACAATTCAAAAACATAGCCCAACAGCATGTTTTAAACAACACACAAAAAGAAATATACACACACCACACAAACTCATACTTTTATTCACTGGAGAACATTTGTCCAAAATGCCTTTTTCTGCCATGTTTCAAAAGTAAAATCACACTCTTGTGGTGTGCATGGGGTTGAATAATTATTTCAATATTACATTGTATTGTAGTTCTAAGATGTCTAAATTAAAAAGCTGTCCTGACAGAGTCATTAATTTCTCTTCATTTTCTTTCTACCCCTAGCGACAATGTAAATGCTCCCTCTCATGTTTGTCTCGGAGCATTAATCTGTCTCTTGTTGAGATTTAATTTTGGAAAAGCCTTAGAGAAAACAAAACCTGTTTATGTCTCATTTGTACTTTAATAAATGCCGAGTTAAATTTCATAAACTATAATTTAATTTCAGGATCCTTTACAAAAAAAAAAAGCTATAGTAAATGAGAAACATACTAGCTAGGAACAGATAATGGCTTGATTTTGACTTGAAATCCAGAAACAAAAAAGATAAAAGGTTTACAGTAAATAATTTAATACAACAGTATACAAAATAAGTCTTAGGGTGTTGAATAACGTCTTGGAATAAAGAAACTTGATGTGAAAAGCTGTTAGAGAGACATGACGTGCGACACAACGAGCGCTTGGACACCCTGTGGAATAGCATTGATGATCTAAAAAAAAACTGAAGGCGGCGAAACAATGTCAGATTGATTGCACTAAGAGAAGCAGAGTCCAGACTGCTCTATCCTTGATGGATGATGTGAACACTGGAATATCCAGCCTAGCAGACCCATTATTCAGTTCTGTTAATGGGACCAAATGTCATTTATTAAAAATGGAGCCAGTCAGCTTTTTCTCAATTCACAACCCTATACAGAACAAACAAAAAGTGAGTCGCCTAAATTATCATTCTGTGTGTACACAACACGATTCACTTCTGAAATTGTGATGATTGGCACTGTGGTGACCAAAGCGGCGTTCTGTCATAATGCGACCAAAGAATCATACAATTTTAACTAACCATCATCAACACTGTGTTGGGGCTTGTTGTTTAAAGGAGAACTCCGGTCCAAAATGAACCTTTGGTCTAATTACACATTGTTACCTAGTCAACCGTTATCTGAGATTTGTTTTCATGATTGCCGAATGTAAATAGTTTTATCTCTAAAAACACACCTCTACAATGGTTGCATAATGCTTTATTGTTCATAAAACACATTATTTGTCACATACTTTACATTGTTACAGTACCTCTTTTCCTAGTCTGTCTCGAACAAGCTGTCTAGGTTTCGATGAAGCCCCTTCTTCTGAAATATGATATGTGCTGTGATTGGTTACCGGTGTTTGAGAGATGTCCCACCCCTCCATAACCGCAAGCTCTTCTCAAGTGTAACTATGAATAAGGATGGTGTCAATTTTAGACAAATTCGAGCCCGGTTCAGAACTTCAGACCCTGACAATGTTAACTAACAAGAGGATTGTGAAGAACAGATTTCATGGACAGGACTTTGCAGAGTGTTGTGTTTTTTGTAATTTTCTTATACAATATAAATACTATGTTATCCCCCATTTAATCATGATATTTGTCGTAAATCTAAGGTAATACAAACAGTAATCGGTAACAAAACCATGGTTAATTTTTCCTAATCCTCTTACAAAAGCAACAGAAAACAAGCTGTTCTCCATAAAATGTGCAGCACACAGATAGATGTTTGGGTTACAATGGTGTTAAAAAAATATTTAACCACTCTAAGTTTGACGGCAAAAAAAGGTGGGTGGGAAAAAGTCATCTCTTCGACATAGCAGCAAAACTCTTCATCATCTAGTGTGGCTCAACCAAGCCTCGTCCACTTTTTTGTGTATCCCGTGGCCGCATGAGTAATATTGTGATTTCATAAGATTCTGAAAAAGCGTGTAGGAGTCCAAATGAGTCGTTCAATGTAGTTCTTGATTCTGTTTAATAAAATATCTTGATTTTGAGCTTTGTAAGTTAACCTCGCACATCTTTATATGATCTAACAGCAACATTACACAACCGCTAAAGTTGAAAAAGTGAAAAGCATAATAGGAAATATCTAAATATCTTTCCAGAGACCTTGTCCTTGCCATCAGTATATTGTCAGTACAAAATTTTCTGATTTGTATTATACAGTGGTAACCTGCAATTGTTACCTTACAATTGTTACCCATACAAAATATATTTTGTTTGTAGAAATCAAAGTATTTAGGTTGATTTTGCAATATTAAATACTTTTTTTTTTTTGTTAATTTAGATGTGATCAGTTTTAGGTTATCAATTTTTTTTTTATCATGATACATAATAAGGTTCATCTTTTCATAAGATAATTTATATCTGCCATACACCCAACTAACTCACTTATATTACATTATTATTGAAGTAAACATGATTTCCAGCAATAGGGAGAGACAAATAATTTAAGCAGGGAATTTTAGTCAAGTTATGATAGTGTTAATCGGTGCCACTGCCAGGGAATGTGGATGTTATTCACATGTTATTACAGGACCCTTGTCTTGTTGATATATGGTGGTCAAAGCCCAAAGTACATAGAATACACCTACCATTCATGTCATAAATCTTATTTAGGATAGACTTTTTCTTTGTATCAAACTCTATTGATCAGATATTACGTTGCAAAATTGGCACAATCATTCACAAGACCATGCACCTGCGGAGCACTGTGCCAACTTAGAAAGAACCACTAAAGCAAAATTGCAATAGTTGTTTGAAGCAAATAAATTAGTCATAGTTTTCACTAAATAAAGCACTAAATAATACCCTGAAATGTATCATAGCAACAGGGAAATATTTATAACTTTCACCTGGACTAATGGACGAAATGAGCTCATGCCATTTATACATGAACACTCCCAAAGAAAACTTTTATGTTTATGTAAATGAAAATGTTGACGTTCATGCGTTAGGTCAGTATATCTTCGAACACATTCTACACTACGAAAGCAATCCGGTTGAATGCGATGTCGACTACCTCTGGAAGTGGTTTAAAGTGGACAAGCTCAAAACTATTTAGACCCCATCTACACCTGTTTTTAGTGTCGTTCACTTGTGATGGGATCGAAACGCATCTTAATACCAGGTGTAAACAGAGCCAAAGTCTACATCTGTCCAGGGTGTTTCCCTGGCCCTGCCGATATGCTAGGATATGCTCCCCATTAGATTTTATTAGATGGATGGGTTGGTTGGTTGGTTGGTTGGATGGATGGGTGGATGGGTGGATGGGTGGGTGGGTGGATGGATGGATGGGTGGATGGGTGGATGGGTGGATGGATGGATGGGTGGATGGATGGATGGATGGATGGATGGATGGGTGGATGGGTGGATGGGTGGGTGGATGGATGGATGGGTGGATGGGTGGATGGGTGGATGGATGGATGGGTGGATGGGTGGATGGGTGGGTGGGTGGATGGATGGATGGATGGATGGATGGATGGATGGATGGGTGGATGGATGGGTGGATGGGTGGATGGATGGATGGATGGGTGGATGGGTGGATGGATGGATGGATGGGTGGATGGGTGGGTGGATGGATGGATGGATGGGTGGATGGATGGGTGGATGGATGGATGGATGGGTGGGTGGGTGGGTGGGTGTATGGATGGATGGATGGATGGATGGATGGGTGGATGGATGGGTGGATGGGTGGATGGGTGGATGGATGGATGGATGGGTGGATGGGTGGATGGATGGATGGATGGATGGGTGGATGGGTGGGTGGATGGATGGATGGATGGATGGGTGGATGGATGGGTGGATGGATGGATGGATGGGTGGATGGGTGGGTGGATGGATGGATGGATGGGTGGATGGATGGATGGATGGATGGATGGATGGATGGATGGATGGATGGATGGATGGATGGATGGATGGATGGATGGATGGATGGATGGATGGATGGATGGATGGATGGATGGATGGATGGATGGATGGATGGATGGATGGATGGATGGATGGATGGATGGATGGATGTTTTAGTATGAGAATTGAGATTCTCCAGCGGCAGCCATTCTTTGTTGTAAACTAATTCAACCCAAACGCTCTTTGGTGACACGGATGATTACTGTACGTTACGGTCCATCATCGTATAAAGCCCGCACTGACAATTTGATTGGTCCCAACAGCTTTCGGCATACTTGCTTCACAACTGATCAAGTCCAGACTCCAGACCGAACTTCCCATGCTCAAATGTTGTGGGCGGGGCTAATGGTGCGTTCACGTGCTATGGAAAATATGATATTTTGCACTTGTGAATTGGTATTTACCAGTGTAAGTGCTTTTGTTGTCATAATGTGGTAAAAAGATGGAGAGACAGACCTGTTATTTAGCTAAAACTATTTTAAATTGCTTAAGTCATCTGCTACAGCAAGAAAATGATTTATCAACACAGTAAATAATATGCTGTATATTTTGTAGATCATGAATAGTACATATTTTTACCATTCATGACTCTCCGCCATTTTGAAAAGGTCAAAGGTTCAAAGGTCAAATCTCATCTCGGCAACACGTCCCGTCTATCAAAATATTCTACGAGTTTCCCAATGTCGGCTTTTGGTATTTATTACCATAGCACGTAAACGCATCATTTCGGCTGGCATCCAGGCTACCTAAATATATTAATTTAGGTCAGATTTTACGGAGTGTCTATTCACACAAGGTGCAAATACCCCACCTTCTACGAGGTTTGGATGCAAGTCGACCCATGTTCGAATCAGCCTTTTCCCGAACTTGCTCTACTCCCTTTTCCCATAACATATTGGATCGGAAAGGCAAATATAAAAAAAAAAAAATGAAGAAAACATTTGAAATGTGGAAATAAATTGTCTAATGCGTTTAATAATAAATTGTTTATCGGTATACGGAAGCTTGTTTCTCCCACGGAACATTTTAAAAGATAATTGCGACTTTTTATCTCACAATTTTTACTTTTTTTCTCACAATTGCGAGATATAAAGTCAGAATTGTGAAATATATAGTGTGAAACTTTATAACTTGCAATTATAAGTTTATATCTATGTCTTTTTATTTCATGTAACTTTGTAAAACTTTATTTCATGCAATTCTGACTTTTTTTTCTGACCAATTGAGAGAAAAAAAAAGTCAGAATAGTAGGGATGGGCAATGATTAATCGCAATAAATCGTATCCAAAATAAAAGTTTGTCTTTACATGATATATGTGTGTGTGGTGTGTATAATTATTTTGTATATATAAATACTAACACAAGCATGTATATATTTAAGAAAAATGTGTTCTTAATATATCAAATATATATTTTTATACATAATATTAATTATGTATAAATATATATAAATTATACATGCAAATATTTCTTAAATATATACATGCATGTGTTTGTATTTATGTATACAAAATAATTATACACACCACACACACAAATATTACGTAAACACAAACTTTTATTTTGGATGCGATTAATCGCGATTAATCGTTGCCCATCCCTACAGAATAGTGAGATAAAAACTTGCAATTACTTTTTTTTATTTTTTATTCAGTGGCAAAAACAAGCTTTAATAGGGTTAGGGGTATGTGAGAGTTTTATTGTCTTAATAAGGCGGCATCCATGTAATTATTTCAATAAATATAATCATTTACAATATGTTATTATTGCATTCTGTTTAATGTACAACAACACTTTTTATAAGTATAAATAGCAACATAACATAGTGTAAGTAAATATAACCTATTGCTATTTAAATGTAGTGTAGCAGCTACAGTATAACCAATAAAATATGGTATTTTCACTTAGTATAAATAGTCACTGCCCAACTTTTCTGGGTTAAATCAGGTAAAATGACTCTTTAGGGTAACAATTTCATGTCAACACTTTTTAAGTTTAGCAAACCTCAATTAACTGTTCACCCAAAACTGTTATGTCCATTTTGTTAAAATTATCCAAAACAAAATTGGATCCCAATGACTTCATTGTGGGGACAAAAAGAAGAAAGAAAGAAAGAAAGAAAAATTAAGAGGAATTTTCCATTCTGTTCCACAGAATAAAACAGGTTTTGGGGAGGGTGTGTAAATGAAGACTGAATTTTCCATTTTATTTGAACTATCCCTTTAAATAAATATATGCTTGAATATGTATGCCTGCTTGCTCTTTTTTTGTCCAAAAAAAGGTTTTGGGTTTTTTTCACGCAACTGAGCTTGACTATGAACATGATATCTTGTGATCAGCATTCAGAAGGCACGTCGCCTCCTGACGGCTGATATCTCAGCGAACTCATCGCTGACAGGCAGCAGATGTTGTGCTCGAAGGCCAGCTTTGCTAGCTATGGACTCCTATTGTGAAGACAATGGGGTTTCAATGGATTCTTGTTGCAACAGACAACACCTGGCAGTTATGAAATAATCAAGTGTCACTATTTTGGATATATGATGAAGACGGTCAACTAAAGGTCAATTTAATTCACCTTGATGTGTCACTTGCCACAAACAAGAGAGTCAAATGATTTTCTGGTGAGATGGCTTGGGTTTCTCCTTTAACGTAGGCTAATATGGTGTTGTTGTTGTTATAATGCCCATAGCATAAATGTTGCAGGATGAGTCATGCGTATAGTTATAGTATAGCAGTGCTTACTGTACAATCATCATCAACATCAGTCAGCCTTCATTCAACCCTGAAACGTTTGCTTTTTTTTCCTGCTGTCATTCAATGAGATTCAATGTGATATGTCAGTGTAACGTTTCCTCGTTCAAGACCGTTTCCAGCTAGTCCTAACTGTATAAGGCCAGCTTTCCTCAGGTCTAAAACATCACATTTATTCCCACACGATAGACACAAGCACACACTTCAAATTTCAACATCACAATCAATTTCAGCAAGGCACACACTGCTTAAGCTCATCTGAACATTTGGAAATCTGCAGCGATTTCAATCAAATCATAGAATAAAATAAAAAGCATGATCATATTTCTGTGCGCTGGCAGTGCAGTTTTCTAGAAACTGGGAATGATTTAGCATGGCGGGAGACTAGGACATCTAGCCAAACCACGGACAGTCTCATTCCATTATTATTCTCATATATTATCAAGTCATCTCATTAGCACATCAGCTCAGTTCTTATAATTACAATGGCTTATAAATTCATTCAAAAAGTGTGTTGCTTGTACATTTCCTATCAGAAATCCTTGAATTAACTTGTACTCAAGCAACCTGTTTGCACTGAGGGTGAGATAGTCTCCATAGACAGCATTTCTCCTCTTCCTTTCTTTGCACCATGCATGCATTTCCAGAAACCTCAATCTCCCTGGTTACACTTGAAGGCTACAGTCATTATAATGCATTCTATATCTTATCAATTGTAATCTCTCACATATTTATTTTTATGAATAATTGTAACTTCACACTTATCCCATAAATGGTTAAGATACATATTCATATTATGAACAGCCAAAATATTAAGATAGGCTATAACTGTGTGTGACTTATAAGAACAACATGCATATAGTAGCCTAATGGTTTATTTAAAATAGCTACATTTGATAACCTATCAAAACTTTAAACCTGGGAAAGGATGATATTGATGAAACACCCCGTGATGTGCTGCTGTTTACATTTTTAATGTGTAGCTATTTCCAAATATTGAAAGCTTGTCTTAGTTAGTTAAGTCATGTGTAAGCCAAAGCGTCATGTTTTCCACTATCTTTAACATATTGAGCCAAATGCAGGTGTATATAGTGTGTGTACTTACACGAAAACTCCGAAGAGCAGGAGTCTGACGGCGATCTCCAGCGCCAGCTCGCGCGCGTATTTCCTCCGGTCTGGTGGAGACATCTTCATATTCTTCACACAACCGATTTATGACTGAAACTAACCAAACGGAGAAACCAGAGGAGTCGCCGGTAGTCCACAATTGTCCTAAACACGCGACACACTTTGGCGTCCGGCACCTGCCGTCTGCCGTTTAGTGTTCATGTGGAAAACACCCGCTGCTGCTGAACTGAAATGCCTTGTTGCTCTTCAGTTGCAGTGTGTGTGTGTACAGTACAGTACAGTATCGAGTTCAGTTTCTTGAGAAGCTGCTGTAGTCTAAATCCTGTAGTGCGCTGAGTGAAGGAGGACCGAAGAAGATAAACATTCGAGCCAGGTGATGATGATGAGGAGGAGGAGGGAGGATCAATCTCTCGCTCTCTCTCTCTCTCTCTCTCTCTCTCTCTCTCTCTCTCTCGTCTTGAAATTTGCGTTAGGCTACGTCTGAAATGAGTTTTTAGTTTAATACACTTTGATCTGCACAATCATTTCACTGCTTTGTATTTATTATTTTATTATATTGTTGTCTGAGGTCAACTTATGACGTTCGCTTGGTTTTTGCATTCAAAAACATCAAAATGAATAATTAATAGGCTGTTTTGTACCCACGTTTTTAGCCTACCTGAAAAACGCTGGGTTTTTATTGGCATCTCACACTGAAGACTTAGATGAAGTAAACGCCCACTGCTATGAGTGGATGACAGTTTTGCATATTATAATGAGTTTCAACTCACCTGTCGATGCACTTGGGGGAAATTGTTTTGAAAACGGCCAATGTTGTAAAATGGCGACCGGAATGATTCGCCCATACATGGCCGACCCAGAGTCTGATGCTGCGTTCACGTGCTATGGGAAATAGGATATTTTCCATTTGTGAACTGGTATTTGCCAGTGTGTTGCATTCAAGTGCTTTTGTTGTCGTAATGTGGTAAAAAGATGGAGACAGTGTTGTAGTCGAGACCACCTCACTCGAGTCCGAGTCGAGACTGAGATCAGAGAGAGTCGAGTTCGAGTCAAGACCGAGTCCATAGAGAGTCGAGTCCGAGTCGAGTCCGAGACCAGAGACGGTCGAGTCCGAGTCGAGACCGAGACCAGTGAGGGTTGATTACCTAATTTACTTTTATTTACTTAGAGAAATCCTTTTTTTTACTGAATTTACTTAGAGTTTAAAAAATATGATCAGTTTAGGGTAAAAAGGCCACATAGTAGGTGGTGTTAAAAGTAATTTTATACAATTTGTCATGCGCAGTTGCGCACTAGAAAATCACCAATCACTGGGCGTGTCAATCAATTTAAAGAAATATTTTATTAACATACATTAATAATCATGAAAAATATTTTGAATTGAACTCCAGTGGACTCGGGAATAAATCCGAGTCCTAAAAAAAAAAATGTTCGAGTACGAGTCAATTCCGAGTCCAAATGGACACGAGTCCATGACAAGACCAAGACCATTAAAATATGGTCTCGAGACCGAGTCCGAGACGAGTACGAGTCTCGAGTACTACAACACTGGATGGAGATCCAGACCTGTTATTTAGCTAAAACTATTTTAGATTGCTTAAGTCATCTGCAACAGCAAGAAAATGATTTATCAAAACTCAAAAGGTAAATAAAATGCTGTATATTTTCTAGATCATGAATAGTATATATTTTTTTTACCATTCACGACTCTCGCGGTGTTCTCCGCCATTTTGAAATGGTCAAAGGTTATCTCATCTCGGCAACTCATACATCAAAATATTCTACGAGTTGCCCAGTGGAAAATACCACATGACGGGGCGTTCATGTGCATTTTCCACGTCAGCTTTTGGTATTTACCATAATTACCAAAGCACATGAACTCTGCATGAGTGTTGCACTATTCCTGTCAGATCCAATATAGACGGCACAGCACTGTTCTTTACTCTTAATTGGTCTGCAAATCCAGTCTTGTTTATAAAACAATCCTCAGTGAAATGAAGCGAACAGACGGACGATGTTTTACCTCATCAGCTGGAACGTCATTAAAAATAAAGTTTATCCATGCAGTCCTATTGGAGAGGAAGCTTATGCAGCGACTGTCTTCTTCCACAACCAGGCGCTGCACAATATTCTGTATCGCTCGGTAGCTCGATCCGGGTTAATATTTGGGTTAATATACAATTAAATACTGAGTAATATTAGTTGCTAACATAAACTTACTATTGTGTTAGGGTTTGCTTTAATGTTTAGTTGTTTAATGGGTAACATTTTATTTTACAGTGCACTAGGCTAATTTGGTTATACTTTATTTTAAGTTGTTCGTATAAGTACTAAGTAATAATAATTAACTATGTAGGCCTACTTACTATAAGGTTAGGGTTAGGATTATGTCATTATGCACAATTTATAGTTATTACTACATGTAACAATAACAACATGAACTATATTTACAGTAATTATTTGGGATAGAAGTATGGATATATGTTATGACTTTATTTAAAGTAACAAAAAAATCTGGCTTAATTACAGAAACCAGAAGATTCATCCACACAAATTGAAATGCAACACGTAACGGTAACACAACATCAAGACAAGAACCAACAATTAAATACTCGAAGGGCAACAAAACAAAGACCTCAACACAAAATAAGACCATGCAAACCAATGGAAAGACAGGGAATTATATATACAGTTTTGAATCAATGTTGTTTGCTAAGGGCCACAGAACAGATGCAGGAGGCTGCACATCCCTGTCCATTTCTTCATGTTCCCGATTAGTGAGAGAAGAAAGTACAGGAACTACTGCGTGGAAACAATGATCTAAAAGCCCAGCAGATCTGAGATTTAAACCTGCAGGCAACAGCACAGCTTTGTTCCCACTTCACAAAACCTCATGAATATTTTAGGCAAGACTGGCTGTCTCCTTCCTGTTTCGCCACAAAATACAACCAACTTCTCAGCGACGTTTTATAGCAAAGATTCCATCAGTGCTTGTAAAATACATGTTAAAATGTGATCAAGTTCACGCATAATTTTATGTCCATCCTCGTTTTTAATTGGTGATGGTTAATGTCACTTCAGCTGCTTTTTACTTCACACTTCACTCTTCATTTTCTGTCAATGTGCAATCGGCCTGTTTTTCAGAGCCTCGCTAATAAGGAACGGGTCAACACTTGCTACATAACAAATGAAAGTGCAAGAAAAAAATATCTCAAAGAATGGCTAAACGTTGGTTAGTGATTGTACAAAGAAACACATTTCAATGGGAGGGTTTCACATCAGTGGGTTAGTTACAATGTTTTGATGCGTCGAAAATACATTTTCGTCCAAAAATAACAAAAACTACGACTTTATTCAGCATTGTTATTTTTGGACCAAAACAACCCGGTCTCATCCCAAGACGTCATATAACTGACGTTTTGGGACGTCTTTTGACCATACGTCAATATTCGCCTTTTTAGGGCCCCCTTAAACGTCGGTAGATGAGGTTATGGGATCCTAACTCTCCCAGACCTAAACCTAACCCGTCACCTAACTGACGTTAAAGGTAAAGCGTCAGTTGTATGACGGCCCGGGATCGCCATCTACCGACGTTTAAGGGGGCCCTAAAAAGGCGGATATTGACGTATGGTCAAAATACGCCCCAAGACGTCAGTTATATGACGTCTTGGGATGAGACTGTGTTAACCAAAATGTATTTTCGATGCTTCAAAACATTGTAACTAACATAACTGATGTCACATGACTACTTTGATGATGTCTTTATTTCCTTTCTGGACAAGGACAGTACACACATTTACAATGGAGGGACAGAAAGCTCTCGGGCTAAATCTAAAATATCTTTGCTGAAGATGAACGGAGGTCTGACGGGCTTGGGACGACACAAGGAGAGTGGGTTTCGTTTTTGGGTGAACTAACCCTTTAATATCTTGTAATGTCCATCACGTTATTTTTTTTCTTGGCTTTAGTTTAGGTTAGTGATAAAAAAAATAGATATGTTGTGTGGGACAGCTGGTTCATCGTAAGGCACAAGACATGAGCAAAAATACAAAAGGTTTTATGTTCTTTATTCCGAAAATAACAGTTTGTGACTAGAAATGCAACATGCAACAGTACATTTTGCATGTTAAGAATTGCAACAATTCACTGAAAATTATTTTATATGGACATTTATTTATCTTCCAGTCAATACTGTCACAATCGTGCAAGAGAAAATAAGGTATTCTTTTGACAATTTTATAGCTAGCTTCCTTTATTAAGTCAGAATATTAACCCATTCGGTTTAACAACACACAGATGGTTCTCAAGAGCACAGAAAAATAAGAAAGCACATTCAACACCATAATTACGATGTGTTGGCCAAGCATTTGAGTTTAGTATTTTTATGTGGCTTAATGTATGTTTTTATTTGAAAATTATTTCCTCTTATCAACATTTAAATATGGACCGCTTTTATGACCTATAATAAATGGATGTGCCTTTGGTTTGTTTGCACTTCTAAATGTTGATTTTAGCAGCCATAATATCAGGTTCATGAATTTTATATATAAATCATGCACTTATGTGCTGCCCCGATGGCACATTCTGATATCCCATCAGAAAAGCAATGAATGTGAAATGTGAGATATTCACACAAGTGTTTGTTCCTGAGTATCCTTCTTCTGACTCAGACACCTACTCACCTCAGATTAGCTCGCTCTTACCCACACTGTATCCGCAGATGGATTCATTCACTGTTTTTAGACTGCTAGAAATAGCCTCTGATTTGAAGCCATCCACATCCAATGCACTGATCGAGACACTTAAAACAGGCGCTTCCTCTACAGTGAGGATTAAAGTCGACCTGTAGTAGTCAATAATTCTAACCCTTAAAAGTAATTTTTGACATATTTTAAAATCTTAAAAAAAAATGTCTTCATGCCTTAAAATATCTTGAATGTAATTCGACACCCTTGCCTCATTTAGTATACGCAGTCTATGAATATGTAAATGAGCCCCACCTCCACTCACTCCACTGGTTGACGATCACACGTAAGGTCGTTTGTGACGTCAGAAACACCAGCGATTTCACACCGTGTGTTTGAGACTGTCTTTGGTTCACTGCAGTTTTAACCTCTTAAGCACTTTGGTTTATTTTGGAATTTCGTATGAAATTGGACATACCCAAATGTGATGGCTCCCCATACCCACATACAGTGAAGTAAATGCAAATAATTGGTATCAATTTATAGGACACCCTTTAAACAAACAAAATCAAGTGTCAAATGTAAGAAAAAAATATTGTATGCGTTTAAAATATCAAAAGAAACACAAAAAAGTAGGTGCGTTTGTGTTTTTTTTTTTTTTCTTTGAATCTTTCTTTGAAAGTGTATAACACTGCAAAGTTTTGTATGTTGTTGCACTGCATTCTCCTGGTTTCATGTCTCTTGGTTTTTGGATTTCTTGCCTGTTACTCTTTTGCCTCTGACCCCTGCCTGGTTTGTATGTGTGTTTCTTTCTTTCTTTGGATTGCCTACCAGTGTTTTGACCTTTTGCCTGCTTATTGGATTATGTGTCTGGATTTTTCCTATTAAAGCTGCATTTGGATCTCAACTTTTGTGTCTCGGAGCAGTTCATGACACAGTACAACTTTTAGGCCCTGTTTACAGCTGGTATTGACATGCATTTTTGGATTACAAGTGGACGCGACTAATAAATACAGGTGTAAGCGGGGTCTGAATCGCTTTGAGCTTGTCCACTTTCCACCACTTCCATAGGTTGCTTGTGTAGTGTAAACGCTCATGTGGTTGAATGCGTTCAACAGCCGCAAAAGACCGTCTTCTCTGCGTATACTAACCTGATGCGTGAACAGTGTGGGAAGACAGAAGCTCGAACTTTATCGGCTGGAGACCCAAGTTCTTGTTTTGAAGATGAAAAACGTACCAAGTACAATGTTACACACAAACCATGTGTAAGTTCTAGACTTGTAGTCAAGACCGCCTAAACCAAGACCAAGACACAACCAAGACCAGAGGGTATCGAGACCAAGACTAGACCAAGACCAAAACAGACCAAGTCGAGACCAAGACCAGACCAAGACCAAAACAGACCAAGTCGAGACCAAGACCAGACCAAGACCAAAACAGACCAAGTCGAGACCAAGACCGAGACCAAGACGAGACCAAGACCGAGACCAAGACAGAGACCAAGTCGAGACCAATTCGAGACCATGACAGAGACCAAGACAGAGACCAAGTCGAGACCAAGACAGAGACCAAGACCGAGACCAAGTCAGACCAAGACCGAGACCAAGACCGAGACCAAGTCGAGACCATGACAGAGACCAAGTCGAGACCAAGTTGAGACCATGACAGAGACCAAGTCGAGACCAAGACCAAGTTGAGACCAAGGCCGAGACCAAGTCGAGACCAAGACAGAGACCAAGACCGAGACCAAGTCGAGACCAAGACCAAGACCAAGTCGAGACCAAGACTGAGACCAAGTCGAGACCAAGACAGAGACCAAGTCGAGACCAAGACAGAGACCAAGTCGGGACCAAGACCAAGTTGAGACCAAGACAGAGACCAAGTCGAGACCAAGACCGAGACCAAGACAGAGACCAAGTCGAGACCGAGATCAAGACAGAGACCAAGACCGAGACCAAGTCAGAGACCAAGACTGAGACCAAGTCGAGACCAAGACAGAGACCAAGACCGAGACCAAGTCGAGACCGAGATCAAGACAGAGACCAAGTCGAGACCATGACAGAGACCAAGTCGAGACCATGACAGAGACCATGACAGAGACCAAGTCGAGACCATGACAGAGACCAAGTCGAGACCATGACAGAGACCATGACAGAGACCAAGTCGAGACCATGACAGAGACCAAGTTGAGACCAAGACAGAGACCAAGTTGAGACCATGACAGAGACCAAGTCAAGACCATGACAGAGACCAAGTCGAGACCATGACAGAGACCAAGTTGAGACCAAGACAGAGACCAAGTTGAGACCAAGACAGAGACCAAGTTGAGACCATGACAGAGACCAAGTCGAGACCATGACAGAGACCAAGTCGAGACCAAGAAACAGACTAGTGTTGTTGAAGCTAAGCAATAACTTGTACGATTTTGTCATGCATTGCCTGTCTATCTCTGCCGATTTTGAAGTCTCCAAATGAATCCATTCTGCACATTTTAAATGCATAAATATTTTTAAAAACAAAATTATAATCTTAAGTGCAGGATCCGAAAGTTGGTTGTTTTGTCGCTATTTTTACACACACACACACACACCGTTGGTGGTGCACTTAAAGTCATCTGTCAGTTGTGCAGTTACCCAAAATCTCCTGAATGAAGTTAAAACCCATCATGTCACTGATATGTGTTTTACTAAGTAATAATATATCAATAACTGTACATGATATGTGTTTTTTAAATCAAGTGATCAAAGTGCTCGTTGCCGCTGTGATCAGTGGCGCGGATATAGTGTTTTCTCATGTGGCTCGCGCACACTGCACTGTCTTCACTCGGACATAGTGGATATTGTAGTGTTGTATTCCTAAATCCCCCGACCACTATGTTGGTTTGAGACAGCGAGACGTAGACAAGACCAAAGACCGCCAAGGCCGTGACAAGACCGGTCTCGAGACATACATCACTAGTAAGTTCATAAGTCGACATCATTACTGAGTATTTCCTCCTTAAGTGATCGGTTGATGTGCGTTTTAACATTGGTAAGAAAATCCCCGCTCCTCCGTGAGAGATACGAGACCGGTGCGTCTCACTGGTGTCACTCATCGGTAATCACGCCACCGGCCTCGCGCCACTGTAGTCACTTGGACTATTTTAATGAAGTCTTTAATAACTTTCTGGGCCATTCTGAAGATGAACGAAAGTCCTACAGGTTTTGAACAACATGAGTCTTGTTTCTTTGTTCTGTCATTATTGACAGAGTTTACATTTTTGGGTGAACTATCCCTTTAAGTCTTGTTTTTATTAGATGGTTATTTTGCAGGAGAAGTCATGTTGAGAGAATATAGCTTTGAGACACATGAGTAACATGGGGTTTTGGTAATAGTGGCACATTTTTTTAACTGAACAGGAGTGTGAATGACATTTGAGATCTATACCACTTTCCTTGTACAGAAAGTCCCAAGCGACATTCTGACATCTCACTTTCATATTACGAAATCCTGTCAATGATACAGGGTTAAAATAACACGAGGATTGAGTGCATGATGAGCTTTTTTGGCTGAATTCCTTTAAATCAAGTACATTTTATATATGACTGAGGGAAGCTGTGCGCTTGAAGTAAATGCTAATGCTTCAGTGAAATTCAAAGATCCAGTAGCTCAAGGGATGTTGTTTCACACAAGCCTGTGTTGGGAATATGCAGAGGATATGAAATGAATGTCTTGCTCTGAGAAGAGGAGAAACAGCATAATAGGTGTTTTACCCCTGAGTAGGCCTACTGATTAGTGAATAATACAGAAGCATTTTTTTTATAATATTAAAGTAATTTCCCTCATGTTCCCAAATTGATTCATTACACACTCTCAGAAAAAAAGGTACAAAAGCTGTCACTGGGGCTGTACCATTTCAAAAGGTAAACTTTTGTCCATTTTAGGTGCTAATATGTACATTACAGGTGCTAATATGTCCATTTTAGGTGCTAATATGTCCATTTCAGGTCCTAATATGTACATTTTAGGTAGTAATATGTACATTTCAGGTGCTAACACGTACATTTTAGGTGGTAATATGGACATTTTAGGTGTAAATATGTACATTGTAGGTGCTAATATGTAACTTTCAGGTGCTAATATGTACATTTTAGGTGATAATATGTACCACTAAGGAACCAATATGCAGCCTTTGGGTACAAAAGTGTACGTTTTGAAAAGGTACAGCCCCAGTGACAGCTTTTGTACCTTTTTTTCTGAGAGTGTAAGCTCAAGTAATAACGTGTATCAGTGCAGTATAGGCTAAAACAGCTCTGCAATAAGGATCGGCTTGACAGGGCTGCTTGACAGTTTCATTGGCTGAAATTCTCTCTTCATTCTTATATACATGTAAACAGCAAAATCTAGCTACTTAAAGTGCCCTATTATGCTATTTTTAAAGTTTAAAGTTAAGGTTTACACAGCCCGTTCTCATCCCAAGGCGTCATATACTGACGCTTTTGCCAGTGCGTCTACATCCAACACACATGGCACCCTTTAGCGTCAATATGAGACGCAGATATAAATGGGCCAGAAGGCGCCTCCTAGTGGTTTAACCGTAAACCTACCCCAGACCTAAACCTACCCATAACCGAAGTGTGTCATATTGACACTAAAGGGTGCCATGTGCATTGGATGTATACGCATTGTCAAAAGCGCTACTATATGACGCCCTAGGATGAGAATGCGTTTATTCTCATCATATACAGTACATTATAGCATAAGCTCTTTTCTCTCAGACTCTGAAACGGTTCATCTCTAAACTCCTCCTTTCCGAGAGCCGACTCTGCTCTGAATGGTCAGAAGGCCCAGTCTGTTGTGATTGGTCGATTGCTGACATTGCATTTCAGAAACCAAACTTCAGCTACTTTCCTCCGCACTTGATACACAGTAATACAAACAGTAACGATGGTGTCGGATTTACGCAACGCTATCTCACGATCAATTCGTACGAGTGATTAAAAAGTGCCTAATTTGTACGACGGTATTTGTCTAAACCCACGTGATGGGTGGTTTGGGGGCGGGGTCAAGGGTGGGTCATTCGTACAAGTTCATACGAATTTGGTAACTCGTAAAATATGAATTAGCAAAAATCGTACGAGTGAGGTCGTATGAATTCGTACGAATTAGCCACCTCGTAAAATTCATTTGAATTGCCGTGAGATCAGGTTGGATTTACCGTATCAATCTCATTCTTTGAAAGTGCATCGAGGTGAATTTGATTAAAGACCATAGACTGGCATTATGCAAATGTGTTACATTGTTACACAGGTATGAAACAGGAAGTGAGACTTACTTAATTACTGACGACTCGTTTCAGTCAGTTCAGAATCACTTTTTCTTTTGGGACACAAAAGAAATCGTCTGAATCGTTTAAGGCCCTTTGAACAGTTTGCCGTTTGTACTGAAAGTGTCTTTTGGACCTTGAACCGTTTGGTTCCCATTGAAGTCCATTATATGGAGAAAAATGCTGGAATGTTTTCATCAAAAACCTTCATTTCTTTTCGACTGAAGAAAGAAAGACACAGACATTTTGGATGACATGGGGGTGAGTAAATTATCAGCAAAAGTTTTTGTAAAAGTGAACTACTCCTTTAAGACAGTCTGACAACACTCTAAAAATGCTGGGTTGTTTCAATCAAAATTGGGTCAAATATGGACAATCCAAAATGTTGGGTTAAAAATGTAATTAAAAATGTACAGTTGAATTTGAAAGTTGAAGTTGTATAAAAATTTGAAATTACATTTTTAACCCAACATTTGGATTTGTCCATATTTTACCCAAATTTGGGTTAAAACAGCCCAGCTTTGTTCAGAGTGAAAAAGCGACATGAAATGATTCCTTTTTATGGAAAATAATTTGTGTCGTTTCATTATACTTCAGAGAATTCCACAATGCATTGCAATGAGAAATATTGCTTGTAGAATTAAGTCAGTTCTGAAAATTATCAATAACAATTGCTCAGTTTATTCAAAATGGACCTGTTTTTATTGTACTTATTTTATGTTTATAATATCACGTTAGCAAATGCTATTGTTGTAGAGTTCCAAATCAGTCACTGATAATGTTACTCATTTATTATACATTTATTGTGTGTCATTCCTCATGGTAAACTGCAACCGTACCTTTAACTTGTCATGCCATCACAACATCACTGTATCAAGATTTTATAGAACAGTATTTCCACAAGGCAAACACTCTTAAACACTCTTAAATGACTGCACGTTTACGTTTTATTTCACAATTTTCCCAATATTGATCTTTGCTGCCATCTTCTGGCTGTGAATCATTATTGCCGCAGTCCACAGTCATTACTGTTACATCGTGTCTCGTTTACTCTGAGCTACAGATTCTCCTATAGCTCATTTTGCTCTTTATATTGTAATCCTGTCTGCTGTGCTTGAGGGAAATCAGTAGAAGATCTAATATTTGATTATGCATGCGTTCGATTAGCAGACAATTTTATATAAAGTGTCTCACGGATGATGAAAAAGATAAGTTCTTTTCATGCTTTCAAAAATAAATGCAATACTGGTAAATCATCTGTGTTATAGAGTAGCCTACTATGTGTTTGCAAAATATTTAATTAAGTCAGAATATATGTTCATTTCTGAAAGAGAGCAATTCCTTTTGCCAGCTGAATGCATAAGGCATTTCTTATGAATGGTTTAATTTAATGTATTTAGTTTCTCTTTATATTTCAAGTGCAAATAAAGGGCTGCAGTTTTATTGTCATTTATCATGGTGGAGACATACTGTAGTCAAATAGACTTTTTTTCATTAACAAGCTTAAGTCAATAGTTAATTTGCAGGATTTTCATCCTATGTGTGTATCATTTAAACCCAACTTTTGTTCTTCTCTCTAGTCATTGGCTGATGATTTTCCAATGATAACTTACAACCTTTTTAGTTTCAATATCCATGCCAACTGCTCCTTCAGATTATACACACAATAAAATTGGTTTGACTTTAGCATAGACTATTATGGAAGCTTGTTTCCGCCACAGAAAGAATAAAACATTTCTTCTGACTTTATTTCTCAGAATTGCGTTATAAAGTCAGAATAGCGAATTTATGTGCCGCAATTGCGAGTTTTTCTCACAATTATGACAATTGCGACTTTATGGAATGGCAATTCTGACTTTATTCCTCCCAATTGCATGTTATAAAGTCAGAATTGCGAGATATAAACATGCAATTCTGAGGAGAAAAAGTCTGTATATTAAGTATATATATATTTTTTTAATTCAAAGATAAAAAATATTTAATGTTAAAGGCAGGGTAGGTAAGTTTGAGAAACTAGCAGAAAAAGCGTAGTGCATGAAGTGACATCACCTGTGTTTGCCTTGTTTGCCTGCGTTGACTGTATATGCAGGTACTGGTGTTACTGGGAATTTTGACTGCTCTTTCTCTGCCATAATAGTGAGACTTCCTAGCTTCCGGACAGTACGTGCCTCTCCTCTTTTGAAATGAGCGAAATTGGGTGATTGCCGTGGTGGTGAGGGAGAGTGACAGGGTTGGTTGCCATGGTAGCGAGGGAGAGTGACAGGGGTGGTTGCCATGGTAGCGAGGGAGAGTGACAGGGGTGATTGCCATGGTAGTGAGGGAGAGTGAGAGGGTTGGTTGCCATGGTAGCGAGGGAGAGTGACAGGGGTGGTTGCCATGGTAGCGAGGGAGAGTGACAGGGGTGGTTGCCATGGTAGTGAGGGAGAGTGACAGGGTTGGTTGCCATGGTAGCGAGGGAGAGTGACAGGGGTGGTTGCCATGGTAGCGAGGGAGAGTGACAGGGGTGGTTGCCATAGTAGCAAGGGAGAGTGACTAGGGTGGTTGCCATGGTAGCAAGGGAAAGTGACAAGGGTGGTTGCCATAGTAGCAAGGGAGAGTGACTAGGGTGGTTGCCATGGTAGCAGTGGAGAGTGACAAGGGTGGTTGCTATGGTAGCGAGGGAGAGTGACAAGGGTGGTTGCCATGGTAGTGAGGGAGAGTGACAGGCGTGTAGCCATGGTAGCGAGGCAGAGTGACAAGGGTGGTTGCCATGGTAGTGAGGGAGAGTGACGGGGTGGTAGCCATGGTAGCGAGGGAGAGTGACAGGGGTGGTTGCCATGGTAGTGAGGGAGAGTGACAAGGGTGGTTGCCATGGTAGTGAGGGAGAGTGACAGGCATGTAGCCATGGTAGCGAGGCAGAGTGACAAGGGTGGTTGCCATGGTAGCGAGGGAGAGTGACGGGGTGGTAGCCATGGTAGCGAGGGAGAGTGACAGGGGTGGTAGCCATGGTAGCGAAGGAGAGTGACAGGGGTGGTTGCCATGGTAGCAAAGGAGAGTGACAGGGGTGGTTGCCATGGTAGCGAAGGAGAATGACAGGGGTGGTTGCCATGGTAGCGAGGGAGAGTGACAGGGGTGGTTGCCATAGTAGCAAGGGAGTGTGACTAGGGTGGTTGCCATGGTAAGGGAAAGTGTCGTGACAGGGGTGTAGCCATGGTGGTGGGGGAGAGTGACAAGGGTGGTTGCTATGGTAGCGAGGGAGATTGACAAGGGTGGTTGCCATGGTAGTGAGGGAGAGTGACAGGCGTGTAGCCATGGTAGCGAGGCAGAGTGACAAGGGTGGTTGCCATGGTAGTGAGGGAGAGTGACAGGGGTGGTAGCCATGGTAGTGACAGTCGCCTAGCCAATCATTGCATTCGTTCTGAATGGAAAGAGTAACTGTGTTTATTGCATCCCTGAGACGACTACAGACACTCGATTCGTATAGTCTCCTTTTCAGAGTACTTACATTTTAAATATGTATTGGTATATAGACAGTTTAAGCAAATTTGGGAAAAAGTGTTTTAGAAATACCCTGCCTTTAACTCGCAATTTCGAGTTTAGAGCTAGCTCACAATTCTGCCGTTACAACACGCAATTCTGAGAAAGAAAAAAAAAGTGTGAGAAAAACTTGTTTATGTTTTATTCTGTGGCGGAAACAAGCATCCATATAACATTGAAGTAGCCAATGACGCATGTAGCCTACTTTTTAATAGGCTACATCTCCACAACATTTGTCTGATTTGGAGTGTGAGTTTGGGATGTACCCCTGAAGTCAGCAGGACATCGGCTAGTATGAAGGGAAGTGCTCTCTCTGAGACATGCAGAAGTCGGGCTGCAGGCTCTCGATGGTGCAGTCGGACGTGTCCATGGTGCAGAGACTGCAGTCGCAGCTGAGGGCCACCGGGTAGGTGATGTGCGGGTCCACCCCGGGGGGGCAGTCCGGCAGCCGCACCGTCTCGTAGCGGACGTCCCGGTAAGTGCACACGTGTTGGTAGACATTGGAGAACGGGCTCTTGTATACAGGCTCCTAGAAACAAGATAATACACTAGTACTTCACCACTGGAAATATTGATACTTGTACACTGTGAAAAAAAATGTTTTCATGATTTGTAATCACAACATTTTTTCTTTTGTCAAATCAAATTAAATAACTTATATAGTTCGGATAACACAATATTTTGAGTTTCTGATGATTAAATCAATCTCCTTCATTGTATTAACTCAATTTTTCCATTTCAATTAACTCAACTTTTTGAGGCAGCCAGGTTACTTATTTTTTTAAGTTAAACCAACAATATTTTTTATAATGTGTGTGAGTTGGTAAGATTTTCTATTTTTAAGTCTCTTCTGCTCACCAAGACTGAATTTATTTGATTAAAAATGCAAAAACATTAATATTGTGAAATATTGTTACAATTTAAAACAGCTGTCTTCAGTGTGAATATAGTGTAATTCACTCCTGTGATCAAAGCTGAATGTTCATCAGCATTACTCCAGTCTTCAGTGTCACACGATCCGTCAGAAATCACTCTAATATGACGATCTGAAGCTCAAGTAACCTTAATGATTATCGCCAATGTTGAAAACAGTTTTTTACATTTTTATTTCAGTATTCTTTGATGAATAGAAAGTAAAAACAAAACAAACAGAATTTCTCTGAAATAGAAATTAACATTAAACACTAGGTCAGTACGAATTTTTATTTTATTTTGTTGCTGGAAAGAACTAAAAGAAATCAATTTTATTCATTAAGAATTAATTCAATTGATGAAAAGTTACAGTAAAGACATTTATAATGTTACAAAAGATTGTATTTCAGATAAATGCTGTTCTTTTCACTTTCTATTCATCAAAGAATCCCTGAAAAAATTGTCCAGAACTCTTTTCAACATTAATAATAATAATGAATGTTTTTGAGCATCATATCCACATATTAGAGTGATTTCTGAAGGGTCATGTGACACTGGGGTAATGATGCTGAAAATTAAGCTTTGATCACAGGAATAAATTACAGTTTTAAATATATTCACACAGAAAAGAGTTTATTTAGTAATATTTAACAATATTACTGTTTTTTTTTTTTTTTTTTCGTTTGCTTGTTTGTTTGTTTTTTGTAAATCAATAAATGTAGCCTTGGTGAGCAGAAGAGACTTCTTTAAATTTATATTTCAGAGAAATTGTTCCTTTGAACTTTCTATTCATCAAAGAATCCTGAAATAAAAATGTAAAAAACTGTTTTCAACATTAACAATCATCATAAATGTTTCTTGTTAGAGTGATTTCTGAAGGATCATGTGACACTGAAGACTGGAGTAATGATGTTGAACATTCAGCTTTGATCACAGGAATAAATTACACTCTATTGTATATTCACATAGAAAACAGTTACTTAAAACAGTAATAATATTTCACAATATTACTGTTTTTGCATTTTTTTTATCAAATAAATGCAGTATTTTCGGTGGGCAGAAGAGACCTCTTTTAAAAACATAAAAAATCTTAAAAATAACAGCAGTGTATATTAATATAAGTTGTTAAAAATGGTTCCCATGCACATAGAGCAGAAAGAGCACCTTAGTTAGGCAGTGTCCGCTGCAGATGCTGGTCTGAAACACCAGGCACTTCGGACAGCCCTCTTTCTCCACAGAGACGGTCTCGTTGATTGGCTCACATGGAGGAAGAAAGGAGCTTTGAGCAACGACTACAACTGAACAGAATAAGAGGAGGAGGATGTCGTTTCGGACGGCTAACATCCTGTGGAAGGAAAGCAATTTCATTGAAGCGCCTTTGAAACATTCACAATATTACTGTATAGCCTATTAATAATGTATTAGACTTACTTGACAGGTGTGTGTGTGTTGCTCAGCGGGCTGTCTTAAGAGACTCTGTGTGTTCAGATCATCTGGATAGATTTATATAGGACACTGAAACCAAGTGACCGACGATTAAACTAAAATCTGACCTTAAATTAATCGCACTGATCTCAAGTGGATTATGTGTTTCCACGACTCTTTCAGTTTGTCAGGTCAGAAAGATAAAACACACCTGCTGTGCATTCAGTGTCAGTTTGGACCGTTTCATATCTCATCTAACATCATTTCCGTGGAGCTAAATTCGATCCCTCCTTGTTAAACACAGGTCCAGGGTCAGGAGATGATCAAGGTCTGAGGCCCAACACTGTTATAGTGTTCGCAAGGCACTAAAAAAACACTCTATTTGACAACATATACACTTTTAAAAATAAAGTTCTTTGAATATAAAATAAAGAATATTTGGAACCTTTTTCAGGTTGGAAAAAAGGTTCTTTAGATTTTGTTCTTCTAAAATAATAATAATAATAATAATAATAATAAAGTAGGCCTACCATTAAGAAATATTTGATGAAAGTATATTTGGGGAAAGATCTTTGTGTTTTTATTAGGATTTGAATTGTAGATTCAGATTGATCCGAAATCAATTCATTTGGATATATATCAGGGACAGCTACATGTTGGTCCATTATAATATTAAAGTTAAAATTAATATTAGTTAGAAAACTTTATGTTAGTTAGAAAACTTTATTAATCCCTGTATGGGGACACTCATTCGCCACTATTGCAGACACCACAGACAAACAAACATTAAAAAACAACAACAATCAATGCAAGAAATTACACGATTTCATTAAAAAAGCCTAACTGCATTCGGAGTAAAATACCTTCTAAATCGTTCTGTAGAACACCGAGGCATTACTAATCACTAAATGAGCTTTTAAGTCCACCAAAGATACAATGTAGTGGATGATTATATTTGCATATAATGATTTTTTTAATAGGCCTAAGAGTAAACAAAATATAATATAATGAATATTTTTTAGTAAAAGTATTCTCTGTAGAGTCCTTTTTTCTAGCTAAAGTGTATGGTCATTGAATGGCATGTGGAAAATGTAGCCTAATTAACACTACATGATATTGTTTACAAGCTGTTTTATTGACATATTTTTGTGGTTAAAACACTGATTGTGTGATTAGCCTACATAGGCTACATTTCAGTAAGTTGTAGGCCTACTGTATTTTTCAACATGATATCCCATTGTTCATTCATGTTTATTTTGTGCTATAGTAAATGGTTCACGTGCTACAGCGATCATGTCACGATTACACATTAAAGAGCACACATTCATTGTTTGAATTTCATAATATAATCTACAGAATTGTAATGGCTTTGTCCCTTTGCTCTGCAATGTATTGTTTACTGCAGTGAACATGATAGTTGTCAGCCTAGCTGCTGAATAGCAAGTTAGCAACTTTCAAAGGATCAGGGGAAACTGAATTCCCATATGACTCCAAACTATAAATTTGTATCATCTTGTTATGTGTTGTTTTGTACGACATGGCAGAGATTGTCATTTGACAACAACATTTAAAGAAGATGAAACATCTCATTAGCCTTCATATGATTAAAAACTAAAACTTATTGCCTAGCTATAGGCTACGATTTCTGTCAGCAAAAGCAGCAAATAGTTATTTTTCTCTGTTGTGCATTCAGTAGCCTATTTATTTAAATATATCAACACTGAAGTGGAATCTTATTTTATTTTACAGTTTGCCAATTAGGCCTACGTGCTAGTGTAATGCTGTAACACCTCTAAACACCGGAACCAACTACCGCCAGCTAAAGTGTTCCGTCAGGAAGGATTTTTCGGCGCACCGCAAAAGTAATGGGTTATCATCATTTCATAACGTAGATGAACTTGGTTGAATGAAAATTCATCTCGAAAATGACCGAGGAGGACGGTAAGAGCAAAGTGAGTGTAATTTTATTCAATAATTGTAGTCAGATATTAAGTTACGCTGTTGTTAATAAGACGCGGTCATATAATACTCTGGCCACAAATACCCTTGGAAAATATAGTAAAGTGTATTAACTATGATTTTTTGGCGGATTGATTACCAGTTGTATAACCAATACCATTTGTTTTACAAAAAATACCATGGTTAAACTGGGGTGAACGGGGTTAATTTGTGGTTACCATGGTTTAACTACAATAATAACCATGTTTTATTTATTTTTATGCAGTAAAATCATGGTTAGGGTATGGATGCAGGACATTGAGCCTTATGCCTTTGAGCCTACATTGTTATGGTTGCTTTCACCTTGTTATCTAGCACAAAAAAGTACCATGGTATTGCTATCTGATACTATAACATGGTATTTTTGTCATTAATATTTATTGACCAAACCCAGAAGAGATTAGTGAATAAGTGGCAAAGATGTACACTGTATTTTTATAATCAGGGGCATTTTATACAAATAAATGAGTAGGCTAGAGTGTTCAGTCATTAGTTGGACCCTAACATTATTATAACACACACAGGGGCTGAAGGTGCTGGGGATCCTTGACATCCAGAATACGCCGTGTGCTCGGGAATCTCTTCTACACGGAGCCGGCGCTTCACTAGTCACAGGACTGCTGCACTTTTTGGCAACAAGTAAGAGCATGATTCTGTTGATCCTCAGTATTGTTATAATGTTTTATGTCTTTAATATAATGCTCGACTTGTCGTTCACAGGTCGAGTGAAGAGGTCATTTGATGTGGGTGTCGCAGGATTCATGCTTACGACTCTGGGCTCATGGTGCGTGTCTCAAAAACTGGCATTGAAACTATAAAAAGGTTCTTAATACTGTACAAGTACAGGTTAATACGCATATATTTTAATCAACATATTACCAATCAAGTCAAATAAAAAAAGGGTGCTTTTTTTTGTCCATTACAGAAATATAAATATGAAAATGTGCATCAGAATGGGGGAAATTATCATTAATTGTGTTGAAAAATGCTATATAATCAGGAGGATCAGCTGTTTATCTCATGTATTTTACAGGTTCTACTGTAGATATAATAACGCCAAGCTGCGTGTTCAGCAGAGAATCATTCAGGGCGGCATGAAGAATAAAGTCATTTATGAAGGCACAAAATTGGATCCCACACGGAAAAATTCAGAGGATTAGTTGAAGTTCCTTGTCTGATGCCTTTAATGTGAATGCCACTTTATTTATTGCATAATCAAAAATGTTAGATGTTTGTAATAAAAATGTTTTAAAGTTAAACAAATGCTTCTTATTTTTATGTTATGAATATGTTGTAGGCAGAATGTCAAGTCAAAGCAACAAGAAGTGCTTTTTGTAATGACAAGATTTTCCCCAAGTTCTGATTTGAAGTAAAAATACAGAATAAAAGGAGAACGCTGAATTATAGCCATATCCTTTTCCTGATAACAGCTGCAGTTCCGCGCTGAAACACACGATGGCGCTGCACCACACGGTCATTGCATAAGGTGTTATTAAAGCAGGTTCCAGTGATTTTTTGTTTTGTTTTGTTTTGTTGAACTTTCTGTGTTATGATGTCTATATTTAGTCTAGTTATGATTCATTCAAAAACACTCTGGTTTGAGGCTGATGAAGGGGTAATTGAGTCTTACTAAAGGGGCTGCAGATGTGACGTAAGATTGGAAAAAATATATTGGGAACTAAATTTAAAAAAAATATATAACAACAATCACATTTTTCAAGCAAGATTTTCAAAAAAGTTTGTTTGGTAGAAATGACCAAATGGATATTGTGTTCAAAATGAAGAGACACTCTTTTTAGCAACCAAATAAACTGGAGGACTGGGGCCAGTCTGCATCGATTTCTTAGTAGGCTAGGTGTGTTTTCTTTGGAGTGACTCTTCAAGCAGCCTGAGACCTGAGAGTTTACACTAACATCAGCTGCTCTACTTAACCCTACAGCTCAGAGATAGGCTATTCCTGCCTAAGACAGTTCGTTTAACCCTTTTAAAGTACAAACATCATTCAAACTTTGCTTTGAAGAGAATGGCTATTTTTTTTATTTTTTTTATTAAAGATTTAAGTTCCCCATTGAATCGCACAGTGATTCTATTCGCATGATGATTGGTCTTGTCTTCCTTACATCTGTTCAACATTTTAAAGTCAGTTTTGCACAGTAACTAATGGCTACTTGCATTATGGCTACTTTTTGCATGCTGTGAAGAATATGGACGGTGTACCGTAAATAGTGTGTTAGACATTTCTAATACGTGGCACGTGTCGTGTACCTCAGTGCTGAGTTTGTTTGCTAATGCAGCTCAATCTATCTGTGTATTCTTGTGAGCTTCAGTGAGTAAGAAAGCATGTTGTGTGTATTAGTGAGGCCAAAGTGATGCAGAATTTCATTAAAACAGGAGTCAGACCACATTTATCTTATATGATCACAACACGGGAATTTGACATGGTTACTAAGACGTGTGCTTTTTAACCATGCAACAATCTGAAACAATACTGTTCAGTGAATCCCTAGACGAATACTCGAAATCCTCAGTGTAAATTTCTGATAAAAACTTTAGTTCAGGAAATGTGCTACCAGGATGGTGTGTCCATTAAAACACAGGGATCCAATACTCAATCCATAATCATTTATTGAAAAGGCCACAGGGTGAACTGGAATCAGATAGAGTTGTATGGTTTCTATAAACAAAAAAAACCCCAAAAAACAGAATCTTAAATATAATTAACACCATAGAACTTCAACTAATAAATCCTTTATCACATTATGCAATCCTACATCAAAATAATAAGAAACAAAAGAATCAATCACATAACACATTTCAGAATTAGACAAACAGAATCTCAGGAATTAACATAATAAAACAAAGCAAACAAACTTACATTGTCAGGAACACATAAACTCTTCAAAGGCTCTCATTAGGAGAGAAAGGAAGGACAATCTGTTTCCATTGCATGTGCAACACACCAAACAATAGTACCTTATCACTCATTAAGTGCACCTGAGGAGACTTAGCTCCTATGTCATGTGATCTATAGGAATTCTCAACACTCATCCATGATTCAGTTTCTCAAACCAATTTACATGGTAATGCAATTTAATTTTATTTCACTTTGCTTGCAGAATCACATAATGTGGCGGAAGAGCTGATATTAACTAGAGATAAGAAAAATATATTGTTTTTATGCGTCACTGTTGGTAACATCTCCATTATAGGTAATTGGACATTTCTTACCAATGAAATAATGATGAGGTAAAAATATTTTACAAAAAAAGAGAACTATTGAGATACAAGAAGTTTTCCATCTTTAAAAATGTTGCAAAACTATTAAAACCATTCTGCAAAAAAAAAAAAAGAAAAAAAAAGAAGAAAAAAAAGACTAGGCCCTATATTTTACACACTATACTTATTATATACTAGATACTACTAGATAGATACTACTAGAATTCAAAATCACTGCATTATAGTAAAGTTTGGAGAAACAAAAGCAAATCATTTTGTATTCCATTTCGATTAATATATATTTTATAATTTCATAGTCATAGATCATAAATATTCAAAAACAAAGCTGGCACTACTTCCTTACACAAACTGCTGTGTTGGTACCATGGTAAAGTTACATGGCACTAGTGTTAGTGAATTATTCATTGCACACACAAAAAAGCCTATATTTTACAAACTATTCTTTATTATAATATACAAAACTACTAGAATTCAAAATCACTGCATTATAGTAAAATACAAATCCTTTTGTGGCTGTTTCACGACTTGCTATTAGGATTAATACATATTTTGTAGTTCCATAGATCATAAATATTCAAAACTAAAGCTGGCACTACAACTTCCTTACAAAAACTGCATGGGATTTAAAAGAAAACAGTGATACTCCCATGTTTTGTTAGTGTTAATGCATCATTTGAATTGATATGCTTTACATTGGAGGTGAAATTTG
Source organism: Pimephales promelas (assembly GCF_988280905.1). Taxonomy (NCBI): domain Eukaryota; kingdom Metazoa; phylum Chordata; class Actinopteri; order Cypriniformes; family Leuciscidae; genus Pimephales; species Pimephales promelas. The sequence continues at coordinate 34,356,471 of NC_142779.1, forward strand.
AGTTTGAATGATCACTCCTGATCACTGGAGTTTTCTGTGTGTATTTCCTCAATCTCCAGGTCATTGTGTGAGCCGGAAGTGCTGGCGGCGCGCGCGATCTTCGTCAGGGTTTCCTCGTAGGGAGCCGCTAGATAAACCATCAGAAAAACCCCGTCAGTCCCGTCTTCAGCGCGGTCTCCTTCCTCCAAAGTGGACAGAAACTCAGCGGTGCCATCCAGTGTTATTACTTTGGTCGTGTTCTCTTTGACCCTGAAACATCTCTTGTAAGCGAAAAAGACAAATCCCATGAGGAAGAGCAGCGAGCCCGTTATTATGGCAACATAGATCGTCACCTCCGCTCTCTCCTCGACCTTGTTCGAAGTCAGTTCGTACCAGTAACCCTGGCAACACATGACAACAGACACGTAAGAAATCACATCATCATTCTTTATTCCTTAAAGTCAGCTTGAAATCAAAACTGACAATTAGGCTATATGTATAAAAAATGGAATGTTGCAGAGTTTAATAAATAAGTAATCTTGAATCAGAACAACTTGCTGCATCTATTCTTTTATCTGATGACGAGGGCGGGGCAACCTGTCACTCACATGACATCACAGCAATGTTGTGCTGCAGAGATGATGTATTTTTGTAGGCCAAACCCCAGAAATGAGTTAGTGCTTTCAGTTCCATCACCCTGAGGTCAATAGGTTATTTCACATTTTACTCTACTGCATAAAATACATCATTAATACTCCCTTGTGGTTTATTTAAAGCTTTTACTTGTTTTGATAAAGGGGGTTGCTATTAAGTGTCTAAATGAGACTACAGATGTTGTTGAGACCATTAATAATCATCAACCGAGGTACTTGTCTACTAAGGCCCTGTCCCGAATGGCACGCTTCATGTGTATGTCCAAAAGTCAGAAGATCGTAAGGTGTCCCATTTGTCATTTTAGCTTTCAGAAGGGTTCTTGCGAGCCAATGACAGTCAAAGCGGCATTACGTCACAAAAGCGTGAGCTCTGACGAAGATCGTGAGGGCCATTTGGGACAGTCAAACTACAAAAAAAAAAAAAAAACCCAAAACATTTCAAACTGTCCTCACTCAACCTTGTTTTTTAAATAAAGACTGAAAGAGTTGTCAAAAGCTTGGCGAAGGTGACGTTCAATAAAAGCAATTCCTTGACAAATTGGTTTTGATTTTCTCTTGTGATAAAATTTGTCTGCTAAATTTGGAAATGTTGTCGTAACATTGACTTTCCAACTTGTAAAAAGCGTTCGTGTCCTCATTGAGCTTCTAATAACAACTTGTGGACTGGGAATTTTCCGCAAAAACTTCACCCGTGTTACGAACTACTCTGAGACGCAAAGGTAACGGATCCAAATGCAATTTATTAAACAGAGTAATCCAAAGACGGGATCCAAGTCTAGCCGTGATTGATCATGGTGTGACAAGCAGTGATAGAGATGCGATAAGCTGGAGGAATGAGTGCACTTATGGTGGATTTACCTCCAATCAATCAATCAAACAATCAAGTTTTATTTATAATTGGTCATTGTGCTGCAGTATACATTTTTTAAAAACAAGAAAGACCCGCAAAACAAATGATAAAGGGAGTCAAAAATCACATCAAAAACATTCATCAGAAAAATTCAACATTAAAAATCAAGCACAGTTGAAAGCCTGTGAAAGAGGTAGTTTCACCCTGAGACGGTTCTCAGTTGATGGGTGACGACAGTTACTAAATGATCACGAAATGAAAGCGGTCGTATAGAAATGTGATGGGCTACTCCTGGAGGAATGAGTGCACTTAGGGTTCATTTACTCCATGTTTAGTCTGTACAAGCAGGAGTTTTACCTTGAGACGGTCCTCAGCCGATGGCGAAGCGGATGCGCCTGCGACCCAGTCGTACGAGCCCCGTCCCGCCGGGCCGAACTGAATCCAGCTGCTGTCCAGGAGCACACGCATGTTTGCTGTGTGTGAGGGCTGATAACACACAGCTGCATCATCTATAGCATTAATGGCTTATACACCCTGTGTCCGCCTGGAAGCAGCTCGACTCCAGCGGGATCAAGGGGTGGTGCCGGAGCATCCAATCCTTCCTAACACAACTGGCCTACATTACAGCTGTGAGGCCATCCGGGGTCAATCCCATGGCTTTGGGATCACGACTGACTTTCTTTAGCAACTTGGTAATGTCAAACACATATATACGTGCATTACGTCCATAACAATGGGCTGATGTATGTGGCAAGTTTGTGAGCCCTCTGAAAATATATCTGGATTTATGCATTGATTACTTATTAATTTAAGTCTCAATTATAGACAAACACAATCTGACTGAAGTAATTACACACAAATTCTCTATTTTTCTCATTTTTATTGAAGACATTGGGTGATTATTGAAAGGGAAGGATTGGAAAAGTAAGTCAACCTTCATGTAACGTCTTTCCAAAAGCTAATTGAGTCAATTAAGGAGAAGAGATTGGAAGTTTGTGTCACACAGGTGTCCTCGGTGCAATGTGTAAAAGTGTTGAGGATCTATTAACAGAAATGCAGTATGACATCCATAACTACTATGTTTTCAGTGGTGTATGAAGAACTTTATAAACTGTAATGTTTTTATTACCTTAGAATGAGACATTTATATCTACAATAATTAATAATTTTAGTATCTTAGTATGTTTTAGTAGTGTGAATGCGAGTTAAAATTCTGAATGTCATGTGGTCGCTACCAATACATTACTGTCACGACCAAAACATGCATGTTTTGTCTAAAATAAAGTATATTTATTTATCAACTAAGATGTTATGATAGTGTTTGGTTCAAACTAATGAATCCTTAACTTTGAAATCAGTACGATAAACTTCATGCCTTCTACAAAGAAAGAGTGGGTTCAAAATACAACAAATTTTATAAATTACACTTGAAATATTGTTAAAATTGTAATTATTATTGATTTGCCTGTGATTTTTTTTTTTTAAATAGCAAAAAATATCTTTACAAGGTAGATAACAAAATATAAGCCTTCTCATTAAATTATTTATTTTTGTGTTTCAGTGACGACAAATTTGGGGAGAGGAAAAATATTCGAAAACTTTCTGAAAACACAATATGATAATTCAAGACGTTTCCAAATCCGACTTCGAACTAATTCTGTAGAATGGCCAAAACACACACACACACACACATATATATATTTCAAAAATAGATGAAGAATCCACACAAAAGAAAAGTAGTGGTTTTTGCAAATCAGTTTGCTTTTTATGTGCTTATGTGATTAATATATCATTAAACAAAAGAAACTGGCCAATTATAAAACACACACACGGTTTTTAACTCTGCTTATTTATTCTACAACACTTAAACATAAATGATCGTCCAATAAACACTCCAGAACACATTCAGCGTAATGCACATGTACTGCAGTTGATTGATAGAAGTCATATAAGAAACAGCATGTAGTAAACAAGTATGAGCGCACCCCCTCCAAAACACACACTAACATATCCTCACCAGAGTACTTCAAATAATAGATATATGCTTGGTGCATTATGGGATGATTACAGGGAATGGAGTGGCATTATGAACTATTACACATTTTAGCTTGTATTTTCATGTTTGCACAACATAATCCATAGTGTTTTCCTATGGATTTAGACAGAGAGCGCTGAAGGTTTAGTCTCAAACCAATCATTTACACAAAACATCCTCTAAAAATATCCCTTAGAGTTTATAAAGTCCTTATTTTTGCACAGACAAAATCTGTTGAAACAGAACGTTTGTGCTAACCGACTCAAAACAGACAGATGTAGACTAGACTTCAGTGTGTACCTAGAAAAAGAAGAAGAAGAACAAAGAAAATGAAAACCTGGACTCTTTGTTTTGCTGAAAATAATAGTTTTCCAGAATTCAATCTTAGTCTTTGGTCCCTTTCAACATCCGGTTTAATCTCCCCCTGGTGTTTATGCCAAGCAACCGAATATGAGCAAAACGAGCTAAAGATTACACAACATAGGCTGTGTGTGCACTGGATACATGTAAAGAGTATGTGTGTATGGTCCAGATTCTCATAGTTCCCATTGCACATAATGAAGTGTACAGCACAGTAGCCTTTTCGGAAATAACTGTATATGAATTACATAACATTTCTTTGTAACTTGTCGAGCAAATTTCTCTTGATAACATTAAGCATCACAAAATAAATATCCTTTTTCACACGCACATAAAAATCAACATATACATAATGCATGCAGATGATTGAAGACAAAAATGAAAAGTCAAAACAACTGCAGTTCTACATCGATGAATAAAATATATTTGGGATAAAGCGTTAAAATTGTAAGTGCAAACATAAATAGACTGTAAATAGTCTCCAGTTAAAAGATCCCTAAACCGTTGGGAGATAATAAGTGGCTTTTAGGTTTTATAAAAACTACACTTATTGTAGATTTTATTTCTCACTCTTTTATTCAAGTTTAGTCAGACGAAGTGTTGTTTGGTGAACTTAGATTCCCGTTGGATTATGGGTAGTGGGATCTATGGCACAGTTTCTGACTGGATGGACGTTGGATATTAAACAGCTTTCAACACATCCTTAAACTATGCTCATACTACCAAATGACAATGTCTTCTAGTGAATTAAATATCTAACTTAAGCCAATTCCTCTGAAAATTCATATTTTAAGGCATTGTATAATATGTACATGAACTAATACCACCATAAAACTGCATTTAGCAAAGCACGAGTTCATGCTTTAGATATATGAATCAAAGCATTGACGAAAGTGCATTAAGTTCATTGAGCAATGGCTTTAACTGGTTGAAATGTTCATATAGATGAGAGAGAAAAACAACATAATTCTGTATATGGCACATAAACATTCAGAGATATAAATAAATAAAAATATAGATTCTGAATATAACAGCATGGATGTTGAAGAACATTCGCAGAAGGGTTTGGTATTACACAGAGATCACTGTGTGCACTACGGTAAAAAGAGTTAGCAAAGTTGGACGCCACAGGACACATGAGCGGAGAGTAAAGCGCACGATCACAGGATGATGTCATACACGCGCCCCACTCGCCCGAGCCACTCGCGCACCGCCTGCCTCACTCGGAGGTCGGTCACATGACAGGTCAGCTGACTGATGCAGGGGAACACGGCTGGCTGGAGGGCCATGAACGTGGGGTCCGGCAACACCTGGATCTGGTTCAGGATCGTGAGGACCATGTTGGTCCAGGCCTGGGCAGGAAAATCCACACAACATAAAATATTCATAAAAGAATATCAGTCCCATACAAGAAGTCTCCAAGTCTAAAAAATAACGCAATGCTTTTGCTGAAAGGTTTCTAATTTGACTCTATTCTTCTGTTTAAGGCACACTGTGGAACTTTTCAACCTTTATAATATATTACCAAAACCCACTGAGATGGTACTTCGACTTACAATAGGTTGAATGACACGTCTGCCGTAGCCTGAAGGTATTTGTATCGCTTTTACTAGCACTATGTAACTTCAGGTTTCGGGTAGGAACCCGAGCACAAAAAGAACTACAAAATTCGACCGCTTTACGGCATACGTCACCTACGTCCCCCACAACTTCCTCAGATTCTGACGTGAGTCCTCAACACGCGTTTGATTGCCGTCTGTATGTTTTCGTCACGGTTGACTGTTTGTTGACTTTTGCGACAGTGCTGCGGAGCGTGTGGCCTCTAGGGACGCTAGACGTGAAAGTTACAGGTCGAGCGCCACTAGTGGCCAAAAGTTCCGCGGTGTGCCTTTAAAGGAGTAGTTCAACCTCAAAATGAAAATTTCCTGATAATTTACTCACCCCAATGCCATCCAAGATGTGCATGTCTGTATTTCTGTCTATTTCTTTCTTTCTTTCTGCTAAAGTTAGTTTTGATTGATTGCTGATAATTTACTCACCCCCATGTCATCCAAGATGTCCATGTCTTTCTTTCTTCAGTCGAAAAGAAATTAAGGTTTTTGATGAAAACATTCCAGCATTTTTCTCCATATAATGGACTTCAATGGGAACTAAACGGTTCAAGGTCCAAAAGACAGTTTCAGTGCAAACTGTTCAAAGGGCTTTACACGATTCCAGACGATGAATAAGGGTCTTATCAAGCGAAACGATCGCTCATTTAATTAATAAATAACAAAGTTTAAGTTTTATAAGCTCAAATGCTCGCCTTGCTCTGTTCTGTGATTCGCGTTCGTGACTCTCCTGTTCGAACTCGTTCATCAAAATGAACAAATCTTTTTTGAGTCAATTTGTTCATTTCGTTCGTTGAATCAACCAAATGACACAAAAAAAGATTTGTTCATTTTGATAAACGAGTTCAAACAGGAGAGTCACGAACGCGCATCACAGAACAGAGCAAGGCGACCATTTGAGCTTATAAAACGTAAACTTTGTTATTTATTAATTAAATGAGCGATCGTTTCGCTTGATAAGACCCTTATTCATCGTCTGGAATCGTTTAAAGGCCTGTGAACAGTTTGCACTGAAACCTGGACCTTGAACCGTTTGGTTCCCATTGAAGTCCATTATATGGAGAAAAATCCTGTAATGTTTTCATCAAAAACCTTCATTTCTTTTCGACTGAAGAAAGAAAGACGTGAACATCTTGGATGACATGGGGGTGAGTAAATTATCAGCAAGTTTTTTTAAAAGTGAACTACTCCTTTAAGAACTGATTCTATAGTTATGTGCGTTTCAGTTGAAATTCCCTATAAACCAGGCCTACACAAACTACTAGTCTTGCCTGTGAGTTTTGAGTGTATTTGGTCTCCTGTCCCGTCTCACCTGTATCTGTGCCTCAGAGTCTCTGATGGAGATGTTGTGCGAGCTGGCGGTGGAGCCCGATCGGGTCCTCTTCTCCTGCCTCAGGAGCTCGGGCCCCGCGCTGAAGGAGTGTCGCATCGGCCCCTGCTCCACCAGTTGCTGAGGCCTCGGGGGTCCCGGAGGGTCCGGCCCGCGCAGGGTCCCCGCCTCGGCCCTCTTCTCTCCGGCGTCTTTGGGGAACACAGGGTGATTGTGCTGCTGCTGCTGCTTGCGTTTCTTGTACTCGATCATGAGTTTGCTGATGGTTTTGTCGGTGGCGATGGTGTACAGCTTGTTCCCCGCACTCTCCCACCACTCCTTCTTACGGGCCCCGTCTCTCCGCTCTCCTCTCAGCTGGGGGGCATTTGCACTCGATCCACCGGGACTGTGGATCTCATCCGAGGGCGTTTCGTCGAGGTGAAGGCGGACACTGTCCTCTGAGGGCGTCCCGTGACCCGACGGGCCCCCGGTCGAGGGCGTGGACGTCTCCGAATTAAAAAGCGGTAAGAAAAAGAGCGGGTCGGCCCGGTGTGTGGGTTGTTCTCCTAAACTGCTCTCCAGGTCCAGGTGCATCTGGATGTAGTTGTTGCACGAGTCCATGCAGAGCTTGTGCAGGCGTTTGACCAGCCAGGCCCAGTCTGCGCCGCTGGAGGGCTGCGTGCTCAGAGACGGGACGCGAGCGTGCCACTGACGCTTCTCCCGCGCACGAGGAGGACTCACCTGGGCCATCTCCTCGAAGATATCCTCGTCCTCGGAGGAGCACTGCTGGGACGAGTCTGAGCCGCCCTCCTCGTCCTCACTCAGGATCTTCTTCACCTGCTCCACCGTCATGTTCTCCTGGTTCGTCAGCATTGCACACAGCAAAGCCTGAAGTGCACAAAGATATTCACCAGTTAAATCACTTGACAGACACATGCCTTTGGTGTGAGAGAGCCGGGTTGGAATCCACTGTGAGACACTTAACCCCTAGTTGCTCCAGAGGCGTGCGACCTCTGACATATATAGCAGTTGTAATGCTACGTTCACACCGGACGCGAATGACGCGTCTAGTTTGACGCTTGACCACTTTGTGTTAAAGGGATAGTTCACTTTGAAATTAATATTTGGTATGTTTTATCTTACCTCAAGGGCATCCATGATGTAGGTGTCTTTGTTTCCGCAGTAGTTTCAATTTTGATATTTTTAGGTCAAACCGTTCTTTAATGGAGGTCTATGGTCACCACCTCAAAGAGCATGCACAGAGAAGTCCAAATTAAACATGCTTTAATGACTCGTAAATGTAAGTACACATTGATGGCCTAAGACACGAAACGAGCGGTTTGTGTGAGAAAACGAACAGTATTTATATCGTTTTTACCTCGTGTAATCCAAGTGACGTCCAAGTGATCTGAATCAGTTGTGCAATGTCCAACTGAACCGAACTGAATCAGTTCAATGTTACGCCGGAAGTGATCGCTTGCGTGTGACGTCACTCAATATTTACACAATATTTACATATTTATAACATTGAATATAAAATGAACATGTCTCGTATATAGAAATAGTTTTAAGTGATAAAATATTTGCTTTGTTGTGCATAAGAACCACACCAGACATTTAGTCATATTACAAAATCATTTATTGAAGCATCCAGATAGTTCACCGCGTGAGTAAGCAGCTAGGCTCCTGATTGGTTAACGTGGCGCGAATTGACGCCAAAGTCCAGATTTTTCAACTCGGGCGGCAGACGCAAATTCGCATCAAACACGTCAAATCATTCACGCGTAACGCGCCAGACGCTCAATTCAAATGATTTGACTATTCGCGTCCGGTGTGAACGCACCATAAGTCGCTTTGGATAAAAGCATCAGGTAAATGAATAAATGTAAATGTAAATCTCGAGCAGCAGCAAAACTGACAGGGTTATATATATATATATATATTGTTTGCACATGAATAATTCTTCAATAAAAACAAAACAAAAACACAAAAAAACTTGTTTCTGCGTCTTCTTCTCCTGTGTTTTGATCTAGAGATTCTGCACTCTTTCAGAAGATGCGTAATAGCGCCCCCTACCATTTACAATTTTTACAATTGGAAGCTGTATTAAAGGATTAGTTCACTTTTGAAAAAACTTTTGCTGATAATTTACTCACCCCCATGTCATCCAAGATGTCCACGTCTTTCTTTCTTCAGTCGAAAAGAAATTAAGGTTTTTGATGAAAACATTCCAGGATTTTTCTCCATATAATGGACTTCAATGGGAACCGGATGGTTCAGGTCCAAAAGATAGTGTTAATAACAGTTTCAGATGCAGCTTCAAATGTCTTTAAACGACACCAGACGATGAATAAGGGTCTTATCATGCGAAACGATCGGTTATTTCAAAACTTATTCCAAAAATGTAACTTTTCTAAGGACAAATGCTAGCCTTGTAATATATTGTGAGGCGCGTTTGCAACGTCACGTAATACGTAATTACGTTCAAAAGGTCACGGGCGACGTAGCCGGAAGTACAGAATCAAAATCGTCCGACATCGTTGTTTTAAATTTTAATTCCTTTTTTGTAAACGGCGTTTGAGTTAGTTTTCACGTTCAACCTATGCGTTCTACTTGTAAACACTCTGACTCTGTACTTCCGGCTACGTCGCCCGTGACCTTTTGAACGTAATTACGTACTACGTGACGTTACAAACGCGCCTCACAGAATGGAGAAAGGCTAGCATTTGTCCTTAGAAAAGTTACATTTTTGGAATAAGCTTTGAAATAACCGATCGTTTCGCATGATTATTCATCGTCTGATATCGTTTAAAAACATTTGAAGCTGCATCTGAAACTGTTATTAACTGTCTTTTGGACCTTGAACCATCCGGTTCCCATTGAAGTCCATTATATGGAGAAAAATCCTGGAATGTTTTCATCAAAAACCTAAATTTCTTTTCGATTGAGGAAAGAAAGACATGGACATCTTGGATGACATGGGGGTGAGTAAATTATCAGCAAAAGTTTTTTCAAAAGTGAACTAATCCTTTAAAGGCCTATTTTTGTAAAACATATTTGTCAATATAAAAATTTCCCTGCAGCTCACATTGTTTTGTCCCTGTTTATACCGAGGCAAGAATGTAAATGTACCTGAAAGTAGATATTGAAGCTCATGGCAGATTGGCGGTATAAGTTGGCAGCTCCACACACCCCCGACACTTTCATGAGCAGATACTTGAGTCCGGGACGCGTGTCGAACTCCCGCGCTGTGCGGTACGAGTCCAGCAGCAGGTCAAAGATGATGGCCAGGTTCTGCATGGAGATGTAGCGGAGAAAGCCTGCGCCTCGGGGCTCCGACACGGCCGGGACCCTGGCCTGGCCCTCAGGGACCCCAGAGCCCTTCACAAACTCTTCCAAGAGGATATCATACAGGTTCTGGAGGAGCACCTGATGGGACAGCAAGCTCACCACCAGAGTCCTGAAGGGAATCCTGCACAGAAACAGTTCGCCTTAAGTTCGCACACCGAGTCCGACATTTTCGCATGCGTTTTTTTTCGTATTCGTGATTCGGTGGCTCTGAATCGTCAAAACACCATTCGAACGGCTTGCTACGGATGCGAAAACACAGAAAATCGAACCCGATGCGATTTTTTTTATGACGAACGAGAGTTTCGGAGGGAGTGTGCAAGCGTGATTGACATAACGTGAGGTCGTATTTTTTATTTTTTTTTTAACGTGCGAAAATTAAGACCGATGTCCTAAAATTAACTTTCTTTGTTTCTATTCCATGCCCTGCATACTTTGTTATTAGGGATTCACGATATATCGGTATCTGCCAATATATGTTCATTTTTTATGTTATCGTTATCGCCCGATAAGAAAATTTGGCTGATATATTTAAGCATTTTTTTTAATTGCTTGAAATATGATTGGAATCACTTCAAAAACAACATAAAAACAGACTACATACAAAAAATTATGTACCTTTTAATGGTGAGACTTTTGTAATCACGCTCTCAAAAATGATATAAAAATTTGAATTTAGATTTATCGGCCAGAATATCGGTAATCGGCTTTAAAATACAAAGAATTATCGGTTTTGGCCAAAATTTTCGTATTGGTGCATCCCTAATTGGTATACAAAATATCGAAACAAATGCAGTGTCATGCAGTGTACAACCCTGTTCTGTAAGTGATAAATGTTGTTTATATGTCTATGTGGTGTTTTTAACCGTATTTTCTCACAAACACAGTTTGAAATCGCTGGTGTTTCTGACGTCACAAACGACCTTGTAACCAATCAGATCAACGTGTGATCGTCAACCAGTGGATCTCTGAGTGAGTGAGTGGAGGCGGGGCTCATTTGCATATTCATAGAACCGCAAATACTAAATGAGGCAAGGGTGTCGAATTACATTCAAGCTATTTTAAGGCATGACACATTTTTTACAGGGATCAAAATGAGTTTAAGGAATAAAATGATTGACTACAGGGAGACTTTAAAACGTATGGAACTCCTTGCCCACTGAGTTGAAGCAGGACTTAAATCTGGGGGCTTTTAAAAATGAATTAAAGCGTATTTTAAAAAGCGATCAATTATTCAATTATGCAATCATTGATAGTTTGCGCGCACATGCACTTTTTTTATTTTTTATGCAATGTTAGATTTAAGCAATGATCTTGTAAATGTAAATGTATTATTTGTGTACTGTAATTATGTATGTACTGTTATGTGAAAAGCCCATCTGGGGACGGACATTGCAAATTAGCCTTGGCTATAAATGTTGTAGTGTGGTGCATGTTGATTGTTCCCACTTGTCCCTATCAAATAAAATAAATTTAAAAAAAAAATGGAAGAACAGTATTGTTTGCAGTGGCCTTACCCAATTTTTCTGTGTCAAGCACAGCATGTGAAAGAGAAGAAAACACACAAACAGGTTACTGTATGATTAAAACAGCATTTCCGTTTTAATATGTAACTTAACTATATTTTATTGTTCTGAACATTTTGGATTGTAATTTTTAAAAAGTGGTTCTCTGATATCAGGTCTATCGGATGAATGGCATTTTACATATGAGTCACTAAAACCAATAAACTGAATATTGGGAGCGATGCGTCCCCTCGCTTTCTTGCAGTATCACGTCATGATCTACAGTCTTATTAAAGTAATACGTATCTGCAGTGTGAGTTTAAATGTGGATCGTCTCACCTCTTCTGCGCTTGGCCGTTGGATTGCGGATCCGCTGGAAGCTCAATGATCAGCACACAGGACTGAGCGTGCTCAAACCCTTCCTTGTTGCTGGGAGTTTTAGGTGAGCACTGCGTATCTAGCATGAAGACCTGAAAGAAGAAAATTAATCTAACCATTATAAACAATGAATTATACACAAATAGAGTTTATTAAAGACCCTTTTATAAGGTGTAGATGTTGTTTTTGGGCTGTGCTAGAATATGTTGATTATTCTCCTCATATTCTCCATTGTTGCGGGCAGCTCCTCTCTTCCCAGTCTGTCAGTAACGCTCTGTTTACTTCCTGTCTCTATGAACCCCCTCCTTCTGAAAAGCACACTGTGCTCTGATTGGTCGGCTGGATCAGTGTGTTGTGATTGGTTAAGCTCTTTGAGTGTGTTTGGGAAATGTCCCTCCCCTACAGGTGAGACACCACTTAATCACCATGAAACTTTCCCAGTTGATTACATACATTAAGATTATTGCAAGTTTTCTGTAATTTAATGTTTAAATATGCAAATTAGGCATTATCTAATTAAATATGTGCTAATTTGCATATAAAAAAATAAAAAATCTGAGTATTGGGTAAAGCCAGGTTCAAAATTACTTTTTAATTGTGTTCACATATTAGATGGCAAAAATTACAGAGGGATTTATGGATATCTACTTTTGTTATCCTGTAAATCAGAATATACTGTCAGTAGCCTTAAAAAAAAAGATTTTCGCCATGTTTTTTGGAATAAAATGTTATATAAATTAGGCTAGGAATAATATATTTACAAATCCCTCAGTAAATGTCTTCATGATATAACTAGATACAAGACTGGAAGGTTTGGTGTGTATCGGTGCTACTGAAGTGGAGATTTCAGACTTGGAGTATGAGAGAAAAGTCATTTTGAGAAAACTGGCTATAAAGATTTAGCATCAGCCAATGAGATCGCGCATTTAGAGTTAAATCCCCCCTTTTACTTTCACGATTGGTTGCTGATAAAAAGGAAATGACCATATTTGGATCCGACAGCTTTGTACAGGAGTGGTGTGTGCGATGACAGGGTGCAGATCGCGATCGTGGAGCGATCTTTTGATGAATTTATGAGAAATCTACAGACAAAGTGTAGTAAAATAAAGACCGAAATGTGTATTTTGGACTTTTTTCACCACAAGTCTGAAAGAAGACGTGTTATTGAAGACAAATATCCCAAAATCTCAAAATTGACGAGTGAAAAAAAACAATGTTTTTGTCTGCCGTGTCTCGCCTTAACATAACCGTAAGTTTCAACCATTGACTGTAAAAAAAGATGGATGACGCCCCTTCGCTCTTTTCCATCAGAGGGACATGACGCTGACATCTTGGGACGTGAATCTGCGCACTTGCATTTTCGGGACCAGACATGCGCAGTCGTGAGCAGGAAGTAAACCCGCGAAATCAAAGGCCCCGCCCTCATTCTCGCTGAATCAAACGCAGGCACACGCCCCGCACTTTCATTAAGTGTCCTCTGTCTGCTTCGATCTTCTCCATTGATGTCTGCTGATTGCAGAACCTCGTTAAAATAAGGTAAATACAACTACTAACCACATAATCAACATTATTAAAAAAAAGTCTGTTGATGCTTCAGTGACTACCTCACACAGAAAACCTGTCAATCACATCTGTCAATCATGATGTCAGAGCACCGTTTTTATCATCACATAACTAACTAAAAACAAACTTATTTTAAAAACACTTACACTCTTGAAATTACATCAACGTGATAGAAACTACAGTAAATGACAGAAACTATCTTTGGATAAAGGATATGTGAAGTAATTTAATTGTTTAGTTGGTCTCGTGTCTCGTTGAATAACATGGGGAGGCGGGGTTTATGAGCTATACTAGGACTGGCCACTGGGGGGCGATCAAGGCATTTTAGTTGCACTTTTGAGGGCACGCTTGGTTTCAACACACTTCCAGGCCCCGTCCCTTTATTCTGCGTATTATGAGCTATGACATGAGGTGAGTGAGGTGCGCAGGTGTACCTGTTGAGCCATGGCCCGGATCCGCATGAACTCGGCCTCTGCTGACGGAGTGTGTGACGGGGCCGCGACTTTCACTTCACACGCGTCTCCAGTGAAACTGTCCGAACCGCTCCGGAAACAAGCCAGCAGATTCTGCCAGAGAAGAGAAGGGATTCAGAAAACAAGAATAAGGAAACGCTCGAGTCTTCATGATTTAATTTCCACTTTTTTTTAGAAGGAATGCATGTTCATAAATACAGATTAAAGGGATAGTTCACTTTGAAATTAATTTTTGGCGTGTTTTAGCTTACCTCAAGGGCATCCAAGATGTAGGTGTCTTTGTTTCCACAGTATTTTATATTTTGATATTTTTAGGTCAAACCGTTCTTGTTTGTCAGTCATATAATGGAGGTCTATGGTCACCACCTCAAAGAGCATGCACAGAGAAGTCCAAATTAAACATGATTTAATGACTCGTAAATGTAAGAACACATTGATGGCCTAAGACACGAAACGAGCGGTTTGTGTGAGAAAACAAACAGTATTTATATCGTTTTTACCTCTTGTAACAAGCGCCCTCGCCCTCACTTTGACGTGGCTGTGGTTACAAGAGGTAAAAACGATATAAATACTGTTCGTTTTCTCACATAAACCGCTCGTTTCGTGTCTTAGGCCATCAATGTGTACTTACATTTACGAGTCATTAAATCATGTTTAATTTGGACTTCTCTGTGCATGCTCTTTGAGGTGGTGACCATAGACCTCCATTATATGACTGATAGACACGAACGGTTTGACCTAAAAATATCAAAATTGAAAATACTGTGGAAACGAAGACACCTACATCTTGGATGCCCTTGAGGTAACCTAAAACATATCAAACATTTATTTCAAAGTGAACTATCCCTTTAACACACATTTTTATAATATACACATACAGTATACATGCACATTACACACACACTGTTTATCTATCTATCCATCCATCTATATATAACTATCAATCCATATCCATCCATACATTGAGCACTGAGTGTGAAAATATATACACACACATATATATATATATATATATATATATATATACACACACAAACACACACAAAATGAATGTATGATGTCCAGCCTAGGAAAATTGACATCACGCTTAATTCAAATATTAATAAAAACTGGTTAAAGATTTTGTAAGCATATTGTAAAGGTAGTTGTGCTTGAAGTAAATTGTTTTATTTGTGATAAAGCAATGAATCACACCAAATTGTGCAGACATGATTTTTGGCCAGGCTGTCATACAAAGAAATTAAGAGCGCATGCAAAAATAAAGAGAAAACCAACAACAATATTAATAACTGATTGTATATGACTAGGCTAGTAAATGTATTGTTTTTCCTTTGAGCTTTTAGTTTTTCTATGGATTTTTTTGCATAGTAAAATTAAATATGTAGCTGTCGTTTGGCTTTTTTTCCAAACAATTTTGTCAGATAAATACCTTCACCAAGCTTGGGGTTTGGTCTTCCCTCATACAGAAAATAAAATATTTTCCTCATATTTTGATGGTTTAATCAAACTTATAGGGTCATTAAAAACAAATTTCTCCTCCAGACATCACTTTTTGGCCACTACTGTGTATTTTATATTAAAACTAAATAGATTTAAATAAATGTCTTCTATTTTCTACCAAAACTTGCAATGCAAATCAAAGCTTGCACTGGTTTATATGCACATGACATTAATCCTCTCTACATTAGAAAGGCTGTACAGAACAGAACAAGCTCTTGCATCTGTCAGGACTCTGTGCGTGACCTATATCAACATGTCTTATAGAAGCAGCTTTATTACAGCAAAAGAGCATCAGCAAGTATGCAGGATCTGTGTGTGTGTGTGTGTGTGTGTGTGTTAGTGAAATCATACAAGGAAAACCGTCTGTATACCAGAATCGCTAGTGTACGGCATCTCTAGTTTTAAGTTGGATGATATAGCTTAAATAAAAAACCCTGTAATGTTCAGCCTTTTGATGATATTCAATGTAAATGTATTAGTTTTGATGTGGCTTAAAAGCCGATTTTATTTATCCATCATTTCAAGCACAAAGCCACTGTGGCCAAGTAGATTCCCAATGTTTGAATGAAGTTCGTGGAAATGAACCAATCCCCTCTGTCTATGAGCATTTTTACAGCTTAAAAGGTCAATATTTTTTCTTCCATCTGCAGCACCAAATGAAAAAAAACAAACTAAAAAAACTCCTCATCCTGCCATTGATCAGACAAACAGATTGTCCAACTCTCATTGGCTGAGGGAGGCAGTGTTGTTTCAGAAGAAAAACAATGGCGTACTGGGAAACCTAATGAGAAATACATTAAAATGAATGCAATTTAAAGTCTTGTGATTTTGTTATTTTCAGTAAGCATTAGGTTTACACATGTGTATTCACGTTCCTGACGGAAGCACCATTTTACTTCTTTCCAGAAAATAGCACAACACTAATCCTCAAAGAAGATTACACCCTGAACATCAGTCGAGACAGCGAAGGACACTTCCTGAGCAAATACGCTTCAGTCATACGCTTAATGTACTCTATGTAAAACACTTTGAATAACCATTGTGTATGAAATGTGCTATATAAATAAAAACTTGCCTTGCCTAGATGTAGAAAGCTCAACTCTTTAGTTTATCGCCTACGGACCACTGTTAATTCTCACTTTTAATGTCATAACTGGCATTTAACTGGTATTTTAGGCTTTTTTCCTCGGTTCATTATTGGTATTTCAAAGCAATAAAAGACTAAGAAATTCACCCTTACAACCATTTACAAGCTATTTCAATATAAACACCATAAAGTAAACATTGCCATAATTAATTTAAGAGTAAATCTAATAATATATATTGTGAATGGCTCTAAAAGCGCACAACAGCACCGCGTTTGGACTGAACATGCAGCGCTCACATTTATTTATTTATTTTTATTTATTTATTTCATTCAATCATAGCCTTTTAGGTGTATTAATCAATTAAATGATTAATTAGGCTGATTCATGTTTTTCTATCTCCAAAATTTAAAACCTTTTTAAATTATAATTAACACATTTGTAACACAATTTAAGACGTTTTGCAACCTTAAATATCCATAAAGCTTTTAGACTTTTTACGAACCCATGGGGATGTTTTTATTCACACATGCTCCTAAATACATTTTACAGTTTGCACACATCTATGGTAAAACGCTTGCACTGTCGAGCTCTGATTTTCATGTAAAAATTATGTATTTCTAATGTCTACTTCTATTGCTATTGTCCATTTAAGCTACTATGTATAGGCAAACCATTTACACTCGGCAAGCACAGTTGTGGCTTTGTGGCTTAGCATCTGTTTCCATGATAATGCCTTTGCGCTGACTCTGGTTAGTAAGAACAGTTTCTGTCAATGCAAGACTTGTGGACAGTGGAGACGTCAGTAATGTTATTATGAGCGTCACCTTCACAGGCTCCAGGGTCGCAGAGAAAGCGTCCTGCAGGGCACAGCATGCTAACCTCCACATCTCCTCCGTGAAGACAGGCCCTGCACTCACCAGAACATACCTGCGAATCACACACAACACACCAGAACGCATTATATACACTGATACTCTCTTTTCAAACATCCTTCGCATTAAGAGAATGCCTTCGATGCTGCCTATGAAGACGGTTCAATATGTTTTGGAACACACACACACACACACACATACACACACAAACATTCACTCACAAACTCACTCACTCACACACACTCACTCACTCACTCACTCTCTCCCAATAATTCTCACTCATTCACAAACACAAACTCACTCACACTCACGCAATCATTCACTCACACACTCTCACTCACTTACCCAATAATTCTCACTCACACTCACCCAATAATTCTCACTCACTCACACACTCACTCAACCACTCACCCACTCACTCAACCACTCACTCACTCAACCACTCACTACTCAACCACTCACTCAACCACTCACTCAACCACTCACTCACTACTCAACCACTCACTCACTCACTCACTCACTCAACCACTCACTCACTACTCAACCACTCACTCACTCACTCACTCACTCAACCACTCACTCAACCCCTCACCCACTCACTCAACCACTCACTCACTCAACCACTCACCCACTCAACCACTCACCCACTCAACCACTCACCCACTCACTCACTCAACCACTCACTCACTCAACCACTCACTCACTCAACCACTCACTCACCTAACCACTCACTACTCAACCACTCACTCACTCAACCACTCACTACTCAACCACTCACTCACTACTCAACCACTCACTCACTCACTCACTCACTCAACCACTCACTCAACCCCTCACCCACTCACTCAACCACTCACTCACTCAACCACTCACTCACTCAACCACTCACTCACTCAACCACTCACTCAACCACTCACTACTCAACCACTCACTCACTCAACCACTCACTCAACCACTCACTCAACCACTCACTACTCAACCACTCACTCACTCAACCACTCACTACTCAACCACTCACTCACTCACTCAACCACTCACCCACTCAACCACTCACTCAACCACTCACTACTCAACCACTCACTCACTCAACCACTCACTCAACCACTCACTCAACCACTCACTCAACCACTCACTCACTACTCAACCACTCACTCACTCACTCACTCAACCACTCACTCACTCACTCACTCACTCACTCACTCACTCACTCACTCACTCACTCAACCACTCACTCAACCACTCACTCACTCAACCACTCACCCACTCAACCACTCACCCACTCAACCACTCACCCACTCACTCACTCAACCACTCACTCACTCAACCACTCACTACTCAACCACTCACTCACTCAACCACTCACTCACTCAACCACTCACACACTCAACCACTCACTCACTCAACCACTCACTACTCAACCACTCACTCACTCAACCACTCACTCACTCACTCAACCACTCACTCAATCACTCACTACTCAACCACTCACTCACTCACTCACTCAACCACTCACTCAACCACTCACTACTCAACCACTCACTCAACCACTCACTCAACCACTCACTCAACCACTCACTACTCAACCACTCACTCACTCAACCACTCACTCACTCACTCACTCAACCACTCACTACTCAACCACTCACTCAACCACTCACTCACTCACTCACTCACTCAACCACTCACTACTCAACCACTCACTCACTCAACCACTCACTCACTCAACCACTCACTCAACCACTCACTCACTCAACCAATAACTCACTACTCAACCACTCACTCACTCACTCAACCACTCACTCACTCACTCACTCACTCAACCACTCACTCACTCAACCACTCACTACTCAACCACTCACTACTCAACCACTCACTCACTCAACCTCTCACTCACTCAACCACTCACTCAACCACTCACTCACTACTCAACCACTCACTCACTCACTCACTCACTCACTCAACCACTCACTCACTCACTCAACCACTCACTCACTCAACCACTCACTACTCAACCATTTACTCACTCAACCTCTCACTCACTCAACCACTCACTCAACCACTCACTCACTCAACCACTCACTCACTCAACCACTCACTCACTCACTCACTCACTCACTCACTCACCCACTCACTCAACCACTCACTCACTCACTCACTCACTCACTCACTCACTCAACCACTCACTCAACCACTCACTCACTCACCTGCAGTGTTGTGCAAGTTACTTCCAAACTGTAATACATTAGGTATTACTTGTTACTGTTATTTAAAAGTAATTCATTACCTTACAATATTACTGTCCCAGAATTGTAATGCGTTACATTACTCATATATTACTTTTGAGTTACTTTCACCAAAATAACTAAGTAGAACTTAACTTTTGGGCTGTAACGAAATGCAATATGAAACCGAAATCGCGATTCGCCACACGACTCAGATCCACGAACCTACAGAATCGCGACACACCTCTTCCAACTCCAGCGTTATTCTCCTTACCGTCCAGATCCAATGCTGCCTTATCTTTAAATTAGGCTATTAGTATTATTTGAAGTTAACATTATAAAATACGTAGACCTACACCACAAAACTAGTTGAGGATAAATTATTTAAAATTGGGGAAGTCCAGCATTATGGACATGATGACATTTGCAGTCAAAACTTGTAAATACATTGTAAAACTTGTAAATACACTCGAAAATACATGTATTGAAACGTATATAGGCTACTTCCTTAAAGGACTCCAGACATTAGACAAATATCAGTCTATGTTTTATTTTTAATATTAGGGAAAAGACACACATTCATGCGTGACAAAAAAATAGGAGGCAAAATCGATTTTTTGTAATTCTGTTAATTACACTGCGCAAATCGGATGAGGAAGGGTTGGCTCTCCAGTCTCCATAGAACTTAAAATATTCATTTTATTTTAGTTTTCGTGTTCGCATTTATGAGGAAAAAACTATGTTACAGACGCGACCGCTCTGAACTGGCACTAAAAGACTGCTTAAAAACTTTCACATAGTCTGTTGCCTTTAAGAAGTAAAAGCAGACAATACACTGTAATACAACTGTAATACAAGCCTCACTAAACATGTAAAGAGTAAAATATTACTGAAAATTGATTAGTAATGCCTTACACTACTGCGTTACAGCAAAAAGTAATATGTTACTGTAATGTATTACTTTTGTAATGTGTTACTCCCAACACTGCTCACCTGATACAGGAGCAGCCCACTCTGGAGATGGTCTCGGCTGGTTCTGCCACACAGGACACCAGCAGTTTGAAGAGATCTTTCAGCATCAGGTTAATCAGATTCTCATAGCCAATATCTACAAACAAATAGTCATACAATTTATAATTATATACACACACATCCCAATTTCACACTTTAACTTAAAACTCTTGCACATCTGTATTAAACATTAAATTAAGTATTAGTAGGCTGAATCTCATGAAACCTGTCAAGAGCAAACGCCTGTTTTACTTTTCATTTTATTTCAGTTAATATAATTAATTCCGCCAGTAATTCTCATTACTGCAATGCGAAACTATTCATTTTGTAAATGTTTGGATCCATTCAGGATTACTAAATTTAGCAACATACACATGACAGATAAGAACATTATCCTGAATGTGTGTGGAAACGACGTGACTGTACTGAAATGTGTCCAATCAGTGCGTCGAGAGCGCATATGTTTACATCAACATTTTAGACACACGTGGGCTTACTGTACATGACCGCAATCGTCTTTAGCTTGATTACAATCCGCATCCATCAAAACTATAACTGATTTGAGAGTCGTACCTGAATGTATGAAGCTGTGAATGTGTTCCACCACCAGTTCACAGGACAGGCCGATGGCGTGCTTGAAGTTAGCCGCCGCGATGTCCCAGTACGAGTGCTCGCCGTGACTGCGCTGGAGCCACAGAGACATGACCGGGAGAAGCAGCTGGATGACAGAGAAGATGGCAAACCCCGGCCCTGTGGAGGAGGAGGAGGAGGAAGAGCACACTGGCTACTTCACATGCACAACTTCTGGTTCAATCGGACTAAATTCATTCCCACTGATGAATCCGAACGTAGTGTTTACATGAACGTGAACGCGTGTTTATGTGTCACAAGCTTCTAATGCACACTGCCTGAATATACAGAGTTTCCCGCTGTTTGAGCATTATAACCATTCTCATACATTGGTTCTTTATTTGTAAACAGCAGGGTTAAAGGGTTAGTTCACCCAAAAATGAAAATGATGTCATTAATGACTCTCCCTCATTTCGTCAGACCTTCGTTCGAGGGCTTGGAGCCAGAGGGGCGTAAGTGGCATTTTGGGGCGAATATGAGTTCTTTATATCAAAATAAAGGTCTCGATGAGCTCTATCCAGTGGTGTCAAAATACCTACCTGATATCAAACTGTACTGAATAAAGAAACAAAAAGGCGTATATCAGACGTATTTGACTTATTTTTTAAATTTGAAAATGTTTGAGAAAATGTTCATTGTGTTAAAATGCCATACATTTTTTACTTAAATACTCATTAATGCAAGTATGCCTGTGGTTGCAATGTCTGTGGTTTAAGGTTAATAATACAGGTGTGGTCAAAAATTTTGTTTTGTCCCTCCTGTAAAGTTTGTTAAAAGCCGCTTACGCCCCTCTGGCTCAAAGCCCTCGCGTTCATCTTCAGAACACAGTTTAAGATTTAGTCCGAGAGCTTTCTGTCCCTCCATTGAACATGTGTGTACGGTATACTATCCTTGTCCGGACATCATCATAGTAGTCCATGTGACGTCAGTGGGTTAGTTACAATATTTTGAAGCATCGAAAATACATTTTGGTAGATTTTTTTTTTCACTACGTCGCCCGTGACCTTTTGAACGTAATTACGTATCACGTGACGTTACAAACACGCCTCAGAGAATAGAGCAAGGCTAGCATTTGTCCTTAGAAAAGTTACATTTTTGGAATAAGTTTTGAAATAACCGATCGTTTCGCATGATAAGACCCTTATTCATCGTCTGGTGTCGTTTAAAGACATTTGAAGCTGCATCTGAAACTGTTATTAACTCTCTTTTCGACCTTGGACTGTCTGGTTCCCATGTAAGTCCATTATATGGAGAAAAATCCTGGAGTGTTTTCATCAAAAACCTTCATTTCTTTTCGACTGAGGAAAGAAAGACATGGACATCTTGGATGACATGGGGGTGAGTAAATTATCAGCAAAAGTTTTTTTTTTTAAATTACTAATCCTTTAATTACAAGTCTCCGATTCCAGACCTCAAGTATACATTTCCAGAATTGGAATTGATTTTCGATCCCCAAACCTAATTGTGAGTAGTGTTATTCACAGCCGGTTTACCTGGGGTCTGGGTGACCTCCCGCAGAAGCTCAAACAGCAGCTCGAGTGTCGGCGGCTGATGCTGTCGAGGACAGTTCGACACGGCTGCAGTCAGCTGCTCCAACAGGAGGATCCACACCTGGATCAGACCTGCACACACACACACATCTGGATCAGACCTGCTGCACACTTCACCATATACTATGGGTGTAACGATACCCTTATGTCACGATTCGATACATATCACGATACTGAACTCACGATACGATATTATAGTGATACTTCA
The DNA here is from genome assembly GCF_988280905.1 of Pimephales promelas. Taxonomy (NCBI): domain Eukaryota; kingdom Metazoa; phylum Chordata; class Actinopteri; order Cypriniformes; family Leuciscidae; genus Pimephales; species Pimephales promelas. The sequence goes on from NC_142779.1 coordinate 34,379,615, forward strand.
AGATATATATAGGTTAACAAAAAATGTACTGTTGATTAAAATGCTAAATTTGATATTACATTGTGTGTGTAGAAATGAATAAGCTTGGTGCTGAAACCCAGTCCAGGACAATAGAGACACCAGAATAACAATATTTATGATTCTGAAACTGAAAATACAGAATTATTTTAGATGAATATGCTTTCTCCGTCACTGACTAGATATATTTAAAATAATGTAGACCACTTTTTACTAGTAAGACATTTGGCATTATCAGGACCCACAAATATCCCCCATTACATTTTTAAACGTTATATATAGTAGTTAATGTACTGTTGTACGGACACTAAAACTCTGTAAACATGAAATGTTTCTCACACAGTCATTCTTATTTTGAGTGAACTATCCACAATATATATTGTCACACCCCTGGTCCCCTACCATGTACTGCGACTCAACCCGTATCATTGGTTTCAAAAATGAAATAAATAAATGACCTGTATCGTCGTCAAACTCTGCTAACACACAGTCCATGCCCTCCTCGCTGCTCACGGATCTCTCCTGCGCTCTCATCGGGAGACTGGCCAGACGCGCACCCAAGAAAACCGGCTTGGTTGGCATCTTATAGATCCTGGCGAGCAGCTGCAGAACAATAATCCATAAAAAACACCATTCATTTTTGTTTGCAAAAATCAAAACCACAATATAAAAAGGTTTGATATAAAAATATATTCCCGCCTGTGAGCATTTCCTCAGATAGTCCAGGGCGGGCAGGCACAGGTCTGTGGAGCTGTATCCACTGGCATGAACACAGTCGCCGATCTCCTTATAGTCCACTTCTCCTGCGGATAACACACACCACGACTCATTCAATATCTGCTATGGAAGCTTGTTTACGTCACAGAATAACATAATAATACAAGTTGTGAACGTAATAATAATAAAAGATAATTGCGACTTTTTGTCTCACACTTGCGAGTTTATATCTCTGAGAAATAAATAGTCCGAATTACGTGTTATAAAGTAGCAATTGCATGTTAAAAAGTCATTGCGAGTTTATATCTCACAATTCTGACTTTATAACACGCAATTGCGATCTATAACACGCAATTCTGAGATAAAAAGTCACAGTTACCTTTTTATTTTTTATTCTGTGGCGGAAACAAGCTTCCATAAATAATATAGAGACTGATAATCAGTTTGAATTTTTTTTTTCCCATTTTCCCTTTTCTTTCCATTTTTCTACTTAATCAGTTATTGTTTTTTTTATATATTATATCTTTAAGAAAAGCACCCAGTGTCATTACATCATGTTCAACAGGAAACATTATTATAACTAAATTAAATAAATAAATTATTTTTGATGCTTGTTTGTAAAAATGTACTTTAACAATCATGAGAAATGCACAAGATTTGAAGTTTCATGGTTTTATCAAATATGTCTATAAAAAATAAGGACTAAAACTATAGGTTCTGCATATTGTTCTCGGAAATGTAAAATAATCCATATCAGCCGAAGTCGAACAATATCTAATATAAAGTGCATTTCTAATTTAAAGTGAACAATTTTCTGGTAATCAATAGGAGAAAAAAGAGCAGCTCACCTAAACCTTTCACAAACTTCATAAGGCACATGATGTAGTCAGTGGCGGCGTTGGCGAACACCTGAATGTTGTCCGTGTTAATAAAGGCTTCGAAGACGTCAAACACTGGCGCCTGTGACTTCCCTGCGTACAGACAGAATGAAGCACAAATGCATTTCAGATCGATTCATGGTTGAAATGTCAGCCGCACACTACTCTCACTCCACACACACACACACACACACACACGCCACAGTAGCCAGAGATACTTTTCTGATGTAACAAGTATACTAATTGGTTTAGAATAAGGTTTTTTTTTTTCATGAAAAACCAAAATACATAGTAAAGTTACTGTACATATTTCTCCCACACTGTTCGCACCAAATAAGTTGTACAAAAATTTTAATTTTCAAACAAGCTTCAAACACGCTCCCCATCCTCCATTGGTTGGACAAACACGTAGCTCCGCCCTAAACTATTATTGCATAAGCTGCGTTTGAAGCGTTTGCAAAATACACACCTGTAACCGTGAAGTCTTTATTAACTGCGCAAATCTGCAGTGCAATCAAAAGGCCATAGTTATGCTAATGAACAATATTACTTGAAACAATTGTAATATTATAAATAAATGTAACTATCGAACTATCTTTATAAATGCATGTTTGTAGTTTTTAGCTAAATGTGTTGTAGAAATATGCATGACGACCCTTATCTTAATGCTGTTATTGATGCTTATTGATATAAAAGTGTGTGTGTGTATATATATATAATATATATATATTAGAGCCAGACCGATATTATCGGCCGATATTAGACATTTTCCAAAATATCGGTATCGGCAGTCATAATGGCCGATAAATTAATATTTAAAAATAAAATAAAAACGGATGAAACACGCTTCAATCATCTCTCCTTAGCCTTTTATATTGAAAATGTATGTTTTACAATTTGCAGTATGATGTCATCTATTGCTAAATTATGGCTCATCATAGCTAACCACAAAGCCAGCTAATGCAACTTTTATCAGTGGAAGAGCGCTAACGTTAACATTAATGAGCTTGGAAACCACAATGAACTTTTTCTGCCTAAATAAAGTAATGATTACTGTATTTATAACTAGCATATCTCTAGTCACAGTCCCTGCATTGTAAAATGTAAGTTACACTTGCGAGGAGTGAACATTTAGACATAGAGAAAAAGTATCAAATGTATCTTGTGCAGAAAAGTTAGCTTTTCTTGTACACGTGTGTGAAATCCAACAATATTTAATAAAAAAAATTATCGGCCGATATATCGGAATATCGGATTTTAAAACCAAAAAATATTTCTATCGGTATCGGCCTTCAAAATCCTTTATCAGTCGGGCGACGGGCTCTAATATATATATATATATATATATATATATATGAAGAGTTCAGATGCAAAAGCCTCTAAGTGCCATTTGAAATTTTCTTCTAAAATGACCATTTTTATCAAGCTTGTATATTTAAGTTCAGTAATTTCACTTAAATGATTTAAGTGAAATTACTGAACTTAAATATACAAGCTTGATAAAAATGGTCATTTTAGAAGAAAATTTCAAATGGCACTTAGAGGCTTTTGCATCTGAACTCTTCATATATATATATATATATATATATATATATATAAAGATAAATATATATATAAATATATATATATATATATATATATATATATATATATACGGTATATATAAAATGCAACACAGTGAGGTAAAACCCCTATAATGCATGTTTTCCATTAATGCAGGATATATAAAAACATAATCAGAGAAAAAACAATTCACAAATAACTAACAATAAAGTAAACTTCACAGACCCATGGAATATTCTCCAATCAGGTAATCCTTCATATCAGTTTTGTTCCCATGCACGGTTCTGAGAGCGCTGAACAGCGGCCTCCAGCCAGACTGGATCTGAGCTGAACACATCTCCACCAGCTCTCCGATGGACGTTATCACCTGTGTGCCATAACACATGCTGACATGAACACACTATAGGGTTTACTACACGCTTGGACAGTTCTCTCAGGACCACTATCATCAAATATGATTGACAGTTAGCATACGGTTTGGATTGGCGGTCTGGTTCTGTCCTGGGCAGTCTAGCAGAACAGAACCAACATGAATGTATTGCAGATATCATTAATTCGAGATTTTAATGTCCAACATAATTGGAGAATTTAGTCTGATTGAAAGGGCAAATCCTGACTGAGACAGGAGGAGCTGGGGAGGGAGGAGAAACGCCATCGCTGCTGATAACACTGAAGGAGATTATACATGAATACAGCGAAACAGTCGTATTCCTATAGAAGAGGATCAGCTGAGAGTCACTGATGCGAACTGGACTAACGTTTGTTTAAGCTAACCTTCAGCGTGGTCATGTGATTTATCAGACCTGATCTTGGACGTCTTCGTCGCAGAGCTCCAGCTGCATGATGTGCTCAAAAGGTCTGAAGAGAGCTTCATTAAAATGAAAGTGTGGCAGTTCTGCCCAGCTGATCAAAACCTCCATCAGAACATCATGGATGAAGGACACGGCCTTCTGGGATACGTGGCGCTCTTTGTGACAGGCCGCCTGTGGGGGAGGGAATGTCAAACAAAAGGGATTTGTGTTATTTTCTCTCACCTGGCCTTGACTTTTTTACTTTTTTGACAAACTATATATCATTTGAAAGCTTACAATCAATCAATTTGCAACAAAAATATTATAAGACCTTTATTTTGAAATAGTGATGAACACGAAAATCATGAAGGAATGGTAGAAACCCCAGTTTTGTTTTCATGCCAATAGTTCAAAAGATACCATCCATTGATTTTTTTTTTTAGAAAAAAAGGTCTGAAAATGTTTTAAATATAAAGAAAAAATGATAGATTCACCATTTGTGATGTGGCAGCGAGCTATAACGCACATACTTGTGATTATTGTGGTTGAATTCATATTGAAAAAATGCCAAACTTCCCTTACTACTTCTGAATAGGATGTCTACCTCATAAATTGTATGAAAATTGTGGAAATAATGGTTCAGATCACTCAAAACACATGGAAATGGGCAGTAATGGAGTCCGGTTGTGACCCAGTGGAAGCGTTCGGTACTGCGCCCAAACACACTCTCACTGAAAGCTCTTTTGTTTTTTGAGATATCAACCTAAAATTTGAAACACAACTTGTTCAGAGTTTTGGCTTTGATTTTCTTGCAGTTTCACCAGGTTTAAAATAAATTTATATAAATTTTATAATAATTTTATAAAACCGAAGCATTGAGAACTTTGTAAGTGAGCAGACTGTTTAATAAGAAGACACTTTATAAAGACAGTCAGACAGGAGCCATCTTTGGAAAACAGTCTCGACAAGTCGAACCATGAACGACGTGCTAAGTGAGCTGAACTGTATGAACGTTGTTCGTGGTTTGACTTGTTGAGACTGTTTTCCAAAGATGGCTCCTGTTTTATACACAAAGTGAACTGTCTTCATAAAGTATCTTCTTATTAAACGGTCTGTTCACTTACAAAGTTCTCAATGCTTCGTTTTGCATGTATGGACCCTCATTATGTTACTGTGTTAGTGTGGGGCTATTTTGAGCCTTGTTAGTGGTATAAACTAGCGATTTCTTTACATATTAAATGCCCCCATTACTAGCGTTATATGCTAAACAGTTTTTAGAGATAAAACTCTTTACATTCGATTATCATGAAAACAAATCTCAGAGAACGGTTGACTAGGTACCAATGTTTTATTAGAAAAAAAAGGTTCATTTTGTGCCGGAGTTGTCCTTTAAACTAGCAAAAGTGGATTCGGACTTGCCCCAAGTGCGCTTTAAGCCATGCACTCATTCCTTAAAATAGGGCTTTATATTGTATTTAGAGGTATATTGTATTTATACCTCCACCAGATGCGGCGCCACCACACTCCAGGCCCTCATCATGTGCAGAAGAGGTCGACTCTTGCTCTTCACGATGCGAAGCATGGCCTCTCCCAGCCGGAACAGGTGCAGGGCGCTGCGCTTGTCCTGGGTCGACTTCGCCTCCCCTTTAATGAAAACACAATGAGGCGAAGGAAAAAATGGGTTATAAAACTCCTATAAAAAAAAGGTGCATAACCTTCAGAAAATTTGGTTCATTTACTCCAGGAGGTCAAACTAAATATTAAAGCTGCAGTCTGTAGTTTTTCCTCTTTGTCGCCATCTCTGTTCGAAATCTGGAATTGCAGTTATTCGCGGAATTATCAGCTTTACGTGGGTCGTGCCTCGGCTTGGCACACTGTTTGAGGAGAAGTGTGTGTGTCAGTCGCCGCCGGTGTGGATACAGGCATTCAGAAAGCACAGATTATTATTTTTGGAAGTATGACCAACATAAGATCATGGAAAACGTCCTCTGAACTAGTAAGAAACATACACTTTTGTTCAGGTTCTGACATTGCAGTAAATCACGCTCTTTTAATCTAACAAACGTAATGACGCGAAGACATCCTCGAGTCTCCCGCTTAAATCCACCAGTACCACTGGAGTTATAAACATTATTTTACTTTACTTTAATAATAATAATAATACATTATTACACTTTTTTTGTGATTTATGGACACTTGCAAGATCGGACTATGAGCTTATTATGCCGAAATCCTTTTACTTATACTACAATCTAATTAATCCTGTCAATATCATTTGGTAAATGCTGCTTGTATTTGTTGCCAATGCTGATATATATCTGTCCATTTGTTTACTTATTTATTTATTTTTACTTTTATTATTATTATTTATAAGGTTATCTTTATCTTTATTATGAAAGATTCATTTTTACTGATCCACGGGTCTTGCAATTGCCCCATGGGGATAAATAAAGTTCTTGAAATGAAATGAAATTATTACAAGCTAACCGCTTTGAATCCAGCTACGGCAAGCAGAGAGTTTTGAACACTGGCTGGTTATGTATGTATTTTGGATCATTTCTAACCCAAAAAGCAGACTACAGCTTTAAGTGAGCTGAATAGTACTCGAATAAGTTTATATTAGCTGTATGAAACTCGAACTTGGTTCATCTGATACTAAAATCTGGAACTTGTCTGAATACAGATCTAAAAACCTTGATTTTTCTGACATCGCTATTTTATAGCAATAAACATAAAAACAAAACGAATAAGAAATGATATTTATAAAATAAAAGATAAAGAGTAGCATGTACATTGCAAATGTAGCCTAAGCGATGGTATTGTGTTGGTGTAAAGTGTGTGTACCTGGCATGGCTAAGGAATAGTCTCCTGTTTCTGTGACCGAATCGAACAGCTGAGACTGGGAAGCTTTTCTGAGCTGATGCAGGAAACCCACGAGCCCCACGAGGTTAAGTTTACTGACGGCATCCTCGAACAGCCTGAGGACGTTCACCACAGTTACACGTTAAACATGCTGAAATAAACAGACGCGTAAGAGGAGTAGTGATGGACTACATATACAACAAGAGTTTTACTCCTGGATGCTGATCGCTCAATACATTTTAACAGCCAACTATTCACATGCTGCATAGATCATATCTGAGAATAACTAATTGCAAGTTTCTGACTTGTAGAAAAAATAAATGTACAGCCTATGAGAATCTGATGTGAAACTAAAACTTGCTTGGTTTCTGAAGTGGATCTAATAGGAAATATCTGTCAGTGGCCGTCTTATTGTCTAGCAGAGTCCCGTCACTTAGTTAACAGAGCTTAACTGATCACTGGAAAGAGATAAACAAATGGACATGCAAATCAATGGGCTTTGGGCTACAGTGTTTTTCTGGATCTTTCTTTTAAAGGATTTGTGCAATTATTCCATTAGAGACTTCACAGTGTAATTTAGACTACAACATATAAAAATGAAGCTACCAGCTGCAAATCATTTATCTGTATCTCGTCAGCAATCTCATGGTTTCGATTCCAAGGGAATGCATTGTGAATGTAAAAGGTCTGCAAGTTTTAAAGATTAAAGCAGATAAATGGAGTCTTTGTCTCCCTGAACTGCCTGAAATTAGTCGTCAGTAATTCCAGTCTCATACCTATGTAAAAATTTGCATAATTCAGCCTATGGTCTTCATTGGCTGCCCTCAAACGATGTCTACTTTGTCCCTCAAACACTGTAGTTGTATCGGAGACTGGAAGAGTTTAGTTCGTGTTGCACTGTGTGTACAAACGTTGATGAAAATCCGGAGCTAAAATTCCGATATGGTAATACATAAAACGAGCTGTCAGCGGTGGACCAATCACAGCAGACTGGACCATCTGGCCAATTAGAGGCAAGTCGGCACTCAGAAAGTGGGGTTTAGAGAAACCGAATCCTTGATTGAACCTTTTCAGACACTGTGAGAAAGAGTTGATGCTGCAAAGTTTATTATGAGAAAATTAAAGTGTTCTTTACCTTGGATGCATTTAAACCTATTTTAGGAGACCTTAAAAACAAAATTAGGACCCTTTAAAATAGAATTTCAGGGGCACTTTAAAACAGATGCTATATATTTACTTGCCCTAACACAGAGCGCTCTATGGCCACCAAACTGTCTACCAAATTATGAACTTACTGGTCCCCCTAGTGGCCATTTTCAACACAACTCCAGCTAGGAATCAAATGTTTGAAAGATATTAGATTTGTTTGATATACTGTTAACTAGAAAACAACGAGCAGAGCCACATATTGGACTTTGTTTGAGTTATTCAAGTGGAATAGTCATTTCTTATTATTATATTATATTATTATATATATATATATATATAAAATTCTGGCTCTTCCAAGCTTTATAACAGCAGTGAATGGCTGTTTCTGTTTTACTGTCCATCATAAAAGTGCATCTGTCCATCATAAAAGTACATCCATCCATGATAAAAGTCCATCTATCCATCGTAAAAGTGCATCTGTCCATGATAAAAGTGCATCTGTCCATGATAAAAGTGCATCTATCCATCATAAAAGTGCATCTGTCCATGATAAAAGTGCGTCTGTCCACGATAAAAGTCCATCTATCCATCGTAAAAGTGCATCTGTCCATGATAAAAGTGCATCTGTCCATGATAAAAGTGCATCTATCCATCATAAAAGTGCATCTGTCCATGATAAAAGTGCGTCTGTCCACGATAAAAGTCCATCTATCCATCGTAAAAGTGCATCTGTCCATGATAAAAGTGCATCTATCCATCATAAAAGTGCATCTATCCATCAAAAAAGTGCATCTGTCAATCATAAAAGTGCATCTACCCATCATAAAAGTGCATCTACCCATCATAAAAGTGCATCTATCCATCATAAAAGTGCATCTGTCCATCATAAAAGTGCATCTATCCATCATAAAAGTGCATCTGTCCATCATAAAAGTGCATCTGTCCATCATTAAAGTGCATCTATCCATCATAAAAGTGCATCTGTCCATCATAAAAGTGCATCTATCATCATAAAAGTGCATCTGTCCATCATAAAAGTGCATCTGTCCATCATTAAAGTGCATCTATCCATCATAAAAGTGCATCTGTCCATCATAAAAGTGCATCTGTCCATCATTAAAGTGCATCTATCCATCATAAAAGTGCATTTGTCCATCATAAAAGTGCATCTGTCCATTATAAAAGTGCATCTATCCATCATAAAAGTACATCCACCCATGATAAAAGTGCTATCCATGGCTCCAGGGGGTTAATAAAGGCCTTCTGAAGTGAAGAGATGCGTTTGTGTAAGGAAAATATCCATATTCAAATGTTTTCCGGCCAAATAATTCCATTCACTTCCATTATAAAGCTTAGAAGGCCGGGACATTTTTTAATATAACTCTGATTGTATTCGTCATATTTATATGTCATTTACACCTAGAACGGCTTCAGGGTGAGTAAATCACAGGCTAATTTTCATTTTTGGGTGAACTATCCCTTTAATTCTGATTACACACAGTATAATTGACATTACCCCATGTTGTTGATAAAACATTCCACTTAACCTAAAACCCAATGGAAAAATGAAGGTGGGGAGGAATGATTATGTTAGTTTGGTACCGGTCAGCTTGTGTGGAGAGAGTGCAGACGGCTTTGGCCACGCTGGTGCCCGTGAGCAGACTGCCGCCCCGCAGGTCCGCTGCTTTCCCGCGACTGCTTTCCCTCAGGAGCTCCTGGATGGAGAGCGGCTGGATAACGGGATGGCTGAGACCCAGTTCCAGCTCTGGACTGGCCTCTCCGCTCAGCTCCAGCTCCGGGTCCACGGCCACGGCCTGCGCTGCCTGTGTGATGGCCATCGGAGGCTGCATGCCGCCGTCACTGAAGTGTGTGTGCTCCAGTGAACTAACATACTCAATCACTCTGAGGAATATTAAAACAAACTCAGGTTCTGGATATTTGATATTTTGGAGCTAATTTAAAGGGCAGTGTGTAATTTTTAGCCAAATCTAGTGGTGAGGTTGTGAATTGCACCCAACAGAAGTTACAATGGTTGACAGGAAGTGATGTCATCGTCTGAGACAGCAGAGAGTAGCCAGTTAACCCTCTGGGGTTGTTCGGCCCAAATGGACCCGAAGAATTTAAATACAATTTTTTTTAAAATCACAGCTTCCTCGGAATGGTCTGAAATTTGGTGACTTTGTTGGTATTTGGTATTTGAACACCCCCAAAAATTGGGGACAGGATGTGAGTAGTCTAAGTGGTTGTAAAAAAAATAGTCACACTTGGGGTGTTGGGGTCCAAATGGACCCGCATGGAAAATGAATGGGAAATTGGCAAAAATGTGAAAATACTGAGTTTTTTGTGCGTACAATCTACAAATCAGCCACGATCTTGAAAAAAAGCACACAACAGTGAAGGGGTGAATCTATAAAACATCAAGAGTGCAAAACAGACACATCCAGACACACACACACGCAAACACACTTTTATACACAAACACACCAAAAAATTCAGATTATACATGTGTTTTGCATTTTTAAAATGCTCAGTTTGTCCACCAGTCTCATTTTTAAAATTGCTTTTATGAGGCCTAGGCTTGACTCTAAAATGAAATACAGCTTTAAAAAATTTTTTAAAAAATATATTTTTTTAAATATTTTTTCTATTATGTTCAATGGGGGGAAATTTTGTCATAATTATTGCATCAATACTAATTATATATTTATTTATTTTTTTGAAATTTTCTCAAAACACCAAAAAAGAAAAGAAAAAATATTATAAAAAACGAGTAAAAAAAAATAAATCTTTTTTTTTAATTTTTTTTAAATATGAATCCCGCAATTTGGGTCCATTTGGACCCGAACACCCCGAGTGTGACTCTGAAACGAACAAGCCCAGAGGGATAAACAATGAGGTTTCTTTACAAAGATAAATTAAGAAAATAGGTTTACTTGATAATTCAGTAAAACGATATGTTATTGCAAATATTATTGTTACTTGTTCATCATTGTGTCAGTGTTTAATTCACGAATTACACGAAGAACAACATAGTGGCGAAACGCGTGATTGGTTGATTAGATAATTGCATTAATGAGAAATTGAACAGGTGTTCCTAATAATCCTTTATGTGAGTGTATATCAATAATGGGAAGACCATCGTAGTAGTGCTGCTACATACACTGTTTTCTTGCCTTAAAAGAAGTTTGAAAGCAAGATGTTTATATTTAGAGGCAAATTTGAGTAATTTCAAAATGTCAGATTACTTGCAAACAATCATGATTTATTATTTTAATCTGGTGACAGGCCAATTAGATTACTAAAGATTGGACAGCAAGATCAGGTCCTGGTTCCCGAAGAACTGATTTGTGAGTGTTTTACCTGAACACGTGAGGCCAGCAGTCGTGGTTATGGCTGCCCATCTCCAGCCCCACGTTGAGTATAGCGTCCATGCAGAGCACATGAGCCGTGTGAAGCCTCACGCCCTGACAGCGGCCCATCTGCTCGAGTTTCTGTTCCACACGCTGCTTAACTACAACACAGACACATGCAAGATTATTGAACAGAAGTGCGGTAGGGTTTGAACTGGTGATCTGAGGTTAGCTGGTGTTTTGACATTTGTGCTTATTTCTGTTACTTGTGACATTTTCATGGCTAAAGTCTGATTACACTATATTCAGCACAAACTCTGACTGCTACAATAATATGTCAGCAGCATGTATGTAAAAGTTTGTAGTTTTGAGATAATGACGTTTATGCGTCAAAAACTAAAATAAAAAAAAATCACTGAAATAAGGTCATGAAACCCATACTGATTATTTCTTCTCAAGACTTTTGAAAATTGTATCACATCGCCTCCAAACAATGTGAAAATCATCCCGCGTACTCATTTAGATAAAACAATATATTGATTTATTTGCAAGACATGTTTTGTGTAAGAAAGCTTTATGCGAGGAGGCGTGAATCATCATGAATATTAATGTGTTTCACACCAGAGAAAGACAAAGACCCTCCCATAATGCCCCTATCAGGTCCTATAGAGTGCCGAAGTGATGACGTCACTTTGTAGGACAACTCGGAAGCTAGCGGCGCATGGGTTCCCTCTGTCCAAAAGCAATGCATTTTCCCCATAGACTTTTGGAAAATCTCAAAAAATAAGATCTGTGTTTAACAAAGAGTTGTGACCCTTACACGTTTTGTCTATCAAGATAATCTTTACAAGTTAATCCAAAATTTATAAATTTTGAAGCCTATATAAAGATTTTAAAAAACACAATCAGACACAATAAAGTTTAAAAAAGCACAAGCAGGTTATAACTGTGTGTTCTATGTCATAGATCAAAACGTGAAAATATTTAGAGGCTTTGTTCACCACAGACCTTATTTCAGGCGATTTAGCAAAAACCCATTCAAAAATCCCATAGACTTTAGAGCGAGGGAACCGTAATGCTAAAATGCTAACTCACTTCCGCGTTTTGGCCTACAGAGTGACGTCGTAACTTCGGCACTCTATTGTTATGAGGAACCTTGCACAAAGAATGAGGAGAGATTTAAAAACTCACTAATAATCCTTTACTCACTTGTTCAAGTAAAGGTTAACACTTTACTTTACAATAAGGTTTAATTTGTTAACATTAGTAAACTACATCAATTAACACGAACAATTAACTAACAATGAACGATACTTTACAGCATTTGTTGATCTTAGATAATAAACTGAGGATTTACTAATACATTTTATTTCTAATATTCCCTTTAATGCAGTGTGTAATGTAGCAGTTTGTTCAGTCGAAAGTGCTCGATAAATACAAGTTATTGTCTCAAAAGAACTCGCCATTATGAGTAATTTGAAATCCGAATCCTTCTGCTTTACGCTTCTACATCACTAGAAAAGACTTTTGCATAACGACCGCCGCCTATGTTGTACGTTGTCCGCCTGTGAAGAACTTGACCAGCCCACAACACGTCATTTTACTGACAACTGCTTCAAGTTGAGTTCAACACGGGATTTGTCCAACACGTGCTCTTGAAAGACGGGTCAGTACTAGCTTACTCAGTATCAGTATGAATAATTATAGATGTATATATTTTCTATATTTTTTATATTGTGTAGGTCTCCTGCTAACTGATTACTCATGTTTTTACTGTCTGACTGATTGCGTTCTCTTTCCCACACCATCAACGTCTCAGTGTGCGCTCATGTAGTGTGTGAACAGCAGCTCTACACAGGCATGAATCCTGCCAATGGGTTTTGTTCTGCTTCCAGTTTATCCCAAACATTAATGCAAAAACATTGTACATATGTTCAGCCAAAGTGTGTTATCAGAGCATTCCTTCACATGACTCTGAAGACAGTGTGATCATGTTAAATGTGTGCGAGTACCTTGAGCAATGGCATCTCCAGTCTCCCCCAATTCTTTCTCCTCTTTCTCCTCCTGAACACATGACGCTGCTGCCATCTGGGCAAGAGCTGAGGCGCAGTTGGCCGCCACACCTAAATGACAAAGCATTAAAGGGGACATATCATGCAAAAGCCACTTTTTTAGCCCTTAAATGCATTTTGTTGTATATTTGGAGTGTTTATAAGTACAGAAAAGATGAAATTATTCTCTTCAGGTGATTCGTTTATATCTTTATATTCTGTTTTGGTCATATTTTTCAACCTGTTCAGATTTTTCTGTTTTCTATGACGTTTTTTGAACTACAATGTCACCGTATTTGCAGTGGAACTGACGAATAAGCTCATCGACTACCGGCCCAACACTTTTATTATTTCTCGCTCCGATTTTGTAGTCCGAGCTCAATGATGCAGAAGTTACGAGAGGGCAAGTCAAAATGTTCGGTTGTTGGATGTACGTTAGTGACCTGAAGCACTTCAAGGATTCCCACTTCAACAACCTGCGCCAGTATAAAGAAGGGTTTGCCGATTGACTTCGTCTGAACGAGAGGTAAATTCCTTCTATCTTTGGAGACGACGAACAGAGCGTTTCAATAAGCTGTAAATATCGTTAATAAAAATAAAGTACTTTACTTTCTTAAAACACATGGTGGTCATGGTTTAGCAGTACCTTTGTCTTTCTTTGTTTTTGTTTTGAAGTAACGTTACACGTCTACAGTATTATTGCTCTTGAGTTTCATCAATGCTCATTTAGCTGCGTTGTTTTCTGATGCTTTTCTAAACGTATCATATTGTCAATACAGATTTTTAGTGGTAAGATCAGACCGTAGTCAGTTATCTTGTCTGTGTGCTTGTTTTAACAAGAGAAATAGTCGACTTTCACTAATAACACAAAACATTAACTCACATACCAATATATCCATATGAAGAGGTTGTTCTGCAGGTTTGTCGTCGTCAAATGTCAAATATGTAAGGCTTGATGGACAAGTCTTCTGTTGTTGACATCTTATTAACGTATGAATAAAAATGTTCTTTGAAGGTATCGTATATAATCGTATATCTCTAATCAAACTACAATAATGGCCGAACGTGGGGAGTTGAACTGACCGTGAACTCATCGACCTGGAGAACGGGCGGGGTGTGACGCATCTCCTTTTTATTTAAAGGGGCCGCGTTTGAAACGGGTCGCTCACAGACGCACATCAGAAAAGCGGTAGAAAAGGAGGAATTCAGACCCAAGCATTGCAGTTATGTTTTATATAGACCACAACGGTATGATTTATATGTAAAAATGAATGATTTAAAAGCATGATATGTACCCTTTAAGCCATTAACTACCATTGACTACCATGGTATGTATTTTTTCCTACTATCGAAGTCAATGGGGATTGAGATCTGTTTGATTAAAACATTCTTCCAAATATCTTCCTTTGTGTTCAGCAGAACCAATAAACACATAGAGGTTTGGAACAACATGAGGGTGAGTAAAGGATGATAGAATTCTCATTTTTGGGTGAACTGTCCCTTTAACTCCCTACATATTTTTTTTTTATAGATGTATGTCTGTAAAGGAAGCAGAAGCTTGTATAAAAAGAAATAATAACGAATGAACGTGCTGTTACCCAGAGCGCAGCTGAGAGCCGCAGCCTTGCGTAGACCATCCAGGCTAAGGCAGATGGCGTCTCTCTCCCTCTGAGTTTGCTCTTTAACTCCCTCGGCTCCGAGAATAAAGGCGAGACCCCTGGAGCTTCCCGCCATGCGCCCTGTGAGCGGCATGGACAGCGTGTCGATCAGGTTTTTCCAGCAGCCGGTCAGGATAAAGCGGGCAAATACCACACCTGTCAGAAAAGAGGCCGTGATGAGGGAATGACTGCTTGACCCCGTGTTGTCAAAGCTTGTGATTTGATCATTTCTCCATGGATTCACAAACTTTAAGACGTTCTCATCTGTCCTCTTCATATGAGAGAGAACAACTTCCGAGATAGCAATCAGTCAGGCTACAAGTGCTGACTACCTTGTCATCCGTCACTGCATACTCTTTCTGCTGGACTTTTCCATAGACTTAATAAAATATAAAATCACTAGAGGCCGTATTCACAAAGAATTTTATCTTACCACTAGGAGTACATGGAATGACATGAGGGTGAATAATTAAAGGCAGAATTTCATTTGGGGTTGAACTAACCCTTAAATACAGTACATGCACAAAATAAAAAATAAAAAAGATGTTTAAAATAGTTTTACTAGTTTATCATATCACATGTCAGATCAACTACACAAGTGCATTTGTTTGGAGAGCTGACAAAGAAAAGAAACCTCTGTAACCTCTTTACGAGTGTGTGTGTGGATATGCATTATGCAGTACCTGCCACCAAGTTGTCACTGCCATTCTTGTCACAGGTAAAGGGCGACTGTGTTGAGGCCTTTCTGATCAGCTGACCACCAATAGCACTGCTGCCCAGTCCATCAATATCTGACAATTCACCATACACAAACATAATATACAGTCAGAACAAAAATTATTCAGACACCACATATAAATTTTGATATTTTTTACTGGTGGGTGCAGGACACTATCGAATGGAAGCAGCTTGTTTCTGCCACTGAATAAAAAATGATAAAAAATTATTGCGACTTTTTATCTCACAATTGCGAGATATGAAGTCAGAATTCTGAGAAATAAAGTCGCAATTGCGAGATATAAACTCGCCACTCTTAGCAATAACGTCGCAATTGTGGGATAAAGTCAGAATTGCGAGATAAAAAGTTCCAATTCTGTCTTTTTTTAACACATATTTGTGAAATTCTTACATCTTTTCTCAGAATTGTGAGATATAAACTCGCAATTGCGAGTTATCAGGCCAATTCTACGGGGGAAAAGACTAATTTTTTTCCCCTCAGAATAGTTAATATCTCACAATTCTGACTTTATATCTCAAAATTCTGACTTTATATCTCAAAATTCTGACTTTATATCTCAAAATTCTGACTTTACAACACGCAATTGCAACTTTATATCTCGCAATTCTGACTTTATATCTCACAATTCTGACTTTATATCTCACAATTCTGACTTTATATCTCACAATTCTGACTTTATATCTCACAATTCTGACTTTATATCTCACAATTCTGACTTTATATCTCACAATTCTGACTTTATATCTCACAATTCTGACTTTATATCTCGAAATTCTGACTTTATATCTCACAATTCTGGCTTTAACACGCATTTGCAACTTTATATCCCGCAATTCTGACTTTATATCATGCAATTGCAACTTTATATCTCGCAATTCTGACTTTATATCTCGCAATTCTGACTTTATAACACGCAATTGCGACTATATCTCACAATTCTGACTTTATATCATGCAATTGCAACTTTATATCTCGCAATTCTTGACTTTATAACACACAATTGCGACTTTATATCTCACAATTCTGACTTTATTTCACACAATTCTGACTTTATATCACGCAATTCTGACTTTATATCACGCAATTCTGACTTTATAACACGCAATTGCGACTAGATCTCACAATTCTGACTTTATATCTCGCAATTCTGACTTTATTTCACACAATTCTGACTTTATAACACGCAATTGCGACGTTATATCATGCAATTCTGACTTTATATCACGCAATTGCAACTTTTTATCTCGCAATTCTGACTTTATAACACGCAATTGCGAATTTATATATCACACAATTGTGAGAAAAAAAGACAATAAAAAGTCGCAATTACCTTTTTTATTTTTCATTCTGTGGCAGACACAAGCTTCCATACTATAGTTAATTTATGTAACTGAGGAGAGCAAAATAAAGTAAACTGTGACATTTTATACCCAAAAATTCTTAATACAGTAACAACCGGTAAAATTGATAAAAATATGGGACCAAACATTATTTGACCAAACATTATAGACACTTTGACCTGCCCATGTTTTGCTGAAGCATATTTTCTTGAATTGCTAATGCGAACTTTTTACACCACAGACTGAGCAAAATTAACAATTGCTTGGTAATCGGGTTGACCGAAACTGGTATATTGTAATTGTGTAGTTAAATTTAACAGCTGACAGATATTCAACATAATTCATCTGTGAGAGTCTAACAGCAGGACGGACAAAACCAGTGAAATGTCAACTGAGTTCTGCTCATATTTCATTACTATTTTCTAAACTATAGCGAATAAACTGTGATAATGTGAGAAATGTTGAAGGTCTCTGAATAAATGTTTGTTTGACTGTATATGTTACATATTTAATCCTTCACACCAAGGGTTTGAACCAATAATTGCTCATTTGAGACCTCCACAGTTCATAACACACGAAGGAGTATTATTACCAGTGAGCATGGTGATGAGAGGTAAAGACTGCTCCTCTGCCGAGCCCCAGTATCCCGCCTCTCCCAGCAGGTTCCTGTCCAAAACCTGGTTATAGAGCTCCTCGATCCAGGCCTGAGACAGAACCACCAGAACCCCACTGCTCTGGATCTGACGCACAAACTCCTTCTGCACACACACACACAGCTCATTCAACATCACCAGCAGATTGTGTGGGCCAGCCTTCAGTTAATTCAGAGATATTTCAAGTGTATGGTAAATAAAGCAGGTTTGCAGGAGTACCAAAGACACCAGAGCAGACGTGGGTTTCCTGTGGTAGAAGTCACAGCAGCACAGTTTGAGGTTGAGCAGTAAAGCATAATAGGAAACCAGGTACAATCCATCCGCATTCATCAGAGCCTGACAGTTCAGGTTTTCACTGCCCTCGAAACCTGGAGAATGAACCCCACCTGGAGAATAAGACCACATAATAACATCATATTACATCCATTCAGGCAAGTCTGAGCTTCTGTTTACCAGATTTGATGAGCACTATGTATGTGTGTTGACCTAAATCATACCTCGATATTATATCTTATATGACGCAAGTCGTATGGGCTTCTGGAACGACATGAGGGTAAGTACAAATTTTGGGGTGAACGAACCTTTAAAGGGGGATTCAACTAAACGTCAGAATTCATAAATTACCCAGCCTGAATAAAAACTACTGATATTTGGCCATTTTGGCATAGGCCAATAACCATAGGTCTGACGATGACAAGATTATGAATGATTTTCAAGATTCACCAATGACAAAGGTAAAGTGTTTTTGTAATGTTTAAGGAGTTCAATTTTTAAAAAAAAAACTTTTGCTGATAATTTACTCACCCCCATGTCTTTCAAGATTTCCATGTCTTTCTTTCTTCAGTCGAAAAGAAATTAAGGTTTTTGATGAAAACATTCCAGGATTTTTCTCCATATAATGGACTTCAATGGGGACCAAACGGTTCAAGGTCCAAAAGACAGTTTCAGTGCAAACCGTTCAAAGGGCTTTAAATGATTCCAGACAATGAATAATGATCTTATCAAGCGAAACGAGCGCTCATTTAAAAAAAAAAGCTTTTACAAGCTCAAATGTGCGTTCGTGACTCTCCTGTTCAAAGTCAATTCGTTCATTTCGTTCGTTGAATGAGCCAATGTGAGTGTGCACACCGACGTGTATAACGCCACGCATAAAAGCGTCATTTTTTAAAAAACGCCTCGGGTTCGTTTTTTTAGTTTGACTCGCTACGTCAAAAACTATCTAACCAATGAGATTGGCGCTTTTGCTCACGTGTTTGGAGCTTCTGAAGTTACAGTAAAACACATCTTGGGGGCGCTCAAACAAAAAACGCATTTGCAAACAAATCACAGCTTCATCGGAAGGTTATGATAGTTGGTGACTTTTTTGGCATTTGGTATGTGAATACAAAAAAAAATTGAGGTCATGATCCGAGCAGGCTATGTGGTCATAAAAAAAATAGTCACACTCGTGGTCTTCGGTCAGAAATGACCGACCCATAGGAAATGAATGGGAAATTTACAAAAAAACTAAAATTCTCTGAATTTTTGTTTGTACAATCTACAAATCGGCCATGATTCTTAAAAGAAGTACACCGCAGAAAAGGGGTGACACTCTACAACATCAAGAGTGCAAAAAATTTACACCTACCCACACACACACACACATACAATCACAATTTTTTACACATACACACCAATAAATTCAGACTACAAAAAATCTGTTTTGAATTTTTAAAAATCACAGCTTCATCTGAATGTTACGAAACTTGGTGACATTTCTGGCATTAGGTATGTGGACACACACAAAAATTGAGTTCATGATCCGAGCATGCTAAGTGGTCGTAAAAAAAATTAGTCACGATTTTGGTCTTTGGTCAAAAATGACCCCCATAGGAAATGAATGGGAAATTGACAAAAACACAAAAATTCATTTTTTTTTGTTTTTTTTTTGTTTACAAATTTAATAAGAATTAGTTTATGAGATTGTTTCAATGATATATTCAAATCCACCCCCAAAAAAAATGTGTTCATAAACAGCTGGGTAATTCACATGCCTCTCCATAGAGAGCTGTACATGTCATCTAGTGGTTACACCATGATTCTACGCTTTTTCTCTCTAATGTAACCAGATGGTGCTAATTTTCTTCAAAAAAAATTTTTTTTTCTGAAGTCCTAGATTCTAAATTAAACAAAAATACTGCATTAATATTTAAAAAAAAAAAAAAAATATATATATATATATATATATATAGAAAAATATATATTTCCATTCAAAAAATAGACCATAAATATTGCATAAATATTAATAAATTCAATCAAATTGTCTCAAAATACTAAATTAAAAAGAATAAATATTATAGAACAAAAATAAATTGCATTGGTTTTACTGGGATGAAAGAAGTTTCATTTCTAGGCCTCCGGTCACTTCTGACTGGGAAGGCCCAGGACGTGACTCATAGATGAATACCGTCAAAGGGCTAATTATTGTAGACAGCATTCGGCATGTTACCTGCTTGCAGACCCGAACAGAAGGTGGTGGAGAAGTTCTGCAGGGACACGTCTACATCGGTGGTGCTGTGCAGTCCCAGCAGGCGAGGCAGGAGTGAAGCCAGAGACTGCACAAAGAGCCGGGCGCTCTGTTGATCTGCTTCCTGGTTCTTCAGCAGTTTCAGGGACAGAGCAGCCGTGCGTAGCGTACGGTGGCCCGGACACTCCCGCGGCGTCTGCTCCTCGTCAGCCAGAGAGCAGTTGTCAGACCCCATGTCGGAGACGTCGGAGCGTCCCGAGTCCTTTTCTGCAGCCATGGAGTACTGGTCACACGAATCGAACTCATAGCGCGACAGCTCCTGCTCATCCGCACTGAAGTTGCTTTCGCTGTACCGTGAGCCGTGCGAGCGTGTCCGAGACTCCACAGATAGAAAGTTGGTGATGTCAGGGTAGGCTAAGCCGTGACTGCGCTGCACTACATCGGGAGGGGCCGTGCCGGACGGGGCTTCTGGGACGCCACTGTCTCGTACACATTCGGGGAGATCCGCGGCCCCGCCGGTAGACGGCGAAGGTAGGCGTTGTCCCTCCCCAAAATCCTCTGGAGTGGTCTGGCCCATTTCCCCTTCCAGAGTGGTCTGACCGATCTCCCCCTCTACAGTGGTCTGGCCCGTGTCGGTCGTGACGCTGATGCTGATGTCAGGGCTGCGTTCGGCGATGCTGGTCTCCCAGGCGGCGTTCTCAGCCGAAAGCACGCGCCGCTGCCAGCGGAAATCAGCTTCGTTGAGTTCTACAGGCTCACGCATTGACTCCGCCCCTTCCTTCAGATCATCCAATCGCCGCAGCAGCATTCGAGACTGGTCTGGCTGCAGGCCACGCCCTTGACTGAGCTCATCTAAAGCACCCAATAGTGCACAAGCGCAGGAGACGGAGGAGTAGCACGCCTCAATTCCACCCTTCATGCATGCTTCTGTTATACCATCCATTACCCTGAGAAAATGGGGAAGATGGTGGCACTCATTGGTAAAAATTACTTAAAGGAGTAGTTCACTTTTAAAAAAAACCCATGTCATCCAAGATGTCCACGTCTTTCTTTCTCCAGTCGAAAAGAAATGAAGGTTTTTGATGAAAACATTCCAGGATTTTCTCCGTATAATGGACTTCAATGGGGTCCAAACGGTTCAAGGTCCAAATGAGAGTTTCAGTGTAAACTGTTCAAAGGGCTTTAAATGATTCCAGACGATGAATAAGGGTCTTATCAAGCGAAACGAGCGGTCATTTTAAAAACAAATAAATAAAGTTTAAGTTTTATAAGCACAAATGCTCGCCTTGCTCTGTTCTGTTCTGTGATGCACGTTCGTGACTCTCCTGTTCGAACTCGTTCATCAAAATGAACAAAGCTTTTTGAGTCATATCGTTCATTCAACGAACGAAATGACTTGAAAAAAGATTCATCGTCTGGTGTCGTTTAAAGCTGCACTGAAACTGTCGTTTGGACCCCATTGAAGTCCATTATATGGAGAAAATTTAATTTTTGGTCCCACTTTATATTAAGTGGCTTTAAGTACTATGTACTTTCATTGAAACTAATAATTTGATACAATGGACTTATTGTGTACATACATGTTTTTACACTGTACTTATATTTTTAAAATACCAGCATGTAATTACAGCTGTAACTAATTTATGTAATTACATCTGTAATTACACAGCTGACCCATCCCTTATACTTAAACCTCCCCTTAAACCTACCCATACCACCACACCTGTCCCTAACCTTACCCCTATCACACCTCAATAGCAGCAAAAGTGTTTTACAATACAACAGGAACACAATAATACATTGTACTTATTGTTCGATGTAAGTACGTAGTACTTAAAGGCACTTAATATAAAGTGGGACCGAATTTTTTCATCAAAAACCTTCATTTCTTTTCGACTGAAGAAAGAAAGACATGGACATCTTGGATGACAATGACATGGGGGTGAGTAAATTTTCAGCAAAAGTTTTTTTTTTTAAAGTGAACTACTCCTTTAAGGCCAATTACTCTACATTGACAAACATTAATCAACAGACATGTTCATCTGGTTTGCTCGGATCAGTGTGTTACCCATGTTGGCAATTCGTGTTTGTCTAGTCTGAAAAGTGATGTACATTAATCTTAGAATAAATTAGAAACAAAATAGCTTACAGTTTGAGAAGATCAAGATGCGACTTCCTTTTTGAGAAAGACCTCTTTCTCGTCTCAGGTTCAATAAGGCATGGACCAGCCAGGTCAAACAAGCGCTGGGGGCTTCCCACAATCTGCAGGGGCGAGAGGAACAACAGACACAAAACCTCAGTACACTCAAATATGAATGTCTTTCACAATTCAGGGGTTGTTAGAAGCGAGAGTCATCATACTTTGGTATACGTCTCGAGGCGTGAAGGGAAACTACAACAAAAAATCCACAACAGCATTTAAATGACTTTACAAAAGAGGACAACAAGTCCTAGTCTGCTATGGAAATGCTTACCAGAATCAAATACCCCCTTGCTTTAGTAGGAAATTCTTCTTAGCAAACTTGTACAGGTCCTTCTAAAAAAATTAGCATATTGTGATAAAGTTCAAATAATGAACTTCAAATATCACAATATGCTAATTTTTTGAGAAGGACCTGTATTGTTCCCGAGTGCATGAATCCAAAGACTAAACACTTAGTTGGAGTGAGTTATTCTCAGTTTCCAGTGAAGCAGTGGCTAAAGGCTGAAAAGAACTGTAAATACGGAGAAACACGTTACGGAAAATCGCACAAATCTCTTGGCTCTATTTTGTGGGCGGGTCTTGGGCACTGTTGCTATTTTACCGGCGGGATAACTGACTCTTGCGCCTGTCTGACGCAAGTTTAAAAGGGGTTGGTCTGAAGTAGCTTCATTATTCATAGGTGTGGTTTGGGGCGTAACGGGAATAAACCAATAAGAGCGTCATCTCACATTCACTTTAAGAGCGTGATGAACGAGGTGCGCTTGTTCCATGGAGCAAATTCAATCAGTTCACAGCCGAGGAGATCGATGTTCTCGTCAGGGCCGTAAAAGAAAGAGAAGTGACATTGGGGATGGGACAAACACACCTAAATTAGCTTCGGTTAAACATGCTTATAATAATTTGGGTAAATGTGTTAGCTTTATGCCTATTTTTCCCATCGTCATGGACACAACAATGATTTCCCTCGTGTTTTAATAGTTTTCCTTATAATAAAGTATCATTTGCATAAAGTAAAATGCATCTGTGTAGATGAGAGAATCATCTACAGCGTGTGTGTGTTGTTCGCACTCTGTAATATGGCCAAGCATGCGCTCTTAAAATAGCATCTGAATGTACGCGCAACGCCACTGACTTTAGACTGGAGTTTTTTCTGGTCAGTGGCGCAATTGTTTCTGGAACTGCAAAATAGGGATTGTTTGCGCCGAAACACGCCTCCTTTTAGCGCCGACCCGCCCAGGGAGCGCAAGTTCATTCCCTAGTTTACTGACGTGCGTCTGTGGCGGGAAAAGTTCGCTTTGCACGGGTGCAAAATACGAACGATACATGCGTCGGTGTACAGAGTCATTTGCGCCGGGTCCAAGATAGAGCCCTCTGTATCTGTAGTCACTTTACTTGACTCTAGAGTAGTCATACTCTAATGACAGTTAGTCGAAATTGCAAAGTTACTTATAGTTAGAAGGATGGACTATCGATATAAAGTAGTGCTGTCAAACGATTAAAATATTTAATCGCGATTAATCACATTAATGTCATAGTTAACTCGCGATTAATCGCACATTTTTTTCTATTCAAATGTCTTTTGATTTCTTTTTGTTACATTATTTTTTTTTATTAAAAATATCAACATGGGAAAGTGGATTGGCTTGTTTAGTGCAAATCTTTTTTTTATTATTATTATTGAAAATAACTTTGGAATAGTGCTCAATTTCACACTAATATATACAAATAATCTCTCACACAATGTAACACTGATCAATAAAAGGGTGAAAGAAATACTGACGAGGTCCTGATATTGACGAGGGGGTGGAGAATTCGCATCATCTGTGTGTGTGTGTGTGTGTGTGTTTGCTTGGCCATCATCAAGCGGTGTTTCGGACGTGCTGCGATGATGATCGCTCAGTTCACAACGACAAAACACAGATCACTTGGTCTTGTCAATGGGACAATTTGGCAACTTTTTAAAAGTAAACTTTCCATTCATTATCTTAGGGCATCCATTTCGGCGTCTCGCGCTCGACATCCACTCAAAACGTTACCTCGCAAGCCGAAACGAGTGTGTGCGGAACAAAACGTCCTCGCGCTGCGATCTGAAACCCATTCATTTCAATGGCTTGCGCTGCACGAGGACATTTTGTTGCTTCTTTGCCCAAAGCACAAGCGGATCTAGACCGTAAACAAAACAACAGGCACGCCGCAAACACACGTTTGGGCTTGCGAGCTGGCTTTGAGTGGATGACGAGAGCGCGAGACGCCGAAATGGATCAGGACGCATGCCGTCCTGTTGCAAAACATGTGAAAAAACTACAAAGTTTGCTAGGACAAAAAGACCGTTAACCACGCGATAAAAAAATTAACGCTGTTAAAATTGGTTTGCCGTTAATAACGCGTTAAACTGACAGCCCTAATATAAAGCGGAACCAAAATGGTCGTACAAATATGATAATTATCGTACGTCTGGCAACATTCAATGGAAGTCGAAGTTTGTTCAAGCGCAACTTTGTGGCCCAGACGCTGGTGACGTGAAGCTAGTTCTTTGTTGTCAGTTTGGTGTGTCTCAGTCTCATTTGTGATTCCTCACCTCCTTCATAATCTTAATGGCCTCCACTCTGTGCTGGGGTGGGGGGTAGAGCAGAATACGGTGGTACAGGGACTGCAACACCGGCTTCATGGACTCGATACAGCCCACCAGGCGGACTAACTCCGCGGCCACATAGCAGATGGTGCGAACGACGGGCCCGATCATGCCGGGAGCGCTCGACGAGCAGCCAGAACCCCGGCCCTGGTCCGAGACCCCTGACCCCGGGGCCGCGTCCGAGTCCTGAGACGGCCCGCCGTGGGCGGAGCTGATGCTTTTATCACTCGCGGGGTTTCCCATAATCACCACCAGAGTCGGACACAACTGCTTCCTGTGTACAGACAGGACACACTGATGACCATGCTTCTCTCAGAATCACAATAATCAATTAGTAAGTCCAAAGTAACACAAATTGAGATTATGCGTTTACAAAAAAAATAGACGCGTTTATTGGATATTGTACATTGATATCATTTTTTGGATATACCCTGCTAGTACTCATTGAGTTATGGTGGAGAATACTTTTAGACCATCATTTTTTAGTCAGTATGAAATCAAAAAAGGCATTTCTTAATTTTTTTTATGGATTATTTTAGTATTTATCATAGGGCCGTCAAACGATTAATCGCGATTAATCGCATCCAAAATAAAAGTTTGTGTTTACATAATATATGTGGGTGCACTGTGTATAATTATTTTGTATATATATATATATATATATATATATATACACACATGCATGTATATTTAAGGAAAAAATATTATTTATATATTAAATATTTATATATAATATAAATTATATATACAGTATATACATGAAAATATTTCTTAAATATATACAAACATGTGTGTGTAAACAGTAATATAAAATAATTATACACAGTGCACCCACATATATTATGTAAACACAAACTTTTATTTTGGATGCGATTAATCACGATTAATCGATTGACAGCCCTAATTTATCATAAATGTTATTATATCAGTTCACATTCATTTTTTTTTTAATTCATGGGCCTCATCATTTTTAATCAGAATAACTTACTCTTACTCTTCTCTGATGATGATGAGGGCGGGGCAACCTGTCACTCACATGAGATCAACCAATAGCAAACCACAACCATCCAATCAATTCCCCACAGACAAAATCAAGCCCCGCCTACATTTTGTTTCTCATTCCAGAAGCTGTTTCACACTAATATATGCCACAACTTAACGCTAATACTTACATGCTGTACAAATAGTTGAAAATTTAATGAATTCATATTAATTAATTAATTAATTAGACAATGTTTTGCCTTTTTTTCACACTTACAGTGTAAGCTTAAAACATGCACATTTAAAAAGTCATTAATTCACACTTGCAATCATATGGTAAAACGTATGATTATGAGGGTTGTCAATTGATGTTAATTTAATGCGATTTAGAAAATATTTCAAATAAAAAAGTAGTATTTATGCATAAGCTGAGCTATGTTTAACTAGATAAAGTTGTCAACATCCTTGATTTAAACAAGTCTCACCAGATGAGGTCAGTGAAATTACGATGCAGGTGCATTGTGGGAGGACAGCTGCTCAGCATAGACAGAATACACTCCAGGTACAACAACTGCAGCAGCTGGTTTTCACTGAAGAAGAACACACATCTCTCGTCACAGTGATGAAACGCTAGCGCACTTGCAAAATGGCATACTGCCCGAGTAGGTACAACATTAGAGGAGAAACAAACTTCATAATTACCATTTTAAAAAGTGCATTCAATAAAGCATGAATGTATGTAATATAAATAAAATCTGTGTGCACTGTGTACTACATCCGTCATGTTGGCTTTGTTCGCCAACTTAACACTGTCTAATTCAGACATACTACTTTCACCAACTATATAGTAAGGAAGTAGGCATATTCTGACACAGAGTATAACAGATTTGCTCAAAGTCAGCATTGACTATATTACAGGTGAAACTCGAAAAATTAGAATATTGTGCAAAAGTTCATTTATTTAAGTAATTCAACTTAAAAGGTGAAACTAATATATTATATAGACTCATTACATGCAAAGTGACATATTTCAAGTCTATATATGGCTTGTGTTTTGCCTTTAATGCAAGTCAATGGGTTTTTCATGCCCTTTTATTCTTCATCAGGCAAAAATCATAAAACAGATTAGAAAAGTATTAGCACTCCTCTCCTAAACTAGACACACGATTTGACGCATCAATCATGCATTAATTGAGATTTTGCTCATTAATTTCTATAGTAAAAGTGATTCTCATCTACACACA
The DNA here is from genome assembly GCF_988280905.1 of Pimephales promelas. Classification (NCBI taxonomy): domain Eukaryota; kingdom Metazoa; phylum Chordata; class Actinopteri; order Cypriniformes; family Leuciscidae; genus Pimephales; species Pimephales promelas. The sequence continues at coordinate 34,406,950 of NC_142779.1, forward strand.
CCCCTAACAATAGTCATCACTAATACTAGTCTACTAATAATGACTACAAGTTAATGACATGTCAAGCTTACTTTGAGACAGACTCCAGTTTGTCACAGAAAACAGTGAGCACCATAACAACATCTTCATACAGCGCATCAGTAGTGGGAGAGACATCTGAAAACATACATAACATTTACATAAATAACTAATAATTGCCACATAAAAAGTGTAAGCAAGCAATTTAAAAATATAACATTACGTTTTATGCTGCACTCAAAAAAACTTTGTGAATATTAATTATAAATCAGACTATGTATAAAACATTATAGATCTGAACCTAATGAGCAGTTATCTAAACAGCAATTTCAGGCATCTATTCTTCTAGGTTTTCATGGGACAGAATAGCCTAAAAGACTCTAAAAGACACACTAAAAAATGTGTAGCTCCTGCATTTTATCTTTGTATTTCAGCACACGTCCAACTACATATGTGTATACTGCCTTCTAAAATACCTTAAAGGGGCAGTAAGCAATTTCTGAAACACTGTTGAAAGTGGCACTAAAACACACTTGTAGTCAATCAGCAGTAAGGGGTGTGTCCACTCATAATGGGGGATGTGCATGGGGCGGAGCTATGATGATGGGGGCGTGGTTCTATTGGGAAGGGGCGTGTTTGTTTCAGTGATTTCAAATATTAAAAACAACAATATAACCCTAACCCTACAGGAATCACTTACTGCACCTTTAATTTGGCCCAGTTTTAAAGGGATACTCTGCTTCTTTTTTGGAAATAGGCTCATTTTACAACTCCCCCAGAGTTAAACACTTGAGTTTTACCGTTTTCGAATCCATTCAGTCGATTTTCTGATATTTAAAAGAATATCAGTAACCAGACAGTTTCTGGTCTCATTGACTTCCATAGTATATTTTTTTCCTACTATGGAAGTCAATGGGACCAGAAACTGTCTGGTTACTGATATTCTTCTAAATATCAGAAAATCGACTGAATGCATTTTAAAACGGTAAAACTCAACTGTTTAACTCTGGGGGAGTTGTAAAATGAGCCTATTTCCAAAAAAAGTGGAGTATCCCTTTAAGACAGCATTGCATGTATACCTCACAGAGATGGCAATGCAAGTCTCGGTTTAAAAAAGGAGAGTCCTTTGTTTGTAGATTCCAGAAGAGCTGAGCCGCTTTAACTGGCAGCTGATATCACCAGTAAAGGTTAAGCAATGAAAATGGTTGTGGTTTATTATCAGCAACATGAAAATTATTAAACGGACAGTTTGACGAATGCGTCGTCAAGTGAAAGCTTGTTTTCATGGCTTATTGATTGCGTGAGTACCTTTGCGCTGGTGCACAGGAATGCAACGTTCCTCGGCATCAAAACCCTGTAAAAATCCAATCAGACTCATTAAAAAATGCCAATTTCGTAACATCAAATCAAGCTTAACATTCAAGAAATGTTTAAGAAATCTAAAAATGAAAAATTAGAGTAGCTTATTACATGGCTACTTAACAAAAAATAAATCTTGATTTGAGTTCAGCTATGATTGTTCAGGAAGATGGTCATTATACAAAAAATTAAAATTCATAACACTTTACAGCAAGGTTTCCTTTGTTAACAAAGAATAAACAAATCGTCTACTTCTACAGCATTTATTAATCTTAACTTTAACATTTACGAATACATTTTTTAAATCAAAATTTGTGATTATTAATTAGATTGTTAAAACATGAACAAACACTGAACAAATGTATTTCCCTTTGGAACTCGCACTGCATCCCCTAGAGGGCGCTATCGGGAATGACTCGGCAACTCTGGTGTCTGAAACCTGAGTCTAAACAGAGCGGCAACCATCCGGCCTCTCTTGCGAATCCGACACGGAAGTGACTTAAACTGCAGTTCATCGACTGGCCACTAGGGACAGGCTGCAAAAGAGAGTCAATCCCATAGACTCCTCTTGTTAAAATGCCCAACTTTACAGCAGAAATAAACATGTTTACAGCCTGGTGCAATAAGTGGTTTTGGTCCATATTGCTAATTTTGCCGTTCGTGACGACTGTGAGGGGGGTGAATATTTTTATAACTCATCCGTTTTAATTATATTAAGCCTTAAAGTTCTGCGCAATTAAGGGCTTGGTCACTTGAGTGACAGGTGGATAGCAGCTAGCTGTTTGTCTGCTGTCTGTTAAGCGTTGCGTCACCTTAGATAATCCGCCTCTTTCTTAACCCCATTTCCGGTTATCCGGGAGTGACGCGCTGCCAAGATGGCGACAGCCGGCTCTGCCCACTTTGGGCTTATTTTTTACAGTCTATGGTTTAATATGTATGGTTACATATTAGGGATGGGCAACGATTAATCGCATCCAAAATAAAAGTTTGTATTTACATAATATATGTTTGTGTAGTGTGTATAATTAATTTGTATATATAAATACCCACACATGCATGTATATATTTAAGAAATATGTGCATGTATATATTTTATATATATTTATTCACAATTAATATTATATACAAATATAAATATTTGATTTATTAATAACACATTTTTCTTAAATATATACATGCATGTGTGGGTATTTATATATACAAAATAATTCTACACACTACACACACATATATTATGTAAACACAAACTTTTATTTTGGATGCGATTAATCGTGATTAATCGTTGCCCATCCCTAATACATATGCTTTGGACACCAGTAAAGCCTGAGGCATTCCCTCGTCTCGTTCCTTATTCTCAGGGAACCATGGTTACATTAATTACCTGAGAAGTTTTATTAACAACATTAACAAAGATAAAACATAAACAGTATATCACTCACAGCACATTCATGTGTGTAATGTTAACAAATGAGAACTTATTGTAAAGTGTTACCAACATATCTGACAACAGAATGCCACCACTGACCAATCACACAAGCATATTTCAGAGAGCAGTGTAATAAGAGATCAGATATGTGCTTGCGATCTGTGAAACATGACTCACTGTGTTTTCCTGTCGATGGCGTAGTTGTAGAGCGAGGTCTCCGAGGATCTGGCTGAGAGTGGCCCTGACCGCTGTGTTGATACTGCGATGATGACAACTCGATATGTACGTCTCGATACACACCTGGAGGCACACAAAGACGCAACCGAGATTGAGCAACTTCTAATATCCACCATGACAAACTGACTTTGTTCCGCTGTGGCAATGAAAGGTACCATCATTCCCTTTTAAAGCCACTGTAGATATTTTGCACGTCATCATTTTGATTTTATGGTTTTTTAGAATTTTTAACTACATCAGAATGGTACGAAACTTGGTTAAGGTTTTGGCACTTGCTATATGAACACACACACACACACACAATCATGGACATGATTGAAAAAGGTTAAATGGTTAAACGGGTCCTACAGCTAGAAGGCATGTGTTTTCAGCCTCTGCCGTCTCACTATTTGAGGAACACATGAACTTCATCTCCGGAGTCACTCTGACAGTCACTTTCCACTTGAGAAAACAATCTCCAGATACACACAGAAATGCTCTTCACGTCAACCCATCAAAATTAAAGAAACTGACAGAAACATATTACTATTGTACAGTGAAATGTACTTCTCAAAGTAAAAATATAATAAAAAATATCATTAATTAATTCTTCCATGTATTAGTTTTAACAGTAAATCTTTGTAGGGCAAGTACTGTGTTTGCCAAAAATATAATTTGTTCATTTTCATTTGATTACATTTTAAAAGACTTATTAAAATGTTTTACATTTGAATTCGTACATAAAGCCAGAAAAAAAAATTTCCACAAAAAAATAAATAAATAAATAAATAAAGCATTTTATAGGGCCTTATTATCGTAAAAAAAATACTTACGATATTATTCAATTGATTAGACATGATTGTTTTTTATCAGAATGTATCAGAATGAATTTTTTTATTTTTAGATTACTATAATTTATTTGAACCATTAAATAGGAATCCCAAAAAAATGTAATAGAGAAAAAAGGAATTTTTCGGGAAAAAGGATTTCACGGGGGCTGTTGTTTCTTTAGGGATTTTTTTTTTTTTTTTTTTTTTACATAAAACAGATACATGAATGAATCCTTCACAAGATCTATAACATGCATTTAGAAAAACATTTAGATGGGGTGAATTTTTTTTTAATTGAAGAAATAGAAAGGAAAACTTTGGACCGAAGGGCACTGAAATAGTTGGCCATCACTTAAAGAATGGATGGATGGATGGATGGATGGAACGAAGAAAGAAAGAAAGAAAGAAAGAAAGAAAGAAAGAAAGAAAGAAAGAAAGAAAGAAAGAAAGAAAGAAAGAAAGAAAGAAAGAAAGAAAGAAAGAAAGAAAGAAAGAAAGAAAGAAAGATGGAGTTGGATGGATGGATGGATGGTTTTGATTGATTGCTGCAAGCGTGTGTTTATGACGTGGAAATCTCTCTGTTAATCCTGATCAACAAAGTGACTCTGAGAGGGAATCTTCCATTAGCAAACAGAAAGACGGAGCTGAGCATCTGCCGTCGTGTGACTCGCTCGCTCGCTCGTGGAAAAAGGATCCGAGACGTGGCACTAGTACCTGTAACCACGGCAACCAACGACACGCCGCTGGAACATTAGTTTCATGATGGAAGTGAGACGTCAGGAGAAAGGCCTTCGCCGTTTCACTAAAAAACAACTGCCTTATATAAAATCCAAACGCTCAGTCAAAAGAATAGGTAATAATCAACTCATTTAGCAGCCCTTAAATAATATTTGGACACAAACGTCTGCATGTCTAATAGACTACATCAAACAAGTGCGGCTAGACCTTTTCTCAGAAGCAATTTTGCGATGACAATTAATCAAATGGTGTCAAGGTGTTTTTAGTGCACCTGTTTGGCATTAACGTTTGGCAACCATAACTCCTCCAAATATCATGTGTCTTTACTTTAATCAGTAGTCATATCTTTTGTTCTATTATTTATACCTTACAAACAATCTACAATTGTGTTATTATTAGGGCTGGGCAACGATTAATCGCGATTCATCGCATCCAAAATAAAAGTTTGTGTTTAGATAATATATTCGTAGTGTGTAGAATTATTTTGTAGATATAAATACACACGCATGCATGTATATATTTAAGAAAAATGTGTTATTAATATATCAAACATTTACATTTATACATAATATTAATTATGTAAATATATATAAAGTGTATACATGCAAATATTTCTTAAATATATACATGCATGTGTGTGTATTTATTTAAACAAAATTATTATACACACCACACACACATATATTACGTAAACACAAACTTTTATTTTGGATGCGAATCGTTGCCCAGCCCTAGTTATTATGTTGTAATCTCACGTTATTCTTTATACCGTGGTCTATCTGAATACTCGAATCTGATTGGCTGGTTAACCGTTTAATGCACAGGTCAGTTTAATCACTGATCTATATTAACACACTTACAGTATGTAGATAGTGCTACTCAAACACAGAAACATGTTATCATCATCAATCCCGCACAGTATGTTAATAAAATAGCTTCGCTACTTTATTACAAACCCCCCCACACACACACACACACACACACACACACACACATAAGCGATAACGAAGCCTGTAATTTTACTCAAATTTATTGACTTATCTCCCGGATATGTTGTCAATGGGCTATTGCTTGGAAATGTCTTGTCGTTATTGTAGGTCTGTATGATATATCATAAACAGAAGAATGTTCTTCCATCTCCATCTAATCATTCGTTTTGTTATCGCTCTTCTGATGGTTTTCAGCCTTATCTTTCAGCAAATTGTATAGTTGTATGGTGTATAGCGATATGACCCAACACCCAAAATACTATCAAAACACTCCATTCTTCGTGAAAGTTGGATAAAAAAAGCGCACAGGAATCAAAAACCTTGAGAAAATGATAAACGACCCCGCCAAATCCCAGAGATGCCGATTCGCACAGGACTAATATTATCACAGTTCGCCGAAATATAGACGGTCATTTGCGGGGGAATTTATACTTTACAAATTACAGACATGGCCGATTCCCACGGGATTAAAATCACAGACTACCTCCGCAATTATTACAAATGACAAGAGGTCACCAGGTAATACTTATCCCATCCGAATAGGTCTTATGACGCTGCACAGACGCAGGTAATTCACACACGCATCTCTCTCTCAATTCATTCAAATAAATGTAATCTAATCGCTGCTTTATCTCCGTGTCTAACTCAAAGCGGGCAAAATGCTGGATCCAACGAGCCGTAACTGATGAAAATAACTGCTACCAGTCACATTTAGTGCTGCAAACATCAATGACAGCTTGAACTTAAAAATTCGGACAAATGACCATGGTATAAGCGCCATAACCCACGGCTAGCTGTGCATTAAATGACTTGAATGCACTATCATCATGCATTAAAATAGTTGAATGCACAGCTGGGTGAGGATTATAAAGATTTGTGTGTATGACTGCACAAGCCTCATGTTTATGGCCTGTTCCCTACGCTCCTCAACAGTCCTGTGTGAAAATAAGAGCAGTCTGCCGCTACCAGACACATTAAACGTGATGATGTGCTTTTATGAGCCGTTTATGGCCAACCAGGGGCAAGATAATAAAGTTAGACGCCAGTCTGCACAGACAACCAGTGTGAAATCTGATCACTTAGCATGCAACTGTCTGAAATGTGCAGAATACATCAAATCCGCATGCATGGTTCATATCTAAAATTACCCTTACCATGACAATTAGTGGGAAAGGACAACAAATGCAAACAAAGAGACTAAAAAGAAATAAAATTTGGTGTAGAAACAGTTTTCACTATTAAAGAGATACCTCACCATTCATGAGCCAGACACTAGACGGGTCAGACGCGGCATAATTTAGTCTTACATTTTTTTTTTCAGCTTATTTTGACTCTCATGAGAGAAACTAACTTTTAAAAACTAGGGTCTATAAAAGTAATTAAAAAAATAAAAGTTCTGTCGTCATTTATTCACAAACCTGTATGACTTTTGTCTTCAGCAAAATACACACAAACAAACAATGCTGAATAATATTTCAAATGTTTATGTCCATACAATGAAAGTCAATGGGGTCCAAAACAACATTGGACCCCATTGACTTTCATGTTATGGACAAAAAACACATATTTCAAAATAACTTCTTTTGTGGTCCACGAGAGAAAGTAAGACGAATGAGGGTGATGACAAAACTATAATTTTAGGGTGAACTATCCCTTTAAATCTGCAAAAAAAAGTGGTACAATAAATACTGTCATGGTGCATAAATACCTTATTATTCTATATATATTTTAAATAATATAGTTCAGATGCAAAAGCCTCTAAGTGCCATTGGAAATTTTCTTATATTAAGCTTATATATTCAAGTTCAGTAATTTCACTTAAATAACAATTAATAGGTAATCCTCATTGCAATTTAAGCGAAATTACTGAACTTAAATATACAAGCTTGATAAAAATGATCATTCTAGAAGAAAATTTCAAATGGCACTTAGAGGCTTTTGCATCGATGACTGATGTTGTTGTTTTTTTCTAATTAAATTAATGAAAATTAACTTATTATTTATTTATTTTTTGTAAAATTGCAATGAAAAATAGTTGCAATGTGCCACTATTGTTATGAAAATGTTGAAATAATATGGTATGTATGGTCTTTAATGCTCCTAAAATGACAGAAAGAAATCTCAGCAGAGAACAGGAAAAAGTCAAATGAAGGCAATCGAAGGCGATCACGTTCTCAGGGTTTGCATGCAAGCGATTTGTGGAACGCCACTGTGTAAGTGTGACCCGAAACGAACTGCTGCATCGTCCTCATTAAAGCACATCTTCCCAGCGCAAGGACCAGTCACGTCAGACGTCTCATTCTGTCAGTCAAACGTCACTAAAGCAAGTCTCACCTCAGCAATCCTCAACATGTTGTGTCCATTGATCTCAAATGTAGAGGAGTAGGTGACACAAAGCAGGACCTACAACAGAAAGAACATTAGCGTTTAATATCACAGCCCCTCGAACGACACTTCAGGATTAGAAACGGGAGATGAGGAACACACACACACACATGTGCGAGTAATGCTGCAAATCTGTCCAATTACACGACAGCTGCAGAGCTGACACTGAATTCATTACGCCGGATAGAAGCAGCAACACACTGTTTTTGACACCGACTATTCCAGCTCAGTTGTGGGAACGTCTTTTCTCCACAGAACAAATCACCAGTGATGGGAATAAAGACGTTACAAAAGAGGTAAAAACGATATAAATACTGTTCGTTTTCTCACACAAACCGCTCGTTTCGTGTCTTAGGCCATCAATATGTTCTTACATTTACGAGTCATTAAATCGTGTTTAATTTGGACTTCTCTGTGCATGCTCTTTGAGGTGGTGACCATAGACCTGCATGATATGACTGACAAACAAGAACGGTTTGACCGAAAAATATCAAAGAAACAAAGACACCTACATCTTGGATGCCCTTGAGGTAAGATAAAACATACCAAAAATGAATTTCAAAGTGAACTATCCCTTTAAACTGTTTACGTTTGTGAGGAAGAAAACACTACAGTATGTCTACCAGTTGTGTGACAGTTTTATCATTTTAATTTGCACTACAAAGTGTGTGTGTATATTTTGTATTACTGTTTTTTGGGGCGTTTCTTAAAAAGCATAATTTATTTTTAGACTTATTTGTTGGCCAGTTGAGCAATAAATATTAAAAGTTCTAAACAATATATTGTGTTTTATTGTTCCACTATGATTACAATAATATTTTCAATTAAATAGGTGTCTCTCACAATGTCCCACAGCAACATTAAAATATTGTCGATTAGTTTACAATGTTTTATAATCATATTTGTTTTCTATTTAGTGTGTTTTATTGTTATATTGGGGGCATCCAAGTTATTTAACATATTTGCACTTCCTTTTGTTTGTTTTTAAAGAAATACAATAGTTACTCTCCCTGGTATTTAGTTACTTTTATAATGATGTAACTCAGTGAGAAGTAACTAGTACTTTTTGTAAAGTAACATGCCAAACCCGCAAATCACACACACACACTGATGATGCTGAAGAGCAGAGAAACACACACCTTCATGACCTCCACCTGCAGGTCTTCATGTAAGGCGGGCGTCACCCGGATGGCCTCCAGGATCTGACCCAGAAGCTGCTTCTCCGGGCCCTCGCTCTCCCCAGCGGCAAAGCAATCCTCACACAGGATCTTCTGTCAACACACAAACATGCAAAAGACTGAGAAGAGTATGAACTAAACAACATTTATTGAAATAAAAACCAACACTGGTCATCTTGCCATGTGTAAGCTGAATTATAAACGTATAAGACGTGAGTGGTTGCACATTGCTAAGCATTCACCGTAAAACTGATCATAGTTTGGAGTAGGGGGCGTGTCCTAGACGGGTTGATTTCAAACATCAACAGTGTTTCTCAGAAATCGCTTACTGCACCTTTAATGAAATATAGATGGGGTTTTTTTGTTGTTTTTTACGTTAAATTTAAAGGGATAGTTCACTTTGAAATTAATTTTTGGTATGTTTTATCTTACCTCAAGGGCATCCAAGATGTAGGTGTCTTTGTTTCCGCAGTATTTTCAATTTTTATATTTTTAGGTCAAACCGTTCTTGTCTGTCAGTCATATAATGGAGGTCTATGGTCACCACCTCAAAGAGCATGCACAGAGAAGTCCAGATTAAACATGATTTAATGACTCGTAAATGTAAGTACACATTGATGGCCTAAGACACGAAACGAGCGGTTTGTGTGAGAAAACGAGCAGTATTTATATCGTTTTTACCTCTTGTAACCACAGCCACGTCCAAGTGATCTGAGGGCGCGGGCGCTTTGTGGCTGTAACGATATAAATACTGTTCGTTTTCTCACACAAACCGCTCGTTTCGTGTCTTAGGCCATCAATGTGTACTTACATTTACGAATCATTAAATCATGTTTAATTTGGACTTCTCTGTGCATGCTCTTTGAGGTGGTGACCATAGACCTCCATTATATGACTGACAGACAAGAACGGTTTGATCTAAAAATGTCAAAATTGAAAATACTGCAGAAACAAAGACACCTACATCTCGAATGCCCTTGAGGTAAGATAAAACATATTAAAAATTAATTTCAAAGTGAACTATCCCTTTAAATTTAAAGTAAAAACAAAACAAAAAAAACACCTATATTTCATTAAAGGTGCAGTAAGCGATTTCTGAGAAACACTGTTGATGTTTGAAATCAACCCAAACTATCCCTTTAAGTTCAATCTGTAAAACTGATTTAGTTATGGCAACCACAGCTTCCATTTTTACAATAAATTCTGTATATTCTGGTCCAAAGATATGGTCTATTAATGTCCATAGTGCAAACTAGAGCCCGACCGATAAAGGATATTGAAGGCCGATACCGATACAAATATTTGTTGGTTTTAAAATCCGATATATCGGCCGATATTTTTATTATTTTTCTATTTCAGAAACGAGCAATAAAATATAATCAGATTTCCCTAACATTAGTTATTTGTAGTTAATAATGAGTTTTAACTAAAATAATATGTTAATGGATAACTGGTTCTCTCTGCCCGACTCTGGCTGGATCAGCGGGTTGCAGGATGTGTGGCGCGTTATACACGACTGTTGCCAACAGGGACGGTGTAGAGTGCCCTCTGGTGGACAAACTATAAAACTCCAACACTCATGACATGGTTGAAGCGTGATTCGCCCGTTTTTATTTTATTTTTGAAATATTCATTTATCGGCCATTATAACTGCCGATACCGATATTTTAGAAAATGCCTAATATCGGCCGATATATCGGTCTGGCTCTAGTACAAACATCCCGAAATGAGTTATAAGTCTAACATTGGCTAATCAGAGACCAAATAGATTGTGTCCTGCTTTATCTTTTATTATTTGTACCTAAATAATGGTGGATAAGACACATGCCTTTGGTGTGAGAGACCCAGGTTCGAATCCACTGTGAGACACCAATGTGTCCCCGAGCAAGACACTTAACCCCTAGTTGCTCCAGAGGCGTGCGACCTCTGACATATATAGCAATTGTAAGTCGCTTTGGATAAAAGCGTCAGCTAAATGAACAAATGTAAATGTAAAAGTGTGTTGAGTTACGCACACACACCTGCATTCCAGTGAGGGCAGTCTGAGCCAGTTTAGTGTTTTTAGACTCCAGCGCCAGCCGAAGAGGGAATAAACACTTCTCTCTGCACAGAAATGAACACCGCAGAACATGAAAGATAAAACTGAAGCAGTTCCTAGTGTCACTTTCAGCCTCTGGGGATTCTCAGACACTGCTAAATGAATAAATATTTTTTTTAAATCCCATTTCAACGGTATATAGGAACAATTATTATGCATTTGGTAATTTTAATACTTTATCAATGGCTTTTCACTGTGTACAAATGAAAGATTTAAAAACAGGCAATGTAATGCACAACCTAATAAATGTGCATTGTCTTTTATGGATTATGTACTGATCATAAAGGTTATATATCTGAGAAAATACAAATGCTGACAATATAAATATGGTATATGGAAGGAAAACACTTGCCTGAGTTTAGATGGAGGTGTTTTAACTGATCCATTCTGAGCTTGAAGGGTCTCTGTGCAAACACAAGCAAAATTAGGGGAAAAGTATATTAATAATTTGCAACCCCATCATTCCTAATTATTTAAAGTAGGGGCGGGATACGCTCACGTGACGTTGATGTAACATAATGTTAATGTTGATGTGCTGTCATGTGTTTTAAACAGGTTAAACCGTTTCGCTAAATGCACATGTTTCTGAGTCTGACAAGCGAGAGCGCACGGGAACTGAACCGAGTGCTTTTTGCCGCCTAATAACGGTAAAATACACACTCTCATGTGTCAAAATGCCCATCTATGCAACTATCCTCGTAATTTATGTCTTAAGTGAAGGAAAACTGTGGAGAAAGAAAGCGCGTGTGTAACAGGATCCATGCATTGGCTCTTAAAGTGACAGCAGCCTAATGTGTTATTAATGTTAATCGAACAACAAAAAAAGAGAAAAACTCTCAATGCTCTTGACTGAATCACTTTAATAAGAATAGACTTAATTTAACCAGTGAAGATTATGATTTTTTTACACATTTGATTATGCAATTCATATAGGCTATAGTCGCTATTTCTTGTCCTATTGCCTGTAATCACTTTATTTGTTCGTATGTTATCACTGACTGTTTACTCGTCTTCTGTAAGCTTGAGAATTTGTATGTAGGCTAGTATTAGTTTATTTGTGATACTGAAATGATGGTATCAAATATTTGCTGATATAAAACCCTTCTTTAAAGCAAAAATAACTATATTGAGATATATATCGTTATTGTGAAATGCTATTACTCATGATAAAATCCCAACCCGGGCCTTGCTATACTGTAATCTGAGATATTCATAGCTCCGGTAAAATGAGCCGGAGTGTTTTGAGCCGCTCATGTATTGCCACAGCATTAAAGGTCAATTAAGGTCATGAAGCTACACGTCATCTTCAACTGCTGCCTTTGCCCAAACAGCCTATTAGTTAAACACAGAATAACGGGCCTTACAACTATAACACTTTAAATATTTATTATATTAAAGATTACAATAAATTGAAATATTTGTTATAATTTATTATCATTAATACAATTAGTTAATTTCATTAAATATTCTAATTAGGGCTGTCAAATGATTAATCGCATCCATAATAAAAGTTTGCGTTCGCATAATATGTGGGTGCACTGTGTATAATTATTTTGTATATATAAATACACATACATGCTTGTATATATTTAAGAAATATCTTCATGTATATAGATTTATATATAATTTATATTATATATAAATATATATTTTTATATAAATAATATTTTTTCTTAAATATACATGCATGTGTGTGTATTTATATATGTGTAAAATAATTATACACAGTGCACCCACATATATTATGTAAACACAAACTTTTATTTTGGATGTGATTAATCAGGATTAATCATTTGACAGCACTAATTCTAATATAATAATGATGTTGCTATTTATTTATTTGTTATTTATTTCTGGATCATGCTAAAAGCAACAAAAAAAAACTATAATATCTTTATTACCAGCAAAATAAAAATTAAAAGATTAAATTAACCATTAAAAAATTTAAGCTTCAATGAATGCAGTAAAGTAATGTGGCTTTACCATGGCTTAATTATCATAATTACCTATTATCAACATACACTATTCGCTATATTAACATGTTCGACTGAATTTGCATGGTACTCCAAAGTATTATTACTCATAGTGCATGTCCAAAAACACTATTAACATGGGACTTTTTCCATTTTTGACTGCATGCATTTTGAAGCCAAACCATTCAACACTATAACAGTGAAATAAACATGGTTTAAATGCACACAGGTTGCATGCATATATATATAAACTATTTAATTTCAATTCGCATGTTTTCATTCCCCCAAAAAAGTGCAATTTGACAACACATCCTGTCACAGCTGTTATAAGGATTCAGTTGCAGTACATAAACATCCGCGAAAGCCGGGCACACTTTTGCTCTGACTGTATACTGTACATTATTTTTAATAAGCTGAGCGCGCGACCATCTGCTCTGAATCCGCATTTGGTTGATCGCTCACAGGTGCATCTTACCGCGCGCGACGCCGCACGCGTCCCGCATCGCTTTATGTTTGCTGCCCGACGCGTCCTTCTGAAGCTTGCGGAGAATCTCCTCCATCGCGCTGGGAGGATGATGGATGAATGATATGCTGGAGAAATGATGGTTTCAGGCCTCCTGTCTAAAGCTCAGCATCCCTACAGTAAAGATGATTCACTTTAACAACAGTGATACGTCACACTCCACGTCAGTTGTTACTATATGCGTGGAAGCCGCTGGTGTTCAGCGACACAAATACTATAAAAGAAAATATTGTTCCGACCAAATGAAAGGGTTTAACTGCATTCTAGAGCACCCATCTGATTTGTGAGGTGGGTGACTGTCCAGCTACTTCCCGTCCGCGAATTCATATTGGTCATTAATATTCATAAGCCACGCCTTCGTTGGTGGAGGGAAATAATGGAGCGTCACTCCTATCTGAATTAATATATAGGAGGATCATTAACATATTAGATAATTGGCATTTGAAGAATACCAAGTAAATGTAACAATATCCGAATAATATGCATGAGGTAATATTTCGCCATTGTATAGGTACTTCATTATTTTTGTCCAGAAGAAAAAATGCTGCACTGGATTTTTTTATGTTTATTATATTCATAAAATGAAAAAACGCTATACGTGATATATCTATATATAGATATTACGTATAGCGTTTTTTCATTTTATTTTATACACCCCTATAATTGGCAAACTTAAATTCACCATGAAATCAAAACTGACCATTCTTGTTTTTAATGTAAAATTGCAATATATAAATGAGTTGTCCGTACACGTTATTATGATTACTGATTACTGGCACGAGGGTGGACCAACCTGTCAATCACAAGAGATGGCTCTGGCTCTGACCACACCGTGGACAAATGTCCCGCCCTACATTTTTTCTCTTTCCAGATACCGACTTTAATTAACAAAACATTACCAGATTGAGGTCTGAGCCTTTTCATATTTCCGTCTAGAGGGTAAATTTGACAGCAAAACTTAAAGTATGTCTTTTCATGATTTAGTCTATTTCTGTGCACATAACACATCATTTGAGATTGGTGATTTTTTTATGTATTTAAATTGGACAAAAATAAAATTAAAATACAACGTGACCGATTTTATGTAGCTTTTTATGGCAGATGGGTAGACTTTTATTTTTAGACTTTTATTTTTAAACCGCAGACTGATTACTTCCGGTTTCTGGACTGGCTGCAGTAACACGTCTCTGTCCATGCGGGGGCACTCGCGGACGAGTGCAGAGTGAATGGGAGTCAATGGTGTTTCACCCCCCGAAATCCACTTTTCTCAGGATGTAATTTTTTGTCAAGTAATTTGAAAGTTGCATTCAAAAGAGAGGGCTAAGAAAACACACTCAGCTGAAAATTGCATTTTAAGTTCACTTATCTGTTCTAAAAATCAGTTAAAAAATGTGATGACGTCACACAATAGCAGAATGCTAGCGTGTTCCGGCCAACAATGGGCTAACCTGTAAGACATCGAAAGGACATAAGTACTCGTTCATTCGACTTTTGGCCTATAATCTACATTGAACTTGTGGAATCAACAATAAAATCTATGTTGATTTAACGACAAGCAGGTGAAAGAGACACATTTAGCCGTTTAGCCCCATAGACTCCCATTCATTCTGCGCTCGCCCGCGATCACCTCCAGTGGAATTCTAATGGAACTGCAACCAAGTGCCAAGGCTCTCCGTAGACGGGCTCTGCCGCAGCTCAAGTGTCTCCAGCGCTGCTGTCACTCCCAAACTCACTCGTCATGATGGCTGCCGTGTGGCGAGCTCGCGTATTTGCCCGCTCTGTCGTCCGTTTCTCTGATCGTGATTTGTAAAATATTCGTTGAAAGCACGTCTTTAAAAGCGACATTATAAGAGCTCGCAAAATAACTTGTTATGGTCAGTAAAAGCTGTGTTTCTAAGATTAGCTACTGCTAATCAGTAGCTAACATTAGCATGTTAGCAGCTGTGACGTATTATCGTCCTGTCACACACATCTGAGTTGTTTTTACTGGATAACAGTCTTAAACGATTCTTTAAACGCATAGCATGTACTTACAATCATAAATAATGTCCTTATATTTAAAACATCGTCTACTTTATTCATGCATGTTTACATGTTCTGCAAATCACGAAACAACTGGACTTGTATTTTGATGCACTGAATAGGAATATAATTAGATTTTTTATTTTGTGCAATATTTTTTTTTTTATGTAGTGCAATAATAATTTCTCGCATCTGTGAGTCCTGGTGATTAATGCTTGTCAGGTTTCTGCTAGTCTCTGATTGGTCAGTTTTATTTTTAACACCAAACATGGACGTGGCTTAAGTTTCTTTTTTTTTTATCTGCGTCACGTCTTTATAAATTGTACCTGCTAAACATAATATGTTAGTTGAAGTTACTGAATATGTGTTATTTCTAGGCTGAAATCAACCAAAATACTGATGGCACTGTTGAAGAAGTGGAAGATGAAAATTCAGAGGATACTAATATTCAAGTTAGTGAACCTGATCTCTCTTTTTTTAAAAGACAAATGAGAGAAAGTTGCAGGTGTCTTTATGTAATATTTGCTTTCATCAAATACTTATAATTTAAATCATTTTAAGATTATTCCTACATCATGTTTAATATTGAAAACCTTTCTTTTCTCTCTGTATTTACTTTCTTAAAACACTGGTTTTATTGTGCACAGTTCAGCGGCGTATGTTATTCCAAAGTTAATAATTTATGAAACAATAGTTTACTCCACCTCTGAAATGATTGGCCTTTTTGGATGTGTCACAATTTTCTCCTCCAATTTCTCCCCATTCTGGATCGGATACTTCTTTGTGATTGGCTAAAACCAAGTCCTCCTCTACTTTATTTTTCTGCGTCTTCACTTGGAAAAAAGCTGCAAATCTCGAAACTTTTTGTGCTGTTTTATAGACATTTGTGTAATGTCTAATCATTTAACAAAGTATAATCATTTAATCATACCATTGGATATATCAGTGAATCATTTAAGCCAATGGAATTCAAGGATTAATACCTGATATCACAATAAAATAAAAGTCCCGCCCTTTATGTATAATTCCGATTTTATAACTTGCAAATCAGAATTCTGACTGATATAAATAAACAATTGCAACTTTATCTCACAGATGTAAGATGTAAACTCGCAATTGTTTATATCTCGCTATTCTGAATTCTGACTGATTAAATTCGCAATTATGAAATAAATACTCGCTCAATTTTATATCTTGCAATTCTAACTTTTTTTCCGCGCAATTGTGAATTCCGAATTTATAACTTGAGAAAAAAAGACCCAATTGTTTAAATCTTGCGAGTTTATAACTAGCCATTCTGAATTCTGACTTTTTTTTTTGCAATTGTTTATATCTCGCAATTCTAACTTTTTTCTCGCAATTGTGAATTTATAACTTGAGAAAAAAGTCGCAATTGTTTATATCTCGCAATTCAGACTTTTATCGTGCAATTGCGAGATTATAACTAGCCATTCTGAATTCTGACTGATATTGACTCGCGATTCCGAGACAGGAACTCGCAATTGTTCATATCTATACCTATCGATAAAAGGCGCAATAACCTTTTTTAATTTTTTATTCTGTAGCAGAAACAAGTTTCCATAGAAATCTTGCCTGATCACGGAAGTAAAATGTGCTTTGAAAGGCTTTTTATTGTCATTATGACTGAAGAAGCCATGAAAGCTCATTTGTTTAGAAGGTGTGGTAATCCTTAATTTCCCATGAGCCTAATCCATCAGTGCGTGTTCAGTGGGTCTGTAGCTGATGTTTGATGTTTCAGATGGAGCTCAGTGCTTTCCGGGCCAAGTGGATGTCCGAGCTTCAGCCTTCAGGTGGGAGGAGGAGCCTCCAGAAATCTGCTGAGCTGAAGAGGAGACAGGAAATAGCTAAAGAGGAAAAGGTGTGAACTCATGAATATTCATACGGTGTGCTATAAGGAAAAGCGGCTGCTTGATCGCCACAGTGATGATTGATGTGTACAGTCACTTGGCCTTGGGTTTCCTCTGACTGTGAAAGTGTGCTTTCTCAGGCCCGAGAGCTGTTCCTGAAGGCAGTCGAGGAAGAGCAGAATGGAGCGGTTTATGAAGGTTTTCGCTCATTTCTTTATTTAGATTAGACTAATACACTTATGAAGTGGATTGCATGAAGAAGTGAAGGTTAACATTTCCTCTGTTGATGTTTTGCAGCCATCAAGTACTACAAGAGTGCGATGCTGCTGGTCCCGGACATTGAGTTTCGGATCAACTACAGCAGAACTCCTGATCCGGACCGGAGTGGGGGCTAGTAAGTGCTCGGATCACGTGTGCTCATGGAAAACTTGGATGAAAGTTTATAAAAATAGAGAAAGTTGGTTCAGTTCTGATGGGAGACGATTCCATAATAATGGCACAATGCAAAAAATGTGCTTAATTTCCTACATGCAAAATTCTTAACAAGTACCTGTTCCTGCGCTCTAGCTTGGAGGACAACGAGAAGGACCGCGAGATTGACGATCTGCTGACCTACTTCCAGCAGCAGCTGATGCTGGGCTGCGACACCATGAAGCTGTGTGAGCCGGACACAGACACGTCACAGGTGCACATCTCAGGTACTGCTCACACTGGACCATACATAAAGACCCATGAATGAGGTCTCAAATCGACCGGCTCATTTAGGAGAGGTGTGCTATGACTTTTCTAAGCGATCGGTGGTACGATGCTCGTCTGGCGGGCGATAAAGTGGACGAAAAAAGTCCCATAGACTTAACATTGGCACAAAATTTGTGAGATCATATTTTTTGACCAGAAGGTCATAGAGACTTGGGGTTGGGCTCTTTTGACTCAGCCTATCATGCAGCCAACAAGTAGTGACATAATAACTTCATATTCACGCCCTAGCAACCACTTAAGGCAGCCTAGCAACCATAAAACAACATATTCAGGCCATATCTCAGCTCCAGAAAACAGAAGAAAAATGAAGTTTGCCTTTTTTGACTCAGACTGTCAACTAGTCTTTAAATATTATCTCATAAATTGTATAATCACACAATAGCAACCATATAGGGTACCCTACTTATACACCAGATCTCGCCTTGGCTGCGGCAGTTCATTGGAACGTATGCGTCAATAGAGCCGCCATCATGGAACAGGGAAGCCCCTCCTCTTTAAAGGGATAGTTCACCCCAAAATGAAATTACTCGCCCTCATGTTGTTCAACCCTGTTCATCTTCAGAACACAAATTAAGATCAGACATGATAATCACTCACCTTTCGGTGAAATTCGCCATTTTGAAACCAAAATAGGTGACCTACGTGAATCGTGTAGATTCGATGAGAAAATGTTTGGGTGGGGGTTGGGGAGTGACTACAGTGACTTAATCTTAAGTTTATCAAGCGACGAGAACACCTTTTGTGCGCAAAAAACAAACATAAGTAACGACTTTATTCAACGATTCACTTCCTTCTCTGTTGGGGTGAACTATCCCTTTATTGCATAAGCGTCAATGTAGGCAAAGTTTTAATGGAAATTAAATCAGCATAAATTGAAAGCGATTTTCTAGTTTTTTTGTTCGTTCCAATGATCAGAAAAAAAAAATCTTCCTATGTCAGATTTTGTTCGTGAGAACATCCATACGCAGCACAAAAGTCCGAAAATCCATGAATTCGAAGTACAGGTAGAGTTAGCAGCTACTTCCCATGACAAGAGCCCTGTCCAAGATGGCGGCGGTTTTGATGCATGCTTAGAACCCCAAGGCGACATCTAGTGTGTATATCTATGACCCTGGACCTGCTCTGTTCACATTCACAGAGCTGTCCTGTTCCCCTGACAGTCTCTCTCTCTCACGTTCACAGCTTTGCCCTTCGAGGTGCTCATGTATATCTTCCGCTGGGTGGTGTCATGTGACCTGGACCTTCGAGCCCTGGAGCAGCTCTCATTGGTTTGCAGGGGTTTCTATATCTGTGCAAGGTGGGCTCACATACTCACCAAACATCTCTGAGGAAACCAGCTTGGAGTCATAGCAGAAATGCGATGTGCGTTTGCCATTGGATTGTGTGTGTTTCGCCGCAGGGACCCTGAGATTTGGCGCTCTGCTTGTTTGAGGGTGTGGGGGCGAAGCTGCACCAAAATGCTGCCGTTTTCATCCTGGAGAGAGATGTTTTTGGAGAGGCCACGTGTGCGCTTTGATGGTAAACGTGTGCGTTTATGTACAGTCAAACCAAAATTTATTCAACATGTCTCACATTATCACAGTTTATTCGCTATAGTTTAGAAAATGGTAATAAAATATGAGCAGAACTCAGTTGATATTTGACTGGTTTTGTCCGTCCTTCTGTTAGACTCTCACAGAGGAATTATGTTGAATATCTGTCAGCTGTTAAATTTAACTACAATTACAATATACCCGTTTGGCTCGATTCTTAATTTTGTTCATTCTGTATGTAAAAAGTTCGCATTAGCAATTAAAGAAAAAATACTTCAGCAAAACATGGTCAGGTCAAAGTTTGGTCCCATATTTTTATTAATTTTACTGTTAGTCACTGTATGAAGGATTTTTGGCTATAAAATGAAATTTATTGTCCTGCACACACCTTTATATCTGGTGTCTGAATAACTTTTGGTTGGACTGTGTCGTCTTAAATATATGCTACAGGTACAGTGTTTAATAAACGTCTGTGGTTCGTCCAGGTGTTTACATCAGCAAAACCTCATACATTCGTCAGGGGGAGGAGTCTCTGGACGGCTTCTACAGGGCTTGGCACCAGGTGGAGTATTACAGGTGAGATCTGGGCTTTAAAGGGATACTCCTCTCAAAATCACAGTTCTGTCAGCATTTACTCCCCCTCATGTAGGTCCAAACCTGTGTGCGTTTACAGTACTCTCTCTTGAATCCGACACGGAAGTGACTTAAACTGCAGTTCATCGACTGGCCACTAGAGACAGGCTGCAAAAGAGAGTCAATCCCTTAGACTCCTCTTGTTAAAATGCTCAACTTTACAGCAGAAATAAACATGTTTACAGCCTGGTGCAAAAAGTGGTTTTGGTCTATATTGCTAATTTCGCCCTTCGTGTCGACTGTGAGGGGGGTGAATATTTTTATAACTCATCCGTTTTAATTATATTAAAGAGTAACTAAACACTTAACCAACTTTTTTTAGTTAATGATCTGTAAGAATGGATCTTTATTAATGATTCGAGTAACTTTTTTGACATTTGTTTATAAAGTGTTCTATTTCTACAATATATGGTGTAAAAACGTCTTAGTGCTGCCCTCTTCAGGTTGAACGGTGGCTACTGCAGTTGAATTTTCCTATTGGATGTTCCGCACTTCGTGACGTACGCAGGTTTCAGCTCACCACGCGAGCTACGCCCTTGGCAGTATAAAAACCATCTTGCGTCGTCAAAACCACTGTAGGGAGTCAGGAATTGGGATTGTGAGTATTGAAAACAATCAGGATAGAGTGTTTTAGCATCTATTTCGTCCCCTCTATCTCCGCTGGGGTCTGCCCACTTTTTCAGCATTTTCAAATACTGCCAGTGGGTGGAGTCAGGCTCTGACCCGGGGTTTAGTTACCCTTTAAGCCTTAAATTTGCGCATAATTAAGGGCGTGGCCTCTTGAGTGACAGGTGGATAGAAGCTGATGTCACCCCTAGCCGTTTGTCTGCTGTCTGTTAGCGTCGCCTCAGATAATCCCGACAATTTTCCCAGATAATTTTCCGGTTATTCGGGAGTGACACTGCCAAGATGGCGACGGCCGGCTCCGCCCACTTTTGCCGTCAAAAATGCTCTTCAGGACCCTATGGGTGACGTCACGGACACTACGTCCATATTTTTCTACAGTCTATGGTTTCCCCACTGGACTTGGGTCCCCTTTTAAGTTTCGCTTCGAGAGCAAACTTAAAATGCCCCTCGTTCAAAATATTGGCTTTATCAGTTTCTGTGAAAACAAATTTACAGATACATCTCATTAATAATCTATGTGTACTCATCTGTCCACAGAAATGTTCGAAATGATGCGATTGTGAAAGTTTAGAAAGCTAAATACTTATTTAATTAAATCACAACCTTCTGATGAGCACACTAAACTATATCGGGATTTTAGTTTGACTGACAGATGCTTTGGCAAAGGTTTATGCTAATATGTGACATTTTCTAAATGTTTTCTAATCTGTGGCGGCCGGGACAGATTTGACTAAGGCACATTTCTACACAAAATATTGGGAAGCAAACCATTTTAGAGCTCAGGTTTGGAAGTAAATGACAGATTTTTTTCATTTGTGGGTGCAGTATCTTGAGTGTGCCTGAACAGATTGGGTTTGGTTCAGTGTAATGAGGCTTTGACGAGACCAGGGCTATTTTAGACCAGTCTATCTGAAGTCTGACTATCTACTATATCTACACCGTAGTCAAAGTCTGTTTTTGTGAAACTGGCCCTGGTCTCTCAGGTACCTGCGCTTCTTCCCTGACGGTCAGGCGATGATGTTGACCACCCCCGAGGACCCGTTGGCCGTCGTCCCAAGGCTGCGCAGCAAGAACTCCAGGTGTGTGTGTGTCATGATTAACACACCTCTGAACTTGACATTTCTAGCCCATGTGACATGACGGTTAAAATGCTTCGATTCCCACAGGATGGACTCCATCATGCTTGGCCATTATCGGCTGTCCCAGGATACAGACAATCAAACCAAAGTTTATGTTGTTGTCTCCAAGAGGAAAGAAGAGGTTGGTTTGTTATTTAACAGGTTTTAGCAATAAGCCGACTGATTTCTAAATGTCATAATCATTTAAAAAAAAAAAAATTCATTACTTTCTGCATTCAATTATCATATTGTTTAAAGGGATACTCCATTTTTTTTGGAAATAGGCTCATTTTACCACTCCCCCAGAGTTAAACAGTTGAGTTTTACCGTTTTCGAATCCATTCAGCCGATTTTTTGATATTTAGAAGAATATCAGTAACCAGACAGTTTCTGGTCTCATTGACTTCCATAGTATATATATTTTTTCCTACTATGGCAGTCAATGAGACCAGAAACTGTCTGGTTACTGATGTTCTTCTAAATATCAGAAAATAGTCTGAATACATTCGAAAACGCTAAAATTCAACTGTTTAACTCTGGGGGAGTGGTAAAATGAGCCTATTTCAAAAAACAAAACAAAAAAAACGGAGTATCCCTTTAAATTATCACATTTTTCGCTAACTGTGATTTGTATATGAAGAGTTCAGATCCAAAAGCCTCTAAGTGCCATTTGAAATTTTCTTCTAAAATGATCATTTTTATCAAGCTTGTATATTTAAGTTCAGTAATTTCACTTAAATGTTAATGAAGATTACCTATTAATTGTTATTTAAGTGAAATTACTGAACTTAAATATACAAGCTTGATAAAAATGGTCATTTTAGAAGAAAATTTCAAATGGCATTTAGAGGCTTTTGCATCTGAACTCTTCATATGTACATTTCTGAAATAAATAACTAATCTCTGATAACAGATCACTGTAAATTATAATGTGGACCCATTCTTCTCTGTAAAGCTGCTTTGAAACGATGTGTATAGGTAAACAGTAAGGTACTCGAGGCTAGTGCTGTGTTGTGAATAAGTCCCGGCTGAAGGGCGTTGTTCGGCACGAAGCGATGCGGAGTAACCCCTTTTGCCGTGATTTATTCACGATACGGCACTTGCCTCGAGTACCTAAAACGGTTACCACACAATACAAATATTAAAATATTATATTCCGCTGAAAAAACATAGTCCTTGACCGTGAACAGCATCAGAGTTACACTATTTTGCCATTAGACTGTGGCAAAGAGTGAGTTAGTCAGTAGAGAAGACTTTTATATTGAAAGGACTCAAACATGTGATCACGGAGAAGCACAAATGACTAGGACACAGGAAAGGACAAGATATCACAGCGGACATTCAAACTGACTTTTCATTACGAATATAGGACTGACCTGACGGAAATGCTATATCTAGTGTAAGTGTAGGAACACTTACTTACTCAATCTCTCACAATACTCGACTCGACTATAAGCTTGGTTGCTATGGGGGTTGTGTCATGATAAATAGAGCTGTTGAGTTTCATCATGAATAAAACACAGCTATCAGAATTGACCAATCAGAATCAAGGACTGGAACTAACCGTGTTATAAAAATGAATGTGAGTTGCAGAAGGTGTCCGAGTACCAGAGGGGCCGGTTCTGCAGGCGGAACCCAGTTCCCGACGCCGAGCGCTCGTTTCACGTGGGACTGCAGCTGTCCTCTGGGGGGCGCCAGCGCTTCAACAAGCTGGTGTGGATCCACCATTCCTGCCACATCACCTACAGGTGCCGTGCCCTGCGTCTCAGTGTCCATACTAACATCCTAAACTGTGTGTGAGATTGAGAAGTGTATCCCGAAGCATAGTGTGCTGAAAAGAGTGTGTCAGAAGTCACTACCCACAAGGTTTGAGTGACTGATCAAAGTTTAACCTGATAAAAAATAAAAAAAATGTTTAAAATATAATAAAATATTACAGTGACAGGATGATTGACGGGTCAGTTTACAGTAACCGGATGATAGGATGATTGACGGGTCATTTTACGGTAACAGGATTATTGACGGGTCAGTTTTTTTTATTTTTTTTTATTTATTTATTTAGAAAAGGGACAGTGTACATTAATAAACATTCTTAAATGTAAATGTACCCAAATTAGCCCAAAGGCTAGTTTTCATTGGTAGTCCCTTTGCCAGATGTTATTAGGACATCAGTTTACAGTAACAGGATGATTGACGGGTCAGTTTACGGTAACAGGATGATTGATGGGTCAGTTTACGGTAACAGGATGATTGACGGGTCAGTTTACGGTAACAGGATGATTGACGGGTCATTTTACGGTAACAGGATGATTGACGGGTCAGTTTACGGTAACAGGATGATTGACGGGTCAGTTTACGGTAACAGGATGATTGACGGGTCAGTTTACGGTAACAGGATGATTGACGGGTTAGTTTACGGTAACAGGATGATTGACGGGTCAGTTTACGGTAACAGGATGATTGACGGGTCAGTTTACGGTAACAGGATGATTGACTGGGTCAGTTTACGGTAACAGGATGATTGACGGGGTCAGTTTACAGTAACAGGATGATTGACGGGTCAGTTTACAGTTTACGGTAACAGGATGATTGACGGGTCAGTTTACGGTAACAGGATGATTGACGGGTCAGTTTACGGTAACAGGATGATTGACGGGTCAGTTTACGGTAACAGGATGATTGAAAAAATAATAATGAAATATAGAAATATTTAAATAAATTAATAAAATGTAGGTTTTTTTATTAAAATAAGTGCTTGGGCAACAATTAATCACGATTAATCGCATCCAGTTTGTGTTTACATATTATATGTGTGTGTACTGTGTATAATTATTTTGTATATATAAATACACACACATGCATGTTTTTCACTAAGCATCATTTTAGGGAATTTGTAAGAAAATGAAATGGTATCGGGCGAGCAGGGTTTCCGTGTCGTGGGTCATGTGACTCGAGCTGGTGCCGTTCAGTCACTGGGCCGTAACACTCGTGTCCCGCACCTGTTCAGTTCAAGACCATTGCTATCCACACTTTTTTCATACTACTTTATTTAAATATTTAGTCATTCATTTATTATTTATATTATTACAATTTGTTGTTTAATGCATGTTTTTTGATGTAGTGGTTTGGTTGTATGTCAACTACATGATTGTTTATATAATGTTTTGTTTGCAAGTCAGTAAAGTGCAGATCCCTCACCCCTGGTGTTGTGTCGTCCTCCTCCCGCAGATCCACCGGAGAGACCGTCGTCACTGCGTTTGATGTGGATAAGATGTACACGCCTCTGTTTTTTGCACGAGTCAAGAGCTTCACCGCCTTCTCAGAGCGCCCTCTGTAGGACGACCCCGGCGATGCATGACGGAAGCCGACCTTTGATCTTTCTCCTAGATGAATGTACAAGAATCGTGTGAGATTTAGTCTTAACTGCAGCTCAAAGCATTATATTTTGTTCTCATGGATAGTGTAAGAGATCTGTCACGCTCTTATTGTAAAGATACAAATACTATATATAGAGAGAGAGATCGTCTTTAAGAGGTTTGTGATGAATGTTCACTTTGTGTGGATTTCAGTGAGGGAACATGCCTACTGACAACTGGATCACCCAAATAAATCAGATGTGATGTGTTCTGCTTGCTTCTCATTTACATATCTACATAATGTTCAAATCAAAACACTTTTTCTTTCTTTATTACTCATTCCTGGTCTTCATTTTGCTGATGATGTCACTAAAATGCTCCTCTCCTCTTCTCTTCCAATCAGATCAAATCTATATTTTTCAGCAGGAGACACTTTCCGCCACTGAATAATAAATACAATAATAATTGCATGACGTAGAGTCGCAATTATCTTTTAAGTGGTGTTATCCCGTGGCGGAAACGAGCTTCTATACTTCGGTCATAATAAAAGCTGATGTCTTTAAAAATAATTAAATGAACTCAACTCATAAATAACAAAATATTGCATTTATCTGTAAACTGGGTAAAATATAATAAATAAATTCAGCTCCATCGATGTTCATTCCTCTTTTTTGCAAGATAATCACTAAGACAAAACAGAACTATGAAGGTTACATTACGCTATCACAAATTATTATAACCTGCATGTATCACACCATTAAAGGGTCTTACATGCAATATCATTTTTTGAGTTCCTTGAATTTATATCCCTATCTGGTAACACTTTACTTGAAGGGGTGTGCATACGACTGACATGATGACACCTTAATAATCATGCCATATGGTTTTATGCATGTTTGTGACAACTGTCGTTAAGTGTCATTCGCTCAATAATGACATTTTTAATGCAAATATGACATTTTTTAAGATGTGTTTGTCATGACACCTTGACATAAACCAATACAACATAACCTGTCAGTGTCTTTGTCATGACAACTTGACATTACTAAGACTAAGACAACACAACCTGTCAGTGTCATACACATGACATAGCAGATTATTTATCAAACTTAGCTTTATGGGTTAACATTACATTAAACTGGTTGGCTTTGACATTGGCTGTCATGAGGCCATTATAACTGTCATGAATATTTTTTCGTGACCTCAACTACAGTGGTACACATTGAATTTGTCATTAAAGGGTTAGTTCACCCAAAAATGAAAATTAAGTCATTAATTACTCACCCCCATGCTGTTCCAACCCCGTGAGACCTTCGTTCATCTTCGGAACACAAATAAAGATATTTTTGATTGAATCTGAGAGCTGGATCAGTCCTAGATAGACTGCCTAAGGGACTGGCTCTTGACGGCCCATAAAGTCATTAAAGAAAAGGTTTAAATATTCCATGTGCCTACAGCGGCTCAATTATAAGTTTATCAAGCGACGAGACTACTTTTTGTGCGAAAAAAAACATAAATAACGACTTTATTCCACTATTCCATTACTTCCTTATGGGCGCATGCGCGAGAACTGAGACGAGGACGTTCTCATTCGTCTACTTCTTGTTACCGGCTGCTCACCGCTTAGGAGTTTTACCGCCCCCTACCGTATAAGATGATGTGCTGATATAGCTGGAAGCGCAAAACTTTCTGTTTACAAGCAGAGGAAGATGCGCGCAGTTCATACGCTTTTCAATTAGCGTATTTTCCGCACTATAAGGTGCACTTAAAAGCCTTTAATCTTCTCAAAAAACGACAGTGTTCCTTATAATCCGGAGCGCCTTATATATGGATCATCATTTTATACGGTAGGGGGCGGTAAAACTCCTAAGCGGTGAGAAGCCCCGGTAACAAGAAGTAGACGAATGAGAACGTCCTCGTCTCAGTTCTCGCGCATGCGCCTATAATGAATGGCTTCATGAGAGCCAATGTCACAACCAACCACCTGACAGTTTAATTGTCTTATATGTCCCACAGCAAACATAATAAATATTGGATGCCAATTAACGAATAAAATTGCATTCATTTTAAGACTTTAAAGTGTCTGAGATTTTTTAATTAAATGTTGTGATTTCAAATGAAGTAAATTAGTCATATGCCATAAACTGCACATAATTATGTTATTCAATTATGCATTTAATTATTTTCTGTACATTTGCTAAAATGTCTCTTTCTAACAATAAATAATCTTGGAATCATTTTATTTTTTTTTTCACCACACATACAGTCAGATGTATTGTGCTATTTTTAAACAGTACAATAACTTTGCACGCTTGAGCAGCGGCTAATTCAAATGGAAGAAACTTTTATATCATCACCTTCCTAAAATAATTGCATTATATCAGGTTTCTCATAAAACACATGATAACCAATAATTGAATATTTGTTTGTTCTTTTTGATGCAGCGGCCATCTTAAAAAGCTTGTAAAATTGCCTAAATGCGCGTTTGTGACTCTCCTGTTCGAACTCGTTCATCAAAATGAACAAATCTTTTCCCCCGGGTCAACTCGTTCATTTTTTTTCGTTGAAAGAACCAAATGACACGAAAAAAGACTTGTTCATTTTGATAAACGAGTTCGAACAGGAGAGTCACGAACGCATATCACAGAACAGAGCAAGGTGAGTATTTGTGCTTATAAAACTTAAACTTTGTTATTTATTTTTTAAATGAGGGATCATTTCGCTTGATAAGACCCTTATTCATCGTCTGGAATCGTTTAAAGCCCTTTGAACAGTTTGTACTTAAACTGTCTTTAGGACCTTGAACCGTTTGGTCCCCATTGAAGTCCATTATATGGAGAAAAATCCTGGAATGTTTTCATCAAAAACCTTCATTTCTTTTCGACTGAAGAAAGAAAGACATGGACATCTTGGATGACATGGGGGTGAGTAAATTATCAGCAAAAGTTTTTTAAAAAGTGAACTACTCCTTTAGCCAAAATAAAATGTCCTAAGTGGGCGATCTTACCAGAGGTGGCCAGCATCATGCAAAACAATAATTTTTGTCAAAAAATTGACGATATGCAAGTCTTAATTTAGACCTAAATATTTTGAGTGTATATGCTATTGGTTATCATTTTAAAATATGTGATCTTAAAGCATATAAATTGCATTATTTTTATGCTTTAAGATCACAAACATTAGTGTCTGGTTTAAAACAAAAAGCACATGATGCATTTGAGAATAGGACGGTAAAATGATGAGGTTTTTGCATAGAAAACAAAGCAGCACGGGTGGAGATCGGTTGTTCATGCACTATGCAAACATATGCATATATTGTTTCCCATACATGCAGTTCTAAAGCAGACAAAACACTGAAGTAAAAGACAAGACAGACAATAGTGATACTGGTAACGCATTTATTCTTGAGAAGGAATATAAAAAGAACAGCGGATTTGAGAATGCAACTGGAGAAAAAGAAAAACAGGCTAGTTTTGGCGTCTCAGTCTTTCCTGAGTGGCACGACCTCCTCTCGAATGCCTTCCTTGGTGATGATGCAGATCTTGAGAGCGTCTCCGGTGTACACGTCCCTCTCGGCGGCCGAGATGAAGACGTCCTTCACCAGCTGCACGGCCTTCTCCAGGCTCAGCGGGAGATGCTCCACGTTCTCCATGTTCTTGAAGCCGATCTGAGCACAAGAGGACACGGTTTAAGCCTAACGCTACAGTTTTCCACATTTTTTCCAACAAATGCAATTTCAATATTCCACAGCTCATTATTTTAATAAAAATAATAAAAAAATGTAAAAGTGCTGAATTGTCCTGAAAACGCTCTTCATTTACTGTTAAAAAGTTCATGCCTCAAAATCAGTGGTGGAGGAAGTACTGAATCTCAGTAATTAAGTAAAAGTACAAATACCCAGATAAATATTTACTTTAGTAAAAGTAGAAGTAACACAATGACAACCATACTTAAGTAAAAAGTAAAAAGTACTTTATTTTAAATGTACTTTAAGTATTAAAAGTAAAAGTACTTGCATAACAATTTATTATCTTAATGTCTATTTTCTAATGATTAATAAAATATTTAATTCTAACTCATTCAACCTAATAGCCTACTCCTACAATGATGTTCAATAATGATGGAAAAAAATGTCACCATTTCTGAAACAAGCTTGCAATTAGGCAATATACACATCATGCTTATCCTTACTATATGTTAATAACGATGTTTGGCAGTAGACGCGATTCATTTATGGTGTAATTCTGAACCTCTTGGCTTGCCATAATCCTAACCAAACGTATATTACACAGGGTGTGTTTCCTATGCACGTAAAAACAAATTTTCGCGTATGAGTTGCATGATAAACACACTGCGTGTGAGACGCATTTAGTTGATGTATCTATGGCAACCAAACGTCACTGGTGAGACAAACGTGCAACGAACATTACGTTTTGTCAGGGGAAAAACTGATCAGAAAATGTAACGAAAATGTAACACAAGTTGTAGAAATGTAGTGGAGTAGAAAGTAGAATAATTGTTGCAAAATGTAACGAAGTAAAAGTAAAAAGTATGCACTATTTATTCTACTTAAGTAAAGTGAAG
This sequence comes from Pimephales promelas, assembly GCF_988280905.1. Classification (NCBI taxonomy): domain Eukaryota; kingdom Metazoa; phylum Chordata; class Actinopteri; order Cypriniformes; family Leuciscidae; genus Pimephales; species Pimephales promelas. The sequence continues at coordinate 34,437,182 of NC_142779.1, forward strand.
ATACGTGAAAAATGTACTTAAGTAAAGTAACGAAGTATTTGTACTTCGTTACATTCCACCACTGCTCAAAATAGCTCAAATGTAACTTTACATAGCCACATCGATCTAGCCTGTGATGTGGTTGTGTGTGATTTGGCAAAAGGGGACAGACGATACACTGGTGAAAATCGGGCCGACTTCCTGAATTTTTTTAACATGCTCGTAATTCCTCACACGATGCGAGCCGCTACCATGCGAGCATCACCGACCACTCGATTTCTCCGGAGTGACAGAAATCCTGTGCGAGCTCGTAATCAGCAGACATCACTCGTGTACGCCCGCCTTACGCCACACAGAGACGCTCACCTGGTTGTCCAGCAGAGGCTGCAGCATGGCACTCGCTGATCCTCCGGCTTTATAACTGTCTCTCTGGTAAGAACCAACTGGATCAAAACTATAAACAGCACCCCGACCTGGAATGAAGAAACAGACACAACCACTATTGAAAGACAATCCAGTTTATTAAAGCAAAAGCATTGTTTTTCACTCACTGACTCTCTGACTGACTGACTCGCTCACTGATTCACTCACTGACTGTGAAAACCTTTAACTGGAACAAAATCAGATTGATCCTGGCTTTATCCAATGCACAGATTCGTTTTGGAAATCTAATCTACGCAATCTACTGCATATTTAATTATTCAATGCCTCATTGGTATATTCAAACATATAGCAGAAACACAAAACAATGTATGCAAAGCTTAATGTTATCAATCAAATAAGATATTATGGTGATATCTATTAGTATATTTTACCGTATTCACCTGAGGCGTCTTGCCTTATAAACACGGTAACACTTTACAATACGGTTCATTAGTTCATGTATAAACTAACATGAACTAACCATGAGCAATACACTTGTTACAGTATTTATTAATCGTTGTTAATGTTAGTTCATATAAATCCAAGTGTATAATAAACTCGATCACACATTTCAGAGCCTGAGAAAGACAAGCCTGCATATTTGACCCCGCCCACCACACACACACACACACACACTCACTCACCCTCCTCGTCGAGACCCCCGATGATGTTGTACACGTAGTAGGGGAAGAAGCGCCTGCCGTACAGAATGGTGGACAGCATGGCTGCGATGGCTCCGCTGGTCATGCCCTTATTATTGGAGTGCTTGTACATCTATTAGAGAAAGAAACATAAAAACATTCATTTCTGTGCCAAACTGTTAGTGCTGACTGAACACGATCTGACCAGAAGATACCTAGGTTGTGTTTGTCAAACGCACCTTCAGTCTCGCCTCAATGATTTTGGTTAGCGTCAAGCAGTCGCCATGGAAACCACTGCAGCCAATCACTGTAGTGTCTGTCCTGTATGGGAATGAGCGAGAGATCAGGTTCAACTTTCCATACAGTTACAGTTCAATCAAAGCACTGGAAGTCACATGTTGGGCGGAAACCTTGCATCTCCAGATTTCCTCTTTTTCTTTTCATAAATCATTATTAACGGTCATCCTTTATGTCTGTCTGTGGGTTTTGCAAATATTTAACCAATGAAAAGAATTAAAAAGAGCTTGTGACTAAACTGTCAGTCAAACCTCATAGCTCCGCCCACCTCTATCGTGAATGAGGTGAAATGTGCTGGTCAAAAACCTCATAACTCCATACGAGCTTAATATTTGGTATTAAAGGGATTAAAGATTTCTTATTTGGTATTAAAGATTTGGCCCACATAAAGCCATAATATCAACTTTGACACTGCAGTATTTAATTATTGTATAAATACTGATTTTTCCATTTCCTGAAAAATAAATTTTTGGAGATTTGAGTTTCCTACAATGGTTTTTTTTTTCTCATTTTGTCTCTCATAGTTGAAGTGTACCTATGATGAAAATTACAGACGTCTCTCATCATTCTAAGTAGGAGAACTTAAACAATCAGTGGCTGACTAAATACGTTTTGGCCCCTACTGTACCATAAGTGACATAAGTTTATTTATTTCAGTAATTCAACTTAAAAGGTGAAACTAATATATTATATAGACTCATTACATGCAAAGTGAGATATTTCAAGCCTTTATTTTATAATTGTGATGTATATGGCTTACAGCTTATGAAAACCACTAATTCAAAATTATAATGTTGTGTAAAGGTTTTCATAAGCTGTAAGCCATAATCATCACAATCATAACAAATAAAGGCTTGAAATATCTTACTTTGCATGTAATGAGTCTATATAATATACTAGTTTCACCTTTTAAGTTGAATTACTGAAATAAATTAACTTTTGCACGATATTTAAATTTTTCGAGTTTCACCTGTATATGCATTAACTATGATTAAAAAGCTAATAAAGATTTTATTTTGTGTGATAACTCACAGTTTGTAGCATTTCGGGGAGTCTCTGCTGTGGATGCTGTATCCCTCACTGAGACGCGTGTCTGAGGCCACGAGAGCGAAGTCTTCACCAGCCACCGCCAGCACAGTCCTGAGGAGAGACACACACAGCGTTTAACGCAACAGAGTTACACTCTTTACCAATCATTGTAAACATACAGAACAATATTTAAAACTTTATCGTCAATTGCCGTCATGACGTTGTGCGTCAAGTTCAAGTGTTACCGGTATCGACTGCCGGAAGCTAGTTATTTTAGTCGATGATGTTTGAAATATGGATATTTTTCTTACACAAACGCATCGCTTCACTTCAAAAGGCCTTTATTAACCCCCGGAGAGCCGTTTCGAGCACTTTTATCACGGATCGGTGCGCTTTGATGGACTTCCAAAGACAGACACTCATTCACTGCCATTATAAAGCTTGGAAGAGCCAGGACATTTTTAATATAACCCTAAATGTTATACACTTTCAGGGTGATTAAATCATGGGCTAGTTTTTATTTTTGGGTGAACTATCCCTTTAAAGCTGCAGTCCGTAAGTAATTTAATTACAATTACTTCTGATGTAATTGCACTAAATAGACTATAGAGCTGTTTTATATAAAGCAAATAGGGGATTTAACATCAAACTTTCACATATGAGCATGTTAAAATGTGTTTTTAAATGTAACTTTCTCCCTTTAAAAAGATTAGTTCACCCAAAAAAGAAAATTAGCCCATGTCATATTTTTGAAGCCTCAAAGATAGTTGCGTAGTTGGTCAACGAAGGGTCAGATATCTCTCAGACTTCATAAAAAAGATCTTTATACAATTTTATATTATTTATCTGAAAGATTAAAAGTGCTGCAGTTTCATCTCTATCCTTGTATTGTTCAATTTAGTCGAAGTTGATATGAGATGTTAAGTAATGCAATTTTAGAAAGAGTAATTAGAACAGTAATCTACTTACACTGTTGATTAAGAACTAGCTATTAAGCTAATTAATTAGGTTTTTAGAGAAACGTATCCAACACTATATTCATAAATCCCATAATAATAATAATTCTTTTTACACCAATGAAATGAATCTGCAGGAATAAGGCAGGAAAATCACTACATTATCAAATATACCTACCATATTATTAGCACAGATATCAGCAGTTTTTACATATTTTTGACTTTGAGAAAGTGTAAATCAGTTGCTTTAATTGTTCGTCAAAAACTGCAGTTGATAGTGAAAGTAAAAAAGCACACCCTTCACACCAACTTATTATTTACCATTACGGCTGAATTTAACTATATAATGCCAAACTTAATATGTGGATTAAATAACAGAAGCAGGAATCACTGAATAGACTTTAACGAGTTTGTGAGAGGATTTCTGCATGAAGTGAACTGTCATGATCGGATCGTGATGATGATGAAGACAGGCAGAAACCCTTCTTACCCTCCGTTGAAAGCATAGGGAGAGAATTTATGCTCCACTGGACCCGAGTAGTGATAATCCTTCATCTTTCCATTATCACCATAAGCTTGAGAAGAAATCATGATGAAGCTCCCTCACAAAAACTCGCTGTATCACCGCAATATGGCCACCGGAAGTTGATATGTCTTAGTTTCCTGTGCGCTTACGTCACAGAGTTTGTAGTCACATGGTAACTCGCTTATAGCGCCGTCTGCTGGTAGCTTCGATTATTCACAATTTGAAGCATATGCCAAATGTTTTGGTTATAGATGTTTAGTCAGTTGTTTATAACCTATATATTGACACGTAAAACAAGTTCCCAGTGTCTTTCATTGCGCTCAAGTTCAAAGGGACAATAAAAGTTGGCTAGTAACTGGACTGGTTGGTGTGAACGGGGTACTTATTATTAACTAACAAAAGACATATTTGCTATCAATATCCATAAAGTAATTAATTAAAACATGTGTTTCGACTTGTGTAACTAATAGGGATTCTATCAGTATATTTTGAGAATTCCCAGTGAAGGAAAAGCCCTAAACGGAGAACCCAAATTCTAGCAATCGGCTAAATAGCCTAAAAGTAAATAAAGGCTATGTAAACCTGCAAAGAATCATGTTTTATTGCATTTGAGATGTATTCTATCTTAAACAAAAAAAAGCAAATATTACAACAAAATTAAAAACTGTACCTGAATATAATTACACTCGCAAAAAGAAAGGCACAAAAGCTGTCACGTACAGGGCTGGTATCCTAGCCAAAAGGTTATATCTACTAACACACCCTATACACTCTAATACACCCTTTATGGTTAAATAAGAAACAAAAGTGCACTTTTTGAAAGGTTTTAAGTGCAGGAATAAATTATATTTATACGGTTAAATACATGTATCTGTTTTTATTTATGTTCATTTGTTCGGTTGGTTAATATTGTTGTATTGTTGTATAAAACTAGCCTATATTTATGTAAATTTGTGTACTTCAGTCACTCCAGCCTGTTCTGTTCAACGTGTTTAAGTATAATAATAACTTGATTGATTCAAAGGGTTAGTTCACCCAAAAATTAATGTTCTGTCGTCATTTACTCACCCTCATGTCGACCCAAACCCGTGAGGTTTTTGTTCATCTTAAGAAAATATGCAGCAATAGGCTATGGTTTCAGGGCTAATAGGACATATTCACATGCACTTATTCAATTTGTGGAAGAAATAACAGCAATAGAACAACATAAATATGCAGTGGGGATATTATTGGAAGGCATTTGATAAAGTGGACAACAATTTTTTGATTATGAAATTACAAAAAATATGGAATTGGGGGGACAGTACTTTCTTGCTTTAAAAGCTACTCAAATAAATCGAATTAAGTCGAAATATGGCAAAACCATAATTCAAATTTAAAGACAATTACCTGTAGAGTCCCCCAGGGGTCAGTGTTGGGACCACTATTTTTTATCTTGAATACAAATAATGTATGGGAGGTATCAAAGACACTTATAACTATTTTATTTGCTGATGATACTAATTTAAAGGAGCTGTATGCAAGAAATATATTTCAATTAATCATACATTTTCCCTGATATGTCACTAGACATTAAGAAATCATGTTAATTTCAAATACATATCACTGACAACATTTGTCAGTTTGTGTTTTGTTCTGAAGCATCACCCTCCACCGATCTACCAATCACGGAGTCAGTAGTGTTGCGGCATTCGGATTGCCAGCTCTTCTCTAGTTAACAGCTGCAGATACAAACGTGTCGGAATCGGATAAAAAAAAGTCTAACGTTGTGAAATCCCAAAAAAACCTTGGTATGAATCCGAAATACTTCGTGACAAAGTCAGAAATAAAAACTCGAGGACTCGTCATATGCCATTGGAAGCTTCTTGTAGCATACGTTCCTGCTGGATCCTGCAGCATGTCTGGCAACCTCAAGTCAAAACTGCCGGGCGGGATACACGCTAAATTGAAAGTGATTGCAGTACCAGGTTTGGCCACAATCTTGCATACAGCTCCTTTAATCTGTTCTGGGGAAAATCTGGAACAACTTTTGGATACAGTGGAAACTGAATTAAAAAAGATGAAGAGTTGGTTTGATGCTAATAAATTAACACTGAACTTAAATAAAGCTAAATTTATCATTTTTAGTAATTGTGGCATAACTTTAAATAAAAAAAAAGTATGATAAATGATATTGAAATAGAAAGGGTAAAATAACTAAAATAAAGGAGAGAGAGCAAACATCACCTAAGAGGAACATTTGTATTTGGAAAGAAATGTATAAGAACTAATTTAAAATCTCTGTTCTGTGACGCACATTCGTGACTCTCCTGTTCGAACCCGTTAATCAAAATGAACGAAGTCATTTGGTTCATTCAACGAACGAAACGAACGAATTGACTCTGAAAAAGATTCGTCCATTTTGATAAACGAGTTCGAACAGGAGAGTCATGAGCGCGCATCAAAGAACAGAGCAAGGCGAGCATTTGAGCTTATAAAATTTAAACTTTGTTATTTATTTATTAAATGAGCGATCGTTTCGCTTGATAAGACTCTTATTCATCGTCTGAAATCATTTAAAGCCCTTTGAACAATTTGCACTTTGCACTGAAACTGTATTTTGGACCTTGAAACGTTTGGTTCCCATTGAAGTCCATTATATGGGTAAAAATGCTGGAATGTTTTCATCAAAAACCTTAATTTCTTTTCGACTGAAGAAAGAATAACATGGACATCTTGGATGACATGGGGGTGAGTAAATTATCAGCAAAACTACTCCTACAGTTACACGAGTCGAGTAACTCGAAAAAGAATGGTGACACAAAATAAAACGTTGTGCTTTTCTAAGCGGTTAAAGTGGATAATAAGCGCTTGGGAGCGGGAGAGGGGGGAGAGGACTTTGCACAAGTATATTACAACAAATTTGGGTCAACAAACCCAAATGTTGGGTTAAAAATGTAATAAAAAAATACAGTTGAAAGTGAAAGATGAAGTTGGGTTAAAATTTGAAATTACATTTTAAACCCAATATTTGAGTTTGTCCATATTTTACCCAAATTTGGGTTCAAACAACCCAGCATTGTTTAGAGTGTATAATAAACGCAGCGGACAGTCATTGGTTTTTGAAAGGACCCAGTTTGACTCTCCTTTCAGTTCAGTGGGTAAACAATTCCAGGCTTTAGTGCCTTGTATAGAGAAAGCTGATTGTCCAAATGAAGTACATGAACATTTTGGGATCTGACAGTTCCCGTTCTGAACCCACAGCCCTGAGAGTAACTATGCACTCACTCAAGACCTGTAGTCACTCATCAACAATTCCTAGATGGCATGTACGCTATTTTGCTGAAAGGTGATGAAAACAATCATATTTCATCATTTGCACATGCAATGAAGTTCAGCGCTGGGTGTGATGGACTGAGACATGCTTCTCTCGCCCCGCCTCACGCCCGGGTCGGCCCTGCCCGCAGGCTCCTGTGGTCTCAGAACCGGTCTGTCCAGGGAGTATGCTTATGAGAGAGTTTCCTGAGTCATGCGAACACTCAGTCTGTGAATGAGCCAAGGAAACCACACCCTCCAATGCAACCATGGCAAGCCGGTTTAGCTTTTATTCATTTCCAGGATATCAATTCTTGATATCAACATTTAAATTCTTGATATCAACAATTACATTTTTTACATCAATTATTACATTTTCCCTAGTGAAATGTCACCATAGGCTGCCAAACCAATTGTTGATATCAAGAATTGATTTCTTACTACTTGAAATGTCTATTCTTGATATCCACAATCGAATTGCTACTAGTAACAATGATCATTTTTGATATCAAGAATTCAATTGTTACTAGTGACAATGTTAATTTCTGATATCATTAATGTGATTGTTACTAGTAAGAAAGTCATTTTAGATATCTGAAATAATATTGATATCAGAAATACATTTTCAGATATCAAAAATGATCATTTTTACTAGTACCAGTTGAATCGTTGATATCAAGAAGAATAGACATTTCAACTAGTGACAATTTAATTATTGATATCAGGTATTCACATTTTTACTAGTAACATGATATTTCCAATATCAAAAATGATATTTCCACTAGTAAAAAATCAATTCTTGATATCAACAATTTATTTTGAAAGGCAGCCTATATGGTGACATTTCACTAGTGAAAATACAATTACAGATATCAGCAATTAAATTGTTGATATCAAGAATTCATATCCTGGAAATTAATAAAAGCTAAAACGGCTTGCCGTAATGCACCCCGTAAACTCATCACTCTGATTCACGGGAATAAGACTCTGTCTTCTCTTCATGAAAAGGGCGGACTTATGATTTCCCTCGAATTATTCTGATTACAGGACTTAATCACACCCTTTGATTCATGCGAAGTCTGCAAAAATCACTAAATTAGGCCTATTAGACAGTACATGTCTCAGAAAAAAAGAAAGCATGAGCGAGATTCTATAGTTAGAAGGTTTTACAAGCCAGTCACGTTTGTACATTCACACACTGCATCTGTTTTACACACTGAATCAAAGGCCCGTTCACACCAAATACGATAACTGATAACCATAAAGATAGGCTATAGTAAAAATCATTCTAAATATAAGAGAATAACAGTTCACACCACAACTATAACGATAGCGGCACATGAGAAATCGTTGAATCGGTTTCAGAGCGTTTTTTTCCCACGAATTAACCAACAAAATAACGTTAAATTTCCCTTTTTTCTTAGTGTGAAGAACATTTTAAAGTTGTTCCGACTCCCACTTTTTGGGACTTTGGCTTATTCACTGTATCCCCCAGAGTTAGATAAGTCCATACATGCCTTTTTCATCTCCGTGCGTGCTGTTACTCTGTCTAATGCACCCACTAGTCTAGCTTAGCACAAAAACTGGATGTAAATGGCTACAGCTAGCATGCTAATCCCAAATAAGTGACAAAATATTCAAAATATATACGCAAACATTCTCCGATTTACATGTTGTGATTTGTATAGTCACATAGTGTGCAAATAACAAGGTCATATGAGACAACGTATATTTTATACATATAAATATTGGGAACTATATTCTCAGAAGGCGAAGCACTGCTACTTGGGCGGAGTGATAACCAGACGCACCGAGACGCACCGTGGTTAGGAGCAGAAAGTTCGCTCAAAGTCCCAAAAAGTCGGAGTGTTCCTTTAATAATACAGAGAACCTTTGTTTGAGAAGGTTCTTCATGAAACCATCAATGCCAATAAAGAACCTTTATTTTCAATAGTTATTAAGTTATAAATGGTCAAACATCAATATCAGAATTTAAATATAACATGACAGATTATTATATAGTGAAAATTGATTAATTGCAGAGACTGAATCATTAGAAAATTTAATTGTCAACAATTTAATTGTTGATATCTATAATTGTATTTTCACTAGTGAAATTTCACCATTTCAAAATAAATTGTTTTTTTTTACCAGTAGAAATATCATTTTTGATATCAATAATTACATTGTTACTAGTAAAAATGTGAATTCCTGATATCAGTAATTAAATTGTCACTAGTTGAAATGTCTATTCTTGATATCAACAATTCAATTGGTACTAGTAAAAAATATCATTTTTGATATCTGAAAATGTATTTCTGATATCAATATTATTTCAGATATCTAAAATGACTTTCTTAGTAAAAATCACATTCATGATCTCAGAAATGAACATTGTCACTAGTAAAAATTTAATTATTGATATCAAAAATGATCATTGTTACTAGTAGCAATTCAATTGATGATATCAAGAATAGAAATTTCAATTAAATTCTTGATATCAAAAATAAAGGTTTTTACTAGTAATAATTGTATTTCTGATAGGCTATGTGAAATTGGAATTTCAACTAGTAAGAAATCAATTCAACTTGATATCAACAATTGGTTTTGAATGGCTGCCTATATGATGACATTTCACTAAATACAATTGTTGATATCAAGAATTCATATCCTGGAAATGAATAAAAGTTAAAACGGCTTGCCATACCATCATTCTATTTCAACATTTTAATGCAATAAGCAATTGTCTCAAATGAATAAAAGTCCAGAGTAGTTTTATATTAAATCCAAACATTAAAAGAGCAAAACAGTTTTTGAAGGAGTTTGTCTATCAATGTTACCTCCACAAAAATAACTAGTACGGTGTATAAATTCACAATTTATGAGATTGTTTTCTCACTAAAAACAAGTGTGTTACATACAGTGGGTTACATAAACAAATATTATATATTATACACAGCAGGGATTGGTAAAGAGTATGGTTTAAAAGCTGGGAATATCTTCAACATTATGTTTTTGAAAATCCCCTCTGATCAAACAACTATATTGCAAATTATTATTAATTTTCAAAATAAATATTTTTACATTTACATTTTTACTGTGACTGCAAAGCTATGACAGATCTCATCAGAAACACACACTGAAGCCCGGTTTCCACATGTGTGTGTGTGTGAATCACCAGCAACAAAGTTAAGGTGTGATATACGATTTACTAATGAAAAAATGTGCAGCCCATTTTTTAACTCTATACAGAATTTCACCAGCACACAATGCTATGAGGAAAGTCAATCATCTAAAACTGACACTAACACACACCCGCAATTGCAAAACTACCCACCATTTCAAGATTTTATCACATAATAACACATTTACTATACAGTATTCTCTAGGCTACTACTATAGAAAGTATAGGTGGAACTATAGAAATGACATTGGCAACACTGAGGAACCATTGAACCTGTGATTGACAGCTTTAACAACTGCCACAATTACAAGAAGACAAGAACTATTTATAAGAGCAATGTATAATCAAGAGCTTTAGAGTCTGTTCTAATGATTAATATAGGAAAACCCCATCATTTTTGATAGCATGATCATCAAATCATGATGAAACATGTGAAGTGACATTAGACTAATAAGTTAGATCTGAGTTTGAGCTGTTGGGAAGTTTGTGAGAGAAAAAAAAACGTATGGAAAATCATCCCATAGCATGAGAAGAAACCTCACCCAGTTAATATCTTAAGAATCTGCATGCAATTAAGTAATGAGTAATTAAGGTATGTATGGTCAACATTGCTTTCTTTAAAAAGAACAATATAGACCACAGTAACCCAAAATTCACTATTGTCTACATTGAAAATACTGCATTTTGAAGATGTTTACTGTAGGCCTAAAATAAAGGCAAGTTAGGTCATGTGAACACAAACATTGTAGCTAAAGATAGGCCATTGATATTTTTTACAGATATTTTATTATATTGTTATTTTTTAATAGCATTGATATTTTACAGATATGGTAACGTGTCAGGTGTAAATACGATTGATTCTGATGATATGATTAATAATAAGTAAAAAGACAAGGCAATTGTGAATTACCGGTTAAGTGAATTTAACTAAATGCCATTTAATAACTGCTTAACTTCATTGTAAAACTTTACAGTCGATTAGAAGTGAACTACAATGTTAAAAAAAGGAGAACATGACTGATGAAGTGTGTGTGTCTGTGTCATTTCAGTGAGACCAAACCCTGAGGATCCATTGAAACAGGTCAAACCTCTCAGTTCAGGTTTCACTGTTCCCTTTGGGTGGGTGGAGCTCAGGAAAAGTTTCAGATAAAGAGTGACAGGAAAACCTCCAGAGAGCTTCTTCACACTCGGTTAGGAGACACACAACAGCACAGATACCGAAAATGTTTCGTTGTGGAATCGCGTATCCAAGATGCAGGTGGATCCTGCCTATCCTTATTTTTTTCGCGATCATATTCGACATTATCGCCATCGCGGCGCAGTCCGGATGGGTCGAGGACGAGAACGCAAAAACACACTACGCCAGCATGTGGACGCAATGCCGAGGCCGCAACGACCAGTTTGAATGCAAATCTCTCATGGAGTTTCGTAAGTATTGGGTTCGAGTCATTCTAAGCTTTAGACATGTACGTGCACATAAAAGCGTTCACCAAATAAAAGGAATGAAACCGGCGCGAAAATTACGGTAACTTAATTTTATTTGTGTTTAGTTATCTGGCTTTTAATAATGTTCTCAAAATGTTAGTCCTAAAACATTATCTATATGTCGTTCGTGCAACGTTTTTTTCTTCTTAGAAGTTTTAGTTGGACGTTCCATCTGTCATTTTTTTAAATGTCACTAGTTTTAGAACGTTCAGAGAACAGTCAAAAGTAACGTTCCATAATGTTTGCGGAGTGATAAAATGGAATGTTCCCTTAAAGAGGCAGTTCACCCCAAAATGTAAAATCTGTCATCGTTTACTCACGCTCTAGTTGTGCTATATGTATGACTGACTTGTGACTTGTGACTGAACACAAAAGAAGATATTTTGAAAGAATGCGCGAGTAACAATAAATGATGACAGAATTTTAGTTTTTGGGCGAACTATCGCATAACTTAATGGGAAACCTTCACGTAATAAACATTTTTATGTATTAGCTGTGCTGGAACGTTCTTATAAGTTAAGTTATAATAGAATAATAACATAATTTTTTTTCTCTTGGCAAATGGAAATAATTAATGTAACTTTCACAAAGTTTGCAAATGGAGCCGCATTTAACCAGTTGAACCAGTTAAATAAATCAGACGAGAAAGTTAACAGCGTAAACCTCCAGGCTAAACCTGCCACTCTTTTGTGTGTGTATTCCTTTACCTCAGCTGTTATTTATTTCACCAATAAAACATGTCTAAACTAAGGCCTGACAAAAAATATCTCCCTATTACGTTTTATTGACATTTTGATGTAGCAATATCATCCTCTTTATGAACAACAATGCGTTTAAATTATTCATAGATGGGGAATATTAAATGATGTGATGCACTAATCCACTTCGTAGGTTAGCACTTCATATTTCTTTAAGCTCAAGTCAAGCAAGTGTCATGAAAAATATTATTATGTGATTGTGAACACAATGTTGATCATAATAAGCAGTTGTCTGAGTGATGAGTTATGGAGTCAGACCAAAAAAAATATATGAAAATACAAGTTGCATCAATCATATTCTTTCTGAAACTCGACCACACCCGTCCTCATGGGGTGTGACTGTGTACGCTCAGACTTCTCGGAGCAAAACACATTCCTCTATTGATCGTGAAGAAGCAAACGCTGTCCCTACAAGTCCTGAAACTCATTCAGAGTGAAACTAGTTAAGCATTGCTGTATGTCTGTTAATGTGTAACCATCCACATGCATGTGTTTTCTTTAAACCTCCTCATGTCGATTAATCGAGTGAAAGTGATGAGGCACACAGGAGCTTCTCCTTTTGTTTAGTTGTTTAGATTAACTATGCCTCGTTTAATACATGATGCATAATTTGTTTTTATAGCCTAAATGTTAAAACCAGCCTTAGCCTGTGTCATTTCATTTTCACAGTTTTTGAATAGCGTGACCGTAATGAAACCAGTAATCGGCATGTCATAATTTTGCTACACTGACTGTTTATTTACATTTAAGTTATTTTAGAATATTTTCTACTTCCATTTATTAGTATTCTATGTATTCAAAGCTTTGGCAGTGTTGTGTTATTGACAGTCGTGTCTTGTTGTGGTTGTCCCTCCAGCGTGGGCTCAGGCGGTCGCTGCTCTGATGATCATAGGCCTCATCATCCTCATCGTCGCCTTCATCATCTCAGTCGTGGCTCTCTGCTGTGCCCTCAAAATCTCGCTGCTGCCTGTGATTGGAGGCATGCTAATTTTTGCTGGTAAGAGACTTTCTTTTCTTTTTGGTCTGTTGGAAATCAAGGAATAAGGGCTGAGGACACCTTCATATCAGCCAAAACTTGAGTTGTTTTTCCACGTCTCCAGTCCATGTGGGTTTTGAGTCAAACTCTTTCCCAGGAAATTACACAGTAGGATCATTTCCTTCACTTTGTCTGTGAAGAATTGAACGTTTTCTGGATAATTCGTGGATGTAGGGCTGGGCGGTGTGACGGTATGAAACTGAACGCAGCGCTGTTATTTTAGTGTCATTGAGATACTACTACAGATTTTAATAATATTTAGATTTTTATTTTAATATCTTTGGCATTTCTGTTTTTATTTGTAAAATTATATCTATGTAGTGTTTTTATATCCATCTTATTTTTAGTTATTTTAGTGTGTCGAGTTAAAAGAAAAGTTGCCTTTTGCATTTTAGTTTTTAGCTATTATAACCTGGACCACAGAAATATCTGTATCAATTTATTTCTACATTTCACTTTAGATATTATACTAACTATAAGTAACTTTGTATCTACATGTCAACTAGCGGCCATTAGAGTATTAGCTAACTCTTTATATTGTAATTCTACTGACTATATGTAACTTTACAACAAAATGTCAACTTATTCTGACCCTTACAGTCTACTAATACTCTAATGAGAGTTAGCTGACATGTAGTCGCAAAGTTACTCACTGTTAGTACAGTGTTTAAGTGAACTATCAAAGCCAGTAAAACAATACAGAGGAGAAATATATCATCCCTAATAAGTGAAGACAAGTTACTCCACATTAAAGGAGTAGTTCACTTTTAAAAAAACTGATAATTTACTCACCCCCATGTCATCCAAGATGTCCATGTCCTTCTTTCTTCAGTCGAAAAGAAATGAAGGTTTTTGATGAAAACATTCCAGGATTTTCTCCATATAATGGACTTCAATGGGAACCAAATGGTTCAAATGAGAGTTTCAGTGCAGCTTCAAAGCACTTTAAACGACACCAGACGATGAATAAGGATCTTATCTGGCCAAATGAGCAGTCATTTAAAAAATAAAGTTTTAAGTTTTATCAACGAACGAAATGACTCGAAAAAAGATTTGTTCATTTTGCTGAATGAGTTCGAACAGGAGAGTCACGAACGCTCATCACAGAACAGAGCAAGGCGACCATTTGAATATAAAACCTAAACTTTTAAAACTTAAACTTATAAAACTTAAACTTTTTAATTTATTTTTGAAATGACAGCTCGTTTCGCTTGATAAGACCCTTATTCATCGTCTGGTGTCGTTTAAAACCCTTTGAAGCTGCACTGAAACTCTCATTTGGACCTTGAAGCATTTTGGACCCCATTGAAGTCCATTATATGGAGAAAATCTTGGAACGTTTTCATCAAAAAACTTAATTTATTTTCGACTGAACATCTTGGATGATATGGGGGTGAGTAAATTATCAGCAAAAGTTTTTTTAAACGTGAACTACTCTTTTAAGGGGTGGAGAGTTTAAAGACACACCATTGCTTTGTTCTGGATATGTAATTTTGGTCTTTCCGCCCTATACGACCGCTACGTAGCCTTTTGTTTTGCTGTTGCTATGGGATCGAGTCTCAGTGTGTTGCGATCACAAACCACGCTCTCGCCCTCCCCCGTCCCACACACTCGTTCCCTTGTTCACGGTGTTCAGGTGAAAGACAGCTCTCCGTCTCCTATTCCTCACCAGACTGAATCACAACCTTTTCTTATTCATGTTCTGTGATCTTACAATGAGCTGCTTATTGTTGACTTGAAAAAAAAGGAATAATTTTTTTATTTCAAACAGAGGATTATAATAGTTAAAAATCCTGCAACTTGAAATAAAATTAATGTCAACTGATCACTTAATATTTAATAACTTATTTTATTTCAGCCTAATTTTTAAGAAATCCATGTCGACGTACTAAAATAACTAATATAGAACCAAAACTAATCAAAATGACAAAAACATGCAACAAAAATGTTCAAAACTTTAAATTACAGTTGAAATGGGAATTTCAAAATTAAAGCTATTTTCAAAATATTGATAAAAACACTCAATGATACTAAAGGTTTACAGTAGTGCAGTGGTGTATACTCAGTCAACACTGTGTGCAGTGGCTGTTTGAGCAATAGTTCATTCCTCAGTGTGAGATTAGATTACAGCTTTGTGGCTCGAAGTGTCAGACACAGCCTTGTGTGAAAGTTTCCACACACACCCAAACAGGGCTTGGCTTCACGCGCATGTCCCTGCAACACTCGGTCACGCCCGTCCCTCCCAGAGATGACGGATTTATTAAACTGCGCTTTAAGCTACTGATTAAACATGTTTATGGGCAGAAACTGCTGCTAAGTTTATATGAGGTGCAGTTTATCAAAAACCTGCTTCAACAACATTAGGAACTCAGGAACATTTAGCAGTTTTTTCCAGTTTTTCCTTTGTGTTTTTCATGTACAGACGACAATAGTGTCAAAACGATCCTCGTTCACACGGACCGCGGAACAGACTAAAAGCGCTGCATTCTGCTGTCAGGCCAGTAGATGGCGATGTCTCTTTTTAAGAAAACGCTACGCATCGCACCTATAGACTGGGCACGTCATATCCATTAGGGCCGTCAAAATTGCTCAATGACGTTTTAATATGAACGTTTAAACATCTGGTTGCGCATTTCGTCAATGACGCGCATTTCGTACCTACTTGTATAGGTAGTTTATTTAAATGTGCTATATGTAATTTTTCTTCTAAAATGAATCCTTTTTTTATTGCATGTGTGTGAAGGGGTTGTAATCGCACATTACAATGATCCACTTGTGGGGTTTTGCTATTACCTCTGAAGGCCAGTATTCATATTTCTATGTGCAGTCTCAGGGTCGGATTTTATGCGAAATCCTGTATATCCAGTCTATGCGACGGCACTGCAGCTGATGACATGAGTCTGATAACCTCCAGCACAACACACACTCCAACACAAACTGTCACACTGAAATTGTTCAGTCTTGTTCACTAACCGTTTTCGTTATCATATTATACATTCACCTGTGTTGTTGACATTACTGATTATGACACCTGATACACCAGTAGTTAGTGAAATGCCTTATGCTAGATAACACCACAAATGTAACGTTATCATGATACGAGTAAGGAGCATTAGTTCAACGTCAAGCTGATAAAAGTAGCCTATTATAATTATTATTTACATGAGTTTCCAGCATGTTGTGTGATGCTTTCTCCGGTGTGTGTTAAGTCTCAGTGTGGCCGTGGACCGTGTTCGAGCACGAGCGCTCTTGTAAAAATTGGTTGCAATTTGAAACATCACCGATAGATGGCGCTAAAAAATACATGCAGGGTATACTTATGGTATACAATACGTATGCATGGTGTCTGAGGCTGAGACAAGTTAATGATTTGAATAGGACGTCTATTGTTTTATCATCTGAAGCCTAAAGGGCCTTGCACACTGAGTACGAGTACACTTTTTTGCATGTTAAAAAATAAATACGACCTCACGTTATTTCAATCACGCTAGCACACTGCCTCCGAAACTCTCGTCCGTCATTAAAAAAAATCGGATCGGGTTTCGATTTTCTGCATTTTTTTCGCATCCGTAGTGAGCAGTTCAAATGGAGTTTTGACAATTCCACCGAATCACGAATACGAAAATACGCAAACGAAAATGTCGGACTTGGTGTGCAAGGGCCTTAAAAGTGTGCTTTCAAATAAACGCCTCCTGTAAAATAATTAGGAATGCACGATATATCGGCCGCCATATCGGTATCGGTCGATATATGTTCATTGTTAATGTTATCATTATCGGCCCGATAAGAAAATTTGGCTGATAAATGATGGATTATTCCCTTCAGCTGAGACGCTTCAGATACACACTGTTCTACATGATGGTCTTGGATTTCGTAAATATGATTGGAATTATTTTTTTTTAAAAAAAGGGAAAATACAGTCAATTGTAACATCAACAAACAAATCTGTCATATCGGCTACATATCGGCCAGCAGCCATATCACCCTGTAACCCAAGACTGGTTGCCCATTTAAGCTAAGCAGGGCTGAGCCTGGTTAGTACCTGGATGGGAGACCTTCTGAGAAAGCCAGGTTGCTGCTGGAAGAGGTGTTAGTGTGGCCAGCAGGGGGTGCTCACCCTGTGGTCCGTGTGGGTCCTAACGCCCCAGTAAAGTGATGGGGACACTATGCTTTCAAAAAGAGCACCGTCCTTCGGATGAGACGTTAAACCGAGGTCCTGACTCTCTGTGGTCATAAAAAATCCCAGGATGTCTTTCGTAAGAGCAAGGGTGTAACCCCAGCATCCTGGCCAAATTTGCCCAGTAGCCTCTGTCTATCATGGCCTCCTAATCATCCCCATATATACACCAATTGGCTTCATCACTGTCTCCTCTCCACCAGTAAGCTGGTGTGTGGTGGGCGTTCTGGCGCAATATGGCTGCCGTCGCATCATCCAGGTGGATGCTGCACATTGGTGGTGGTTGAGGAGATCCTCCCCTTCTATGTGAAGCGCTTTGAGTGTCCAGAAAAGCGCTATATAAATGTAACGAATTATTATTTATTATTATATAATTATAATGAAAACATTATAATTGTGTGTTTGAAATGGTGAGACTTTTGTTTTTGTAATCAGGCTCTCAAAAATTATATAAAAATTTGGAATTGGATTTATCGGCTGATTTATCGGTTATCGGCTTTCAAACATTAAGAATTATCTGTTATCGGCTTTCCAAACATTAAGAATTATCGGTTATCGGCTTTCCGACATTACGAATTTTCAGTTATCGGCTTTCAAACATTAAGAATTATCGGTTATTGGCTTTCAGAATTGAAGAATTATCGGCTATTGGCTTTCAAACATTAAGAATTATCGGTTATCAGCTTTCAGACATTAAGAATTATCGGTTATCGGCTTTCAAAAATTAAGAATTTTCGGTTATCGGCTTTCAAACATTAAGAATTATCGGTTATCGGCTTTCAAACATTAAGAATTATCGGTTATCGGCTTTCAAACATTAAGAATTATCGGTTATCGGCTTTCAAACATTAAGAATTATCGGTTATTGGCTTTCAGACATTAAGAATTATCGGTTATCGGCTTTCAGACATTAAGAATTATCGGTTATCGGCTTTCAGACATTAAGAATTATCGGTTATCGGCTTTCAGACATTAAGAATTATCGGTTATTGGTATCGGACAAGATTTTCATGTTGGTGCATCCCTAAGAATAATGACATTTAAACATTTTTATATGTTATGACTTAAGTGTCCAAATACTTTTAGGGTCACTGTAACTGACCAATACTTTCTCTCATTACAGTAATCATTCAGATAATCGCTCTGATCATCTACCCTGTCAAGTTCAACGAGCTGATCTATGAAGGTTATTATACCTACACGTGGGCGTACGGTTTCGGCTGGGGCGCAACAATCCTGATGCTGGGGTGCGGGATCCTCTTCTGCTGCCTTCCTCGCTACGAAGATGAGCTTTCCGGGATGGGGAAGACTAAATACATCTACAGCTCTGCCTGAACGCCCCAAACCTCTCATAAAGAACAATGTTAAGTCACCCAAGACTAAAGCTCAATGCTCACAGATCTCCGAAAGCATTTTCATTTCCCCAAAGCAACCGTAGGACAGTTCTGACTTCGATAAGGGCTGTGATCGGCAGCCAAACTGTGGCCGTTTCTCCAACCTTACAGGTTCATGCAACTACCTTTTACTTTCATTTGTTATTCATTCCAAAACCGATTGGGCTTTGATGCTTTGTTTTTAATGTCACTCATTGGTCCTGGAAACTCCAGCTTTTCTCGATACATTTTAGAAAGTTACATTGGCCATCACGTATTATATGTAAACATAATTATTATAGACGTAATCACGTTAATACAGCTTAGAGAATAATTGAAAGTGGCTTTCTTGTGACTTTTACACTGTAACATGAATACTGTAATGTAAAGTGTGACTGAGTTTTGATATTTGTATATTTCTAGAACATCTCAACATTAAGTAAACATTTTTACGCTGTCACTGTACTTGTATATCAATGTGTCATTCCTTCCCTAAAGTGCTCTTACTGTCAGCTAAGAATGTGTGTTTTGTGTTGTGTGTGGAGAGTTTCACAGATATTTTTACAGCAGAATAGGTGAGCAAGTGGGTGAAAACGCAGAACTGCATGCATTCGGCAGTAAACAAATGCTTTTCTTCGCTTTGCTTTGAATTTCTGGAGATCTTGAAGCATACATGCCTTGTTCACTTCAGTTGAGTCAGCGTGGTGTGTGTGCAGAAAATGCAATCCAAAAACAACGAATAAATAAAAAAATATATACTTTGCTGGTAAACTTTGCAACATTGTAGTTTTTTTAAGTGTTTTACTAGATTCAGATTTTTCACTTTGTCATTTGTGGTTCTTTGTGATATGAATTGTAAACTAATCTTCAATAAAAGGGAGTATTACTATTAAGACTGACACTTTTTTTTTTTTAAAGAAGTTAAAGTTATTTCCGCCTGCTAAGGGAAGTGTTTATGCACACATCTGTAGGGTTGGGTAAATTTTAAATGGGTTTTAAAGTATGATTTCACTTTTCTAACTTTAGTTAGTGTGTAATGTTGCTGTTTGAGCGTAAACAACATTATCAAAGTTACAGCGCTCAAAATTCAAAGGACTACAACAAATGACTGGTAGGAACTACACGAGCTTCCTTCCGGGTTAGTGACGTCACCAACCCTAACATTTACATAAACCCGCAACATGGACACGCAGTCCATGTTGAGAAGAGGAAGAGTAGTTGTAGAGGAGTACATTTGTGAGTCAGCTCAAACTTTATCATCCATTTTTTCACATGCCATAAAAAGTCACTCTGTGTGGATGTCACAACAGTTCCTATACGAGCGATTTATAGATTATCCTGACAGAACATGCTAATTGAAGATAGTTAACTCCACATCAGCAACATAAAATCATCAACTAACCATTCAGAGACGTCCTGTAGCATTCTACGTGTTGTCACTTCTTTGACTGACTCCATTTTAACAGTTTGTATCTGCGTGAGGAAATTGCAGCTACTAACGCTACTAACACACACTGACACCCCGCCCTCTGCAGCAGCTCATTTGCATTTAAAGGGCCAGGAACCCTTTGCATTTGAAGGCCTGTGTTTTAGCTGGGAAGGGCACCATTTCCATTGCATGATTAATAAACACCCACCAGTTTGAAAACACCCACAAATTTAGAAACGCCCACTTTTGTTCCGCAGAGACCCTAGCAACTATTTTCAGCTTTAAAAACAGCTCTGACATGAAAAAAATAAAATAAATAATATACATATATATAGGTATAGGAGTGGCATGTTTTGCGGAATATTTGACATAGGGTTATCAATCCTGCCACTGGGATACTATGAGCAGACAAATCTGGTTATCGTTTAAATGAAGTAAAAATATGTATATTAGTCCCTGTTGGGAGCAATAACTTTAATTTCCGATCAGTTTGAAATGTTCTTTGCGGTAAACCAAAAGCACTGTGTAAATACAAGTGAAAAGTGACAGGCACACAACAGGAGGTGTGTTTTCTGCTAAAGATGAGTCAGAAAGAGACACACCTGTTCTGTCTAAACCGTCACACAACATCTGGTGCATGGAGTATTAACATAAACTGGTTATCTGAGGACACAACAACAAAAGAAAGGGAACAAACTGACACCATGTCTCCTGTTCACATTCCTCTCTGCAAGTTCACACACAGAGATAACATTCTGGCTGCCAACTTTCAGTTCAGCTTACTGTCCGTATTGACACAAACTTCATGATTCGATTCACAAGCTTGCGATTTGATTTGGATGTCAGTTCAATATCTAATCTTTTGGATGTACATGGATACATGATAAAGTCTACTAAAGATTATACCCAATTAAAATGAAGATAATCACATTTTACAATTCAGAAGTTTAGTGAATTAAAACGTGCCTTTTTTTAAAGCTCTTTTTTAGTCTTACTCTTATTTTAAATAATTTCTTAAGACATCTTGAGACCCCTTTTGAAGTTGGTTGAGAACTTCTCTGAAAAGCCCTGCTAATGAACAACAACACTCACCTAAAGGATTATTAGGAACACCTGTACAATTTCTCATCAATGCAATTATCTAATCAACCAATCACATGGCAGTTGCTTCAATGCATTTAGGCGTGTGATCCTGGTCAAGACAATCTCCTGAACTCCAAACTGAATGTCAGAATGGGAAAGAAAGGTGATTTAAGACATTTTGAGCGTGGCATGGTTGTTGGTGTCTAAGTATTTCACAATCTGCTCAGTTACTGGGATTTTCACACACAACCATTTCTAGGGTTTACAAAGAATGGTGTGAAAAGGGAAAAACATCCAGTGTGCAACAGTCCTGTGGGCCAAAATGCCTTGTTGATGCGAGAGGTCAGAGGTGAATGGGCCGACTGATTCAAGCTGATAGAAGAGCAACTTTGACTGAAATAACCACTCGTTACAACCGAGGTATGCAGCAAAGACACAACACACACAACCTTGAGGCGGATGGGCTACAACAGCAGAAGACTCCACCGGGTACCACTCATCTCCTCTACAGATAGGAAAAAGCAAGAGCTCACCAAAATTGGACAGTTGAAGACTGGAAAAATGTTGCCTGGTCTGATGAGTCTGGATTTCTGTTGAGACGTTCAGATGGTAGAGTCAGAATTTGGCGTAAACAGAATGAGAACATGGATCCATCATGCCTTGTTCCCACTGTGCAGGCTGGTGGTGGTGGTGTAATGGTGTGGGGGATGTTTTCTTGGCACACTTTAGGCCCCTTAGTGCCAATTGGGCATCGTTTAAATGCCACGGCACTACCTGAGCATTGTTTCTGACCATGTCCATCCCTTTATGGCCACCATGTCCCCATCCTCTGATGGCTACTTCCAGCAGGATAATGCACCATGTCACAAAGCGCGAATCATTTCAAATTGGTTTCTTGAACATGACAATGAGTTGACTGTACTAAAATGGCCGCCACAGTCACCAGATCTCAACCCAATAGAGCATCTTTGGGATGTGGTGGAACGAGAGCTTCGTGCCCTGGATGTGCATCCCACAAATCTCCATCAACTGCAAGATGCTATCCTATCAATATGGGTCAACATTTCAAAAGAATGCTTTCAGCACCTTGTTGAATCAATGCCACGTAGAATTAAGGCAGTTCTGAAGGTGAAAGGGAGTCAAACACAGTATTGGTATCAGGTCAATCATACATATATTGTATAGGGTCACATAGGGGAAGATGCCCCCCTTAAGAAACAATGTGTATTTACTTTTAAATAGTTTTTAAATATAGGTTTATTGTGTTGAGAATGATGATCGATTAGCCAATGGGTTATTATATTATCCAAAGGGGCGATCTTATCTAGTTACTGAATATAATTTAATGTGCTTTAAGCTAGTGAAAAAAGGTTTTACAAAGATATAGGCTAGCAGGTGTTAATGACAATATATTTATGGAGAGAGTGGAGGTGTGGGTGTTATAACAAAATAAACTCATTTTATTAGAGATAATAACCACTTGTCACCCAGAATAATGGTGTCACAGATTTATTTTTTATTTCTTAAGAAAGAGATGCAAATATACAAACACCTTCAGGCGAACATTAAAGCTATATATATATATATATACGTGTGCAAAGTCAGGTTCATTCATTGTGTGGCTGTTTTTGGCTGAATGAAAATTATTCTAACTTTATAAAACAGTCACTCGACGTCACCTGCTGGAGTGATGAGGTCACTTGCAGAAAGAGTAGACCACGTGACTTGAAAATCCACACACGTGAAGAAAAGGAGTCGCAACTCAAAAGAAAGAAAAAAGGGCGGGAAATGCACAACGAATTGTCATCATTTCCAATGTCAATAATTCCAACACATTCAGTCTCTCTCCGTTTAATACACGACCTCCTGGCATCATGTAAAAATGTATGAACATCCATACATGAGACTTATTCCTATGTCTAAGATTTAAAGACAAAATTATGGAAGTTTCTTTAGAGATTATTTAGAGCTAGACACTTCACTGAGCTGTATTATGCACACAACTAGTCTCGTACTACCACTAGATGGCAGCATATGATATACAAACATCTGTATAGATCTTTCTTTGTGTCTGGATTATTGCTGTGTGGATGACGTCACCTCTTTATACCTGTTGACTAGCAAACATCACTCCTCTTTTATTTTCCCTTTACTGACGCAAACTGCTGTGAGCTCAGCCAGTCATACAGTACTTCATCATCACCTTTAAATAGTTGGTGGTGAAATTAAACTGGCATATCTTTATTTTTTAAACTTAGTTAATTAAGATGATATGAATTTTAATGGAAAAGGAAATAAACGACTTTTGTGAACACAGATTAGATGAGTGTGTGGTCGGCCGGTCACACTCTATCGTCACACAACTTCACACTCGTAGAGCCACATCCTGTCTCTCCACAGCTACAACACATGTCAGCATTTGTAAACGATTTTAGATAAATTAAGTGCAGAGATATGTCATTCAAAACTGATTTCATTTCATGTTAACCCCATTTTTGTATGCATTAACAAATATCAGTTTTATTGCTTTAAAATTCTTGTAATGTTTCTCAGAGCGGCTGAAGTGTCTTGAGATCTCCTAGATACATCATTTTTCAACCATTCCAGAAAAATAGGTTTGTGTTTTAAGTTGCGCTAGTGAGCCACATTCCACAATATGTACCAATTCCATGCAATGAAAGAATATTTAGAATTTTGTCATCCAGGTAATTCCATCCACGCCAAAGCATTTTCACCATTGTTGCCATTTGAACGTTGTCTAGCTGTTTAGCGTGATGGGTGAGTGGGTTTTTGAATCATGAGTCAAAACAGTAACTTACTGAAAAGTTACAAAAGAAAAGAAAAAGAAAAAAAAAACACCTGAGAAGTGATTTCCCCTTGAATGTTTCCTATAGCATCTTTGAGTCCACGCCCCCACTTCAGCTCGACGCTTTAACTGACTCGACTCCAACTCAAGCCTGTAGTGTTTGGGGGCAACCCCTGTGGGGCTGCTAAAATCACTACTCAACGATGATGAAATTTACGGGATCTATCCTATAGATTGCTGGTAGAGAATGAGTCAGCGCATGAACCGAGGGCACCAAAGGCCTCACAACATGACGTGATCATGCAAATCACACCTATTCCCAGTATCAGGCTCTTGGCCGCAAAACACGTGAGAAACTTTCGCTTTTGTTCGCTGAATTTGACATCACACTAGGCCTACTAGACCAAAGCTTTTTACTCAAAAGACACCAATGAATTATATACGTAGGTCATGACAGGGTGACCAACAGTCGTTTTCACGTCCCGTCCTGGCTGTATTTTATAAAGTGATGAAAATGTTCTTGTTTTCTAAATACTGCTGAAAGAATAGCTCTACAAAAAGAATGTGTTTATATGATAAAGAAAAATTACAAAAAACCTTTTGGACAATGAGAGCATTAAAATTGTCCCAGAAAGACCGAGTAAAAAAAAAAAAAAACTACAGCAAAATATAGACAAGGAGGATGAGGAAGAAAAAACTGATAAAGAGGAAGAAAACTAAAGATATAAATATATTTTGTTAGTTCGTTTTTGTCAGTTTGTAAGAGCTATTTTTGTTCAATTTGGAGGCATTTCTTTTAGTTATTTATTATTTATATATTTATTTTTCTAATACAGAAGAGACATTATTTCTATCGTTATTTTTTAAACTTGTCATAATAAAACATGTTGATTTACCCGAGAATACTATCTGAATTTGTGTCTTACAACAAATTTCTATGCATAGAGGAGGCATAGCCAACTTTAAATGTATTGAAATAACAAGGCATCTTTGAGTAAACTTCGAGTATCATTTGGGCATCTGTTTGTCGGGCCGAGTGTCCTGGTTTTTGGTAATCAAAATATGGTCACTATATGGGTCCGACCCCCGGATGAGACTTGGACCCTCCCAAAAGGCCTAATTGAGTAAGCAACACAAATTCGTCTTCACTCAGTCTTGTTATAGTCAGATTACGCGCGCTCTTCATCTTCAATAGGGGATTATCACGCTGATACGTAGGACTTCCGGATTCAGTGATCTTTGTGCACTGCCACTTCCGTTGAATTACCGATCTCACTGGCGAACTGATGACAGACTACACTAAATTTATTTATACGTCATCCCTGGTAAATTAGTCTGATTCACTAAAGTGCCGGCTACAAATAAACGTGCTACCTTGTTTTATTTTAAAGTTTTAATCCACTTCTTCCTTATACTCAATTCAGTCGGGAATCCATGAAAACTTAAGTAGGGTTGGTGTTGTTGGTTAGATTTACAAAGTGGAACAGAGCAGTGACACGTGCTGCGTTCACGTGCTATGGAAAGTAGGATATTTTCCACTTGTGAACTGGTATTTACCAGTGTGTTGCATTCAAGTGCTTTTGTTGTCGTAATGTGGTAAAAAGATGGAGATCCAGACCTGTTATTTAGCCAAAACTATTTTAGATTGCTTAAGTCATTTGCAACAGCAAGAAAATGATTTGTCAAAACTCAAAAGGTAAACAATATGCTATATATTTTTTAGATCATGAATAGTATATTTTTTTTTACCATTCGCGACTCTTGCGGTGCTCTCCGCCATTTTGAAAAAGGTTCAAAGGGTATCTCATCTCGGCAACTCGTCCATCAAAATATTCTACGAGTTGCCCAGTGGTAAATACCACATGAGGGGGTGTTCATGTGCATTTTCCACGTCGGCTTTTGGTATTTACCATAATTACCAAAGCATATGAACGAACGCAATCTTTATACTTCGTCGTCTCAGCCATTGTTGAACAGCGTCGGAAGTGGACATGCAAAAAGTTGACAAATCCCGCCCATGAAACCCGGAAGCGTAATAATCCCCTATCCGCAGCGGTTGGTGGTCTGTCACGCTCGTCAATGTCAGAATATTTGAGATGACCAATCAAATCAAAGTAGGCGGGCTTTATGTTCAGAGAAGCAGCTGAGCGGTGAGCGCGAATTTTAGCAGAGTGACTGACGCTTCAGTTTACGGTCAAGTGCGAGAAGATGTAAGTAGCTAAACTAAACATTTCATAATTGACCGTTCTTTTAGGTCATGAATGTTAAATGAATGACACAAATAATCAGGCAAACTAATAAACTTTTGTCTAATTTCGCCATTTTGAACTAAACCCAAAACGTGAATTGTGAGGAAAGACCAAGACACATAAAGGGATAGTTCACTTTGAAATTAATCTTTGATATGTTTTGGTTTAGTTACCTCAAGGGCATCCAGGATGTTTGTGTCTTTGTTTCCACAGTATTTTCAATTTTGACATTTTTCGGTCAAACCGTTGTTGTCTGTCAGTCATACAATGCAGTTTTAGGGGGTCCACGTCAAAGAGCATGCACAGAGAAGTCCAAATTAAACATGATTTAATGACTCGTAAATGTACACATAATTTAAGACACAAAACTAGCGGTTTGTGTGAGAAACGAACAGTATTTATATCGTTTTTACCTTGTGTAACCACAGCCACGTCCAATGGGCTATATGCACGCATAAATTCCGCATTTGACGCAAGGATGCTCGTCCATTTCCGGTTGTGGAGATTAAAGCGGAGGAAAACCGAGGAAAACGGGATTATGGCAGAGTCTTCAAAATTTACTGTCCTCCAGTCTTTGAAATGAAACGTACATACGTTTAGATGTAATTTTATATATAGTTATATTTATTTAATATAATTTTAAAAAGAAGCATAAACACAACGAGGGGTGTCTGTTTTATCTGTTTTTGTGACTAACGTTTCTTTAGTTTAACCATGGAGTATAAAATTCTATATAAATTCTCGGTATTGCATTGGACTCTACGATCGGCGGAAGTCATCGAGCATCCCTAATGCTTCACCGGAAATACCGCCGTGCATAGAGCCCATTGATCTGAATCAGTTGTCCAATGTCCAACTGAACCATGTCCAAAGAAGTGATCAGATGCGTGTGTACATCACTCATTGTTTACACAGAGATTTCGGAAGTTTTACCTTTCACTGTGAAGAAGATCTAAACATATTTAGATATACAGGAAATCGCAATGGAAGACGATTTCGATATATCTAAATATGTTAAGTGAAAGGTAAAGCTTCCAAAAAATTTGTAACAATAACAAAAAAGAGTTGTAGGTTTCCTGTAATCTTGACAGCCTTGAGCTTCGCCTTCAGGAAACTTTTCTGGAATGCACCCGAGGTGACAGATCATCTTGGGAACTTTTCCTGTTGTACAAAATGACTCACGGGATCGAGTCAAACGCAGCATTATAAATGAACAGACGTTGGAATTCCCTCTCCATTCCTGCCAGACAACAGCAGAAACTTCCAGTTAGATGAGAACATATACAGTACTGTAGGATACACTGGCATCCTGGTTTTTGTTTTATTTTCCTCTTTTAATCTTTCCTGGCGTGGTGATTTTCTGTGTTCAGTTTCATAATCACTCACTCAAACACACTTACGATTCATGATTCAACAGTTATGGGAATGATTAGTTTCGTATTTATGTCTGTTGTACAATAGTGGCCAAAAGTGATGTCCGAAAAGGATATGTTTTAATGACCCTAGGGGTTTGATTAAACCATCAAAATAGGGTAAAAATATGTTATATTTTTGAAATATTTTTATTATGAGAGAAGAACAAAACACTAAGCTTGGTTAATGTATTTAACCTCATCCAAATCCTACCCCTATATGGGCCATTCTACAGAATTGGTGCAAAGTCTGAGTTGGAAATATATAGAAATTTTTTCCCACAAATTTTGCACGTATGCAAATTGTATAATATCCAAGGTATGCTTTTCTAATAATTTTGCTGTTAATTCTCATATTGTATTTTCAGAAAATGCTGGAATATTTCCCTTCTCCCCAAATCACCACCGAAACTTATAATGACCTATAATGACCTATTAAGATTTTGTTTACATCTATATATATATATATATCTACATATATATGTTTACAGGTTAAATCAATAAAGATTATAATTTTAATCATATTTTAATTGTAATTTATTAGATTTGTTGTATTTTAACTTCATAAATAAATAAATACTGTAAATAAAACAAGAATGGACAAATTTGCAATTATTATTGTGGGTTTCAATAGATAATTGAAGGATCTTAGTAAGCATCTAAGATTTTAATAATTAAATGCTTTTCAAATGTTTTTGTTTTTGGATTAGGGACAGCAGTTTGCACCAATTCTGTAGAATGGCCCATACATGTAGTTGCTCAGTGCTCAGAAAATATGATATTTTCCATTTGTGAACTGGTATTTACCAGTGTGTTGCGTTCAAGTGCTTTTGTTGTCGTAATGTGGTAAAAAGATGAAGCTCCAGGCCTGTTTTTTAGGCTAAAACTATTTTGTATTGCTTAAGTCATCTGCTACAGCAAGAAAATTATTTATCAAAACTCAAACAGTAAATAATATGCTGTATATTTCTAGACCATATATATTTTTACCATTCACGACCAAAGACAGTGTTCACGACTCTTGCGTTGCTGTCCGCCATTTTGAAAAGGTCAAAGGTTATCTCATCTCGGCAACTCGTGCATCAAAATATTCTACGAGTGGCCCACAATACCACATGTGGGGGTGTTTTAGGACAAGAAATAGCCTACCGACTTTTGCTGCCGAATGCATCACAATATTTTATGTTCTTCTGACCGAAACATTTAGTGCCCTGGAGCTGCACTGTAACAAAAATCCTCAAGTTGTGACAGAATCGGCGTGTGTAGGCTTCACATTTTATTGCAAGCGTTTTGCATGCATGCTATTTTCAGAGAGCCGCACTACAGGTTGTGCGTTAACTTTCCGCCCACACTGAAGCGGTCCCTTCCCCCGCATCACTGAAATGTCACCTCTTCCCCACACCAAATATCCCCTCCCTCTCTCATACACTCTTTTCTTCCAGCTGTGAGTCACTAGAGTTCGTGAGGGGGTTTGGGGGTTGCCTACTTCAAGAGCTATTTGAGTGTTGGCCACTGAAACGACGAGTTTACTTTCAGAATCACATTATTAGAAAGAGCCATAAAGTTTTAGTTAAAAAGACATAAAGAGAGCGATGTTGTAACTCAAAACCACAAAACTTCCTGTGACGGAATAGCATGGTTTACTAGCACAAAAATTCACCCTGGGTTTATGCAAAGTTTTACCAGCCTCTATATTTAGAGCCAGAAATTAGACCGTCAATGCAGAGGTATTAAAATATATTAATTTTTTTTAACTCAACACTTTGTGTGAGTGTTGAAGGACAAAATGGAGACTTCAGATTGTTTTATCAAATGTTTCAGCCATGTTTTTTTTTTTTTTTTTTTTAATCATTCTCACTTGGCATTAGAATAGTTTGGAAATGAGCATAAATGTTTCTGTTTCGTTCCTCTTGACTAGTCCACAGACTAGTGGAATTTTTGTTTTGTTTTATGATAGCTGAGGCCTGTTATAGTATTTATGTATTGTGGTTCTAGTGGACTTCACAGGGTATTTCACCATCTTCTTAAGTGAGATTCCAATCCAAAGAAATCATACATGTTCAGTGCAAAGGGCATAGGGAATAAGGGAACATCGATACATGAGTTCACTGGAAGTAGAAAGGGAAAATTACCCACCAGTCACTACTATACTTATAGTACCCAAGCTCATTTACAACTTCATAATATTACTTTTGGGGTCTGCTAGAATACATCGATGATATATAGTTCAGGAAAAACATTTCTCACACTGTACATACTGGATCGGCTTTCAGCTCCCAAGGCCGTGGCAACTATTATGTTGGTATTCGAAATCCAGCAGCAAAAGATCAGTATCTCCTCGACATAGCCAAATCACTTACTGAGCTGTACTTTGAGGGCGGGCCAAAGCAGCCAGTAGATGGGTTTTATGCATATGTATTTAACGGATGTAGGCCAGTAAGAGCTGTGAGTGTGAGCTGAAACTTCACTCCCCTGGTCTCAAGAGGCTTGTTAGCATTGTTAGCGCGCCCGCCTTTGCCCAGTTCGAATCCCATTTGGAGCGGACCAAGAAGGACTGGTTACATTTGGTGCCATGACCCGGACGGGAGTGAGGTTTGGGGGGCTGAGTGTAATGGATGAAGGCCAGTAAGAGCTGTGCGTGTAAACCTCACTCCTCTGGTCCCAAGAGGTTTGTTAGCATTGCAAGCATGCCCGTTTTCGCCCAGTTCGAATCTCATTTGGAGCGGACCAAGAAGGACTGGTTACATTTGGTGCCATGACCCGGACAGGAGTGAGGTTTAGGGGGGTAAGTGTAATGGACCAAGGCCAGTAAGACCTGTGCGTGTAAACCTCACTCCCCTGGTCTTAAGAGGTTTGTTAGCATTGTTAGCGTGCCCGCCTTCGCCCAATTCAAATCCCATTTGGAGCGGGTCAAGAAGGACTGGTTACATTTGGTGCCATGACCTGGACGGAGTGAGGTTTAGGGAGCTGAGCGTAATGGATGAAGGCCAGTAAGAGCTGTGCGTGTAAACCTCACTCCCCTGGTCTCAAGAGGCTTGTTAGCATTGTAAGCACGCCTGCTTTCTCCCAGTTCAAATTCTATTTGGAGCGGGTCAAGTAGGACTAAATGGTAAATGGACTGCATTTATATAGCGCCTTCATAGACCTAATGGCCACCAAAGCGCTTTACATTTGCCTCACATTCACCCATTCATACACATTCACACACCGACGGCGGTGTCAGCCATGCAAGGCATTGCCAGCCAGCTCGTCGGGAGTAGCTGGGGTTAGGTGTCTTGCTCATGGACACTTGGTCAGATGGAACCGAGGATTGAACTACCAACCTTTCGGTTCGTAGACAACCCACATGAACCACTGAGCCACTGCCGCCGACTAGTTACATTTGGTGGCGTGACCCGGATGGGAGTGAGGTTTAGGGGTGTGAGTATAATGGAAAAAGGTCAGAGCTGTGCTTGTAAACCTCACTCCCCTGGTCTCAAGAGGTGTGCTGGCATCTGACGCTAGCTGCTGCAGTCATTAGCGTCCTTGTAAGTGCTCGCTTCTGCTTGGAGCGGGTCGAGTAGGACCGGTTTCATGTGGAACATGCTGACATAACTAAGTCACGGAAACAATTGCAGGACTACAAAAAAGGCTTTTCAGGCAAGTCCTAGCAGACTACCATGAGCAAGGTTTGACACATCTCGACAGTTTTCCAACTGAACCATAAAGTTGGCACAAAGAACCTTAGGTTTCTTACCTAAGAAGGATTCTTACCTGGTGTCTACCATGGCTGGTTGGAAATGGTACCTCTGGATTCATACAATCATGTAGCGGGATTGCGTGGATGCCTCCATTACGGGAAACGTTACCAATGTCCCTTTAATACAAGTCATTTCACTCGGCGGCCATCTTTGAAACACCTCTCAGGCATGCAAGTGCAGCTCCTATGTCTTTGAATTGGGGAACATCAAATTCTCTGAGTCTGGGTGTTTGATATGCATCCAGACTCAGCTACAGCTTAGGGTTTGGACCACGGATTCAACCCTTGCAGTTGCAGTACCTTGCAGTTGGTCACACCATTAACAGGGCCAGAGCCGTGGGAGCTTCTCAATTCTTATTTGTGCATCCTCGCTTCCTTTCCTCGTGTCTCAGCTCCACCCACTGTAGGAAGCAAGTGAAGGCTGCAAGGAAAGAAAACAAGGATGGAGAAGTCAAAGGAAAGCTTATTTGTATACTGGTATATTCCTGATCACTCGAGTGTTACGTCAAAACGTCATCAACTGCACTCAAAGGATTTGTCCTTATGAAGTTAAAGTTTGGTTATTTAAGAAATGAATAAATAATAACGATTAAGCAAGATGCCCTGTTAATATATGTGTGATATATGGTTTATTTAAACTGCAAAGGTAGCATAAATTAAAATCATTGACTGTTTTGGAGCGGAGGAGAATTTATACGTGCGTCAGGTTTCTCAACAAGAACAACATGACATCATGACTTTTGCGGAAACATACACGCCACTTTCGAGTCAAGTGGCGTGTTATCTCTACGCATTTTGAGCTATCCGCGTGTATGCGTGTATGTCTACGCCATTTACGTCCGAGTGATTCCGCGTGTCTGTACACATCGTCAAATGTCTGCGCGAAACGAAGCAAAATGTAGATCTACATCTGGGGAGTGATCTTTTTTTTCCTAGAATGGTAAGGGAACAGTCATAAATGCCATTAACCCCAGTGACGGTTAGGTTTAGGTACGGGGTTGAGGTAAATCATATATTTATGTAACGTTAAGTCAACGGCGTTCATAAACACGCTGAAAAGCGATTATGCGTCTTGATAGCACACCAAAAATGGAAATACGAATTGGCGTGTCATACACACGCTACTTCATGAGATCAGTCTGACAAGAAAGACTTCTGTATAGGATACACCTGTCATAGTTCCTCTGGAAGCTTCCTCGTGCCTCGTGGTGCAATTAGAGAATTGAGATGTCCTCAAAGATTGCTTAATTCGATCAGTTTTCGGGTCACATGCTGGAGAACAGAGGAACGAGGAAACTTCAGTTTGAGAATTGAGAAGCACCTTATGTCTCCTGTTAGAAACCTTTCCCATCCTATACCTCATATTTTGGATGTTGACATAATGTAGAGATCTCAATTGTCACTCCATTAGACCATTTTTAGTGACTTGGGCTGCCTTCTATGTGGTTTTCTTGGCTGACATCTGCACTGCTGCCACCTGGGATTCTCTTTGGCTGCTTTCACAAGGTCAATTCTGCTTTTCCGGAGCAACCTTGACTACTTTTTCAGGTGATTGTGGAGGAATGAAAGAGGACACTAGTTGTGTAAGTGTTCTAGGTTCTAGAAAGCTACCAAAGCTTGTTTTCTTTGGCCAGTAATCCTCACAGCTCAGCCCATGTCATTATATGACTTGTTGGTGTATTATTTCAACCTGTTGGTCTTGCACTGCGATAGTGCCGCCTGTAGCGGTCATCTGGAAATCACCTAACCACAGTTATCTAACTAGTTGTTTAGTGGAAGACATTGGCATGGTGACATTGTTTTGCTAACAATAGCAAAAACAAAGTTGCTTTATTAATACACAATACAGTTGCGTGTCACATACTGATGCACTGCTTAAAGCTACACTGTGTAACTCTTTTAGTTTATTCTTAGCTAAAAAACACTTAGTTCTTTCAAAAATATATGTGCTCATTAATGTATATTTACTTCGTTCAAGTAATAAAGTATTCTCGTGAGTGTATAGTATGCCATTGAAAATACAAACGGGTAAGGGGTTCTAATGTCGGTCGCCATGTTGCCCCTACATCTTGAAAGTACATTAGCCAAAGAGGGACATACCCGTTAATTCAAGCTTCGCCTTTCGCGTTTACGTTTGAGTTAACACTCATGGGCGAGGTCGAACTGGAAGCCATGTTAATCTTGGACTACATTGGCCACCGTAAGAGTTAAAACGAAATCGGAATTGAGAGGAACAGAAACTAATATTCACTGGATGGTCATATACCTTTTCACAGCTAGATGGGGGTAAAAATCACACAGTGTAGCTTTAATAAGCACTTTCCAGTGCTTCTTGTTTTAACATGCATTTCAAACTCCAAAAAAAAGCAGATTAAGGTAAGCAGACACAGGAAACTGGTTTTTGTTTTTCTATTAAAAATAATTTATTCCAGGACCACATATAAATAATTCTTGAAACACATTACAGATAATATTTGCTGTGAATAAATACCAAAACAAACCAAAAAACAAGGCTTTTCATACAATACTCTATGAAAGGTTGCACAAAAAATTTCTATCTTGTCATCTATATTCCTCTAGGTCTATAACTGGAATGTCACTAGTAAGTCAGGAGTACCGTTCCTAATTCCAGAGCAGCTTATTAAGTATTGTGTGCAAGTTTGTGATGATCTGAACTGACTGAACAGATCCAGTAGTTGAAGAGTAGACACTCTTAAATTTATGATTCGGCTGCAAATTGTTCTGTGTATCATTTATCCAAAGCACATTTCTGTATAGGCCCACATTCAACTAATTCTCAAGTAGACAAAGCTAAATGTGGTTGCACAATACTGGACTTTAAAGATGGGAATGTTGAACACAGACAGTTATTTCTTTATAAATGATGCCACAGAAGCTAACTCTATCTTTTCTCTTCACGTCTTTGCAGATATTTCGCAAATATTCAAATAGAGCATGTCAGTTTGTGCATACTAAACATATGCAAAGGATAGACTGAGGCATTGTGTGTTTAAAGGAGAGTAGTGCAACCGAAAGAATGTGGCTGGGCAAGAACAGCAAGAAACGGGGAGTTCACAGATCTAGGAGCGGGGCGTTTCCCACCTGGGTTCGCTTACGTTTGGACCGATACGTTTTCGTCTAGCTCGCGAAACAGTTTTTGGCACGCCAATTCCCTTCAGCTTAATAATGTCATTTCATCAGCTCTATTCATCAGGGAGGTGTCAAGTATCTGGGTTTCATTGCACTTAAGGAATTTTTCAGCCACAGAAAAATGAACATATCCATTCAATAGAACAGACCAAGTCATATGAAGTTTAGCAAGGCAAGCGAAAGTGAACAATAGTTTCAAGAGCAAGAAGGACTTGCGAAAAAGTGATCAATGGTAAACTAAAACATTCTCAAAGGCAACAGATTCGTTCTGCTTGCAGACATCACATGGTGCAGCAGGAAATGAAATTCGAGCTCTGCTTAGCGAGCTCTCATTGGCACTTAACCTACATTTTATGAATAAACTATCAAATGCTGTCCTTCGGTGGTCTCCGCATACCCTGTTGTACGTCTCAAAAGGCCTTTCTGCAGTCCACAGTGGCGATGCACATTGGCTTAGACACTTTCAGTAAATTAACTTTGGTCAAATTTGTTGATTCTTATACATGCTCACGTCAATTTTTCAAGAAAGTTTGCGATTAATTACCCTGTTCAATATAAACAGCAGACGCCACAGGTGCGCGACTAGACGTCCCTGTGTATCGTAAGTTTCTGTATGCTAGCATCTCACGTAAGTCCTATACACACACACACACACACACACACACACACACACACGTGATACAAATGACCAAAACTTCATTCCAGAGGTAATCACCAATTCTACAGCACCACCGGGCTTTTTAGGCCCTGCCCAAGACAGGCGCGCAAAGTTCCTTGTGTAAGAGTGTTCGCCACGATGAAATAGGCCCTTTTGGACACTGAACTGTTCGGTCAGCCTCGGTAAATCTGCTTGAAGTGGTCACATTCGTTACAGTAGCCTTGCTTCTCTTGATTGGCGTAGTGATCGCAGCCCTGCGTCTTGCAGCGCTGTTTGCTTTTCTCTTTGGGCGCCTGGGCGCGCCGACCCTCTCGCTGGCCTCGGCTGATGCAGTCCGGGCACAGGTCCGTGCAACCAGGGGACAGGTTCTTGCAACCGCTACGCCGACACTGAGCCTGGTGAGCACTGGTCAGCACTGGCGGTGGACGTGGTTTCGAGGCCCGCTGGACAGAAACAACAGAGCTTGTTGCTTTATTGGTTCCTCAACACTTAAGCGGAGCCAAACGTCCCCCACAACAGCAAATAAGGACACTTACCGTGACAAGAGGCGGGGAGTTGGAGCCCCTGCTAGCAGCTTGGTTGAGTCTAGCGCTTTGCTCCTTCACGAAGCACTTGTTGCAGTAACCCTCCAGCATGGCCTTTCCCTCGGCACCGCATCCCTGACCTCGGCACCGCGGACAGTTCTGGAAACCCGCCTCGGACGTGTGCCTGGGCTGGACAATAGCAGGGGTGGCCTCTGTGCGGACAAAAATCACACGTTTGCTCCTGTAGTCACAATGTCTATGAATTGCAAGTGGAGACTTTATAAACCCGCCAACGTGTTACTTATTATGTTTACTTTGCTGGGGAAGTTCATGTAGGCCGAATTTGTGCAGATGATTTATCATGAGTCATCATGATATATTGAATACAGTGTATTGCGCAGAATATATATAAGCTGCGACTAGGGCTGGGCAACGATTAATCGTGATTAATCGCATTCCAAAATAAAAGTTTGTGTTTACATAATATGTGTGTGTAGTGTGCATAATTATTTTGTTTATAAAAATTCACACATATGCATGTATATATTTAAGAAAAACGTGTTATTAGTATATAAAATATTAATATTAATATTTAATATAAATTATGTAAAAATATACATGCATGTGTCTGTATTTATATATACAAAATTATTATACACACTACACACATATATATTATGTAAAGACAAACGTTTACTTAGTTTGGATACGATTAATCGCGATTAATCGTTGCCCAGCCCTTCATCTGGAACATTTGTTCTTCTTTTAGTCTAAGTTGTGAATGGCCGGAAATTCACATTTATTTGTATAGCGCTTTTCACAATACACATCGTTTCAAAGCAGCTTTACAGAAGATGCACAAGTCCGCGTTACAATTTGTAGTGATTTGTTATCAGAGGCAAGTTATTAGGGCTGTGAAACGATTAATCGCGATTAATCGCATCCAAAATAAAAGTTTGTGTTTAAATAATATGTGCGTGTAGTGTGTATAATTATTTTGTAAATATAAATACACACATATGCATGTATATATTTACGAAAAATGTGTTATTAATATATCAAATATTTATATTTATGTATAATATTAATTTTGTATAAATATAGGGCTGTGAAACGATTAATCGTATCCAAAATAAAAGTTTGTGTTTACATAATATATGTGGGTGCACTATGTATAATTATTTTGTATATATGTAAATATAAATACACACACATGCATGTATATTTAAGAAAAAAATATTATTTATTCTTAATATATAAATTATATATAAATCCTTATACAGTATATACATGAAAATATTTCTTAAATATATACAAGCATGTGTGTGTATTTATATATATAAAATAATTATACACAGTGCACCCACATAAATTATGTAAACACAAACTTTTATTTTGGATGCGATTAATCACAATTAATCGTTTCACAGCCCTACAAGTTACGCATTTCAGAAATCATACACATACACAAACTCACAGTTAATTTAAACAGTGTTATAATTTAAGGCAGAAACAACAAGCTCATTTAAGTAATGAATACCTAACAAATGATTATGACATTCAGAAAAATGTGGCATTTTAGGTCACTTAAAAACTATTTGGGTGAGTGAAAGAGATTATCATTAGAGAGATACTACAATAATTGCGTGTGAATGCAGAATAGTTGCACTTACGGTGATTGGTCTGGTAGTCTAGATAACATATAGTGCAGAATCCCAGCTTCTCTGCAGTCCCGAAGAACTGGCATCCGGGGCGTTTACAGGGTCGGGCGGCAGGCGTTTTCCAGGTGTGTCCGGTGGTGCCCGTGCGTTCGGTCTCCCGATGCGTTGCCCACACCGAGGCTTCAGTCGAAGGCTCCTCTTGCTGGGCGTCTCCCCTCTCGGAAACGGCAGTCCTCTGCATGCAGGGCGGGCAAAGACCATTGAATATCCTAAAAACCTCCTGTCGACACAGAACGCATCGCTCGGTGTCCCTTTCTCGTTCCCTTTCCCTCTCCGTTTCCTTCTCTCGTTCCCGGTTCCACTGACCGTGGCACCACCCGTGAGACGGCCTGTTGGCAGCGGACCGGTTTTGCCTCGCCGTAAAGCAGCGTTCACACAACCCGTCGTGCTCCACACTGAGTGTGAACAAGCATCCGGGTGTCTTGCACTTCATGGCATGAGTCTCACTGTAAAGGCTTAGACTCGGGGCCGTAGGGGGAGCCGAACGAGGGCTGGGGAGGACGGAGCGCTCCAGTCTCGCTCGGCTCTCCGGGTCCGAGGACGACGAGTGATTCGAGCTGGAAATGGCCTCTGGTTTCCGACCCGCCTGCCGCTTTTCGAAGCACTCGTGACAGTGGGGTTGTGTGTCCACCGAGACGTAGAAGGTGCATCGGGGTGTGGCGCAGCGGATCTCGATGAGAGAGAGTTGGGAGACCGAGAAGGGAGGGGGACGCTGGGACACATGGGGGGCCCACGATGACTCCTTGTCCTCTTGCCAGCGCTTATATTCATGGTTTACCAGTTGTAGGTAGTCCTCCATCAGGTTCATATCCTCGGGTAGGTTGCCTTCATCAAGTCTGATGAAGATTTAAGAAAAGTCAAGTCACCTTTATTTATATAGCGCTTTTTACGATACAAATTGACAGCTTTACAGGGATAACAGGCAAATAATGGGATGTTTCTAGAAGAAAATAGCGTCATAGTCCAACTTTTGTTGTTGTAAAAAAGGACGCCACAACTTTTTAGGGTTACACTGAGCAAGACTTCAACAAAGAGTGTGTTTAACTCATACCTGGCCGCAGTGATAATCTGTGTGGGATCGTAGCCCAGGCCAATGACAGGGATTTCTATAAGCATTAGGTAGTCTTTTAGCAGCTTCTCCTTCTGTTGCTGCTCCTTTTCTGTCAGGAAGTGCAATCGAAGCTCCTCAAACCCTCCCCGTCCCGGGTTTATCAGCGGCACCGCGCGGATCTCTGAACAGGACACAAACATCACATATTCAAATACAAGAGCTAGAGCAAGACTTTTTGTTTTTTGTCAATGAGTTTGATAATGTTTTCATATTTTGCATTTTTTTTTACTAAATTATATTTACGCTGTATTAAAAATAGATTTATACTAGGGCTGTCAAATGATTAATCGTGATTAATCGCATCCCAAATAAAAGTTTGTGTTTACATAATATATGTGTGTGCACTGTGTATAATTATTTTGTTTTTATATATATATATATATATATATATATATATATATATATATATATATATAAATACACACAGATGCATGTTTATTTAAGAAAAAATATAATTTATATATAAAATATTCATGTATAATATAAATTATATATAAATCTATATACATGAAAATATTTCTTAAATATATACAAATATGTGTGTATTTATATAAATAAAATAATTATACACAGTGCACCCACATAAATTATGTAAACACAAACTTATATTTTGGATGCGATTAATCGCGATTAATCGTTTGACAGCCCTAATTTATACACTTTTTTGAGCATAGACCTGACAATTAAATTTCCAACTTAAACTTTGTAAACCTTGAAAGCTTTAAAGCAACAGACTTAAGTTTGATCTCTTTTTAAAGACGACACTTGGCAGATTATTGCTGAAGAGAAAATAGTTTTTAAAAAGTAAACAAAAAAGGAACAGAATTTTTATTGTTATATATAAAAAAAAACTTTTTAAAATTTTATATGAACTATATATTTTCAAAATCACGTTTTACTGTAAAACTGCAAGAAAATCAAAGCCATTAATCTAAATAAGTAGTGCTTGATATCTTTAAAAATTAGCTTTCAATAATTTTTGTTTGGCCGCAATACCAAAAGTTTCCACTAGATGAAATTCCTCTCCCATTCATTTCCAATGCACTCATTTTAGACCGCGAGGAGCACAAGTGTGACAGGACCATTATCGCTTTATGTCCATGATTTTTTTTGTGTGTTCAGACAAGTGCAAAAGCCTTTACCAAGTTCAAACTTCAGGCTACAGTGTCTAGTGACGTACCTGGGCCGCTATCTTTGATTGTGATCAGGGGTGCAAAGTGCTGGGAGTCATATCCAAGCACTATGGGATATTTGTAGCATTCTCCGGGAGGCCAGTGCAAAGGCAGGTATATGCCCCCCACATTGAGGGGTGAAAACGAGGAACCAGACTTCATACTTCTAAGTACTTGGTCTGTTGAGGAAAAAAATCATATATTATGGTCATGTTGTTGCACATGTGTTTGTGCAATTCTATTGAAATGCAAAAAAATATTGTTGGTGTAACTTAAAAAAGTAACCAACCTGGTTGCCTTAAAATTTTAAGTTGATTGAAATGGAAAAAGTGAGTTAATACAATGAAGGAGAATGATTTAATCATCAGAAACTCAAAATTATGTGTTGTCTGAACTAAATTAATTATTTAAGTTGATTTGACAAAAGAAAAAATGTTGTGATTACGAATCATGAAAAGCATGAAAAAATTTTTTTTAATTGCATTTAACCCAAATTTGGGTTTGTCCATATTTGACCCATATTTGAATTTGGGTTCAAACAACCCATCATTTTTTAGAGTGTAACATTTTATTTTTTCATGATTAGTAATCACAACATTTTTTCTTTTGTCAAATCAACTTAAATAATTTATTTAGTTCAGCTAACATATCATTTTGAGTTTCTGATGATTAATCAATCTCCTTCATTGTATTAACTCACTTTTTCCATTTCAATCAACTTAAAATTTTAAGGCAACCAGTACTTACTTTTTTAAGTTAAACCAACAATATTTTTTACAGTGTATTACGGATACGTACCTGCAATAACAATAATCGGCCTCCGTA
This sequence comes from Pimephales promelas, assembly GCF_988280905.1. Classification (NCBI taxonomy): domain Eukaryota; kingdom Metazoa; phylum Chordata; class Actinopteri; order Cypriniformes; family Leuciscidae; genus Pimephales; species Pimephales promelas. The sequence continues at coordinate 34,478,219 of NC_142779.1, forward strand.
GAATATTTGAAAGCACAAATATGTGAATATCCTCTAAAGAGTCAAACTGTAGGCCATTACTGCTGGACACTGGAGAAGCCATTTCTACAATCTTAACCCATTCCTCCTCCCAGTTCTGGGAAACAAAACAAATTGCAATGAGTTATACCCTTGTCATATGATTATAGTGGACAATTCTGCATGTTCGTCATGAAGTGCTTACCAAAGTGCTGTATCTCAGACCGGTCTGGGTGAACTCCTGCGAGTGCAGAAGCTCTGTCTGAAAGCGTGTCCTAAAGTTACTAGTGTCTGTTTCCTTCAGTACTGCGTAAAGAGCCTTTCTGAGCACCAGGTCTGTGTCCTGAACCCCTAGTAGATACTGAGAGGCTGCGTGAAGCAGACAGTTCCCATCACCTACACCAAAACACACAAACACAGTCACAACCCGCTTAAAAGACACAGTCCAAACACAGCTGGGCTGAAACAAGGCAAAATTTGGGCTCTCTGTCAGTGAAAACTCACTAATAAATGATCTAAACCATAACCCAAGAATAGACTAGCCATCAATTAGATAACAGAGGAATGAAATGAGTAATGACATGAAACCAAAAAACCTTGTAATCACGGTTTACTTTGCTTCAAACATCTTGCACGTTATTTTGGCAAAAACGAGTTCTTAAAGGAGTATTTCACTTTAAAAAAAAAAGTCGAAAAGAAATTAAGGTTTTTGATGAAAACATTCCACGATTTTCTCCATATAATGGACTTCAATGGGAACCAAACGGTTCAAGGTCCAAAAGAGAGTTTCAGTTTAGCTTCAAAGGGCTTTAAACGACACCAGACGATGAATAAGGGTCTTATCTAGCAAAACCATTGGTCATTTAAAAAATAAATAAAAAAGTTTAAGTTTTATAAGCTCAAATGGTCACCTTGCTCTGTTCTGTGACGAGCGTTCGTGACTCTCCTGTTCAAAATCGTTCATCAAAATGAACAAATCTTTTTTCCTAGATAAGACCCTTATTCATCGTCTGGTGTCATTTAAAGCCCTTTGAACAGTTTGCGCTGAAACTGTCTTTTGGATCTTGAACCGTTTGGTTCCCATTGAAGTCCATTATATGGAGAAAATCCTGGAATGTTTTCATCAAAAACCTTAATTTCTTTTCGACTGAAGAAAGAAAGACATGGACATCTTGGATGACATGGGGGCGAGTAAATTATCAGCAAAAGTTTTTTTTAAAGTGAACTACTCCTTTAAAGCTAAAAGAACAAGTTCATAAAAGTTCTTAAAGGACATAAAAAGGCTATGAAACTTGCAGTTCCTGTTTGGACTTTCACAATCATCAAGATTGACATAACATAGAGAGCCTTAGCAACCGGTTGGCATGCAATGAGTACATACACAATCTTTGCTTTGTTTTTGCATAGACTGACGGCAATCTCTTTTACACCTAAAGGTTAGTTCAGCTGTGTTTGTCAAGACGAAGATTAAGGATGAGATAAAAGCAATTCAGGGGGATTTCCACAAGAGTTGTTAAAGCAGTTTAAAGATATCAGTTTCATCCAAACTGTGTGCATTTTAAAAACAGAACATGTGACCACAATATCCATGCAAAAGCAATTAAATCCAACTCCCAACTGCAGTTTCAACGAGTCTCAAAACTCGGTGTAAATCAATAACTTTGCTGTAACCTAACCATTCAGTCACTTAAAAAAAAAGCAAGCGTGCTCTGCAGAACTTTGTACATGGCCTAGATTGTGTGTTCTTTCTGATGTTGTGCAACATGTGTGCTCAAATGCATTTGCATGTGCGCGCGAGCGTGTGTGAAACAACTGTGAGGAATTTCCCTAGTATGTGATTGTCTGATTAAGCGCCGTAAGGGCTTGACTTCAACTTTTTGACTCCTCTTGACACCAGAGCCGTGATATAAAGCATCTGGACTTTCCAGAGAGGAGGGCCGACGCCGTACAGGAATGCCTGTGCCGTGCCCATCTCCAGTCTGAACATATGATCTAGTTCCTGTTCTTCAAACCTGTGCTATTGTCCAACGCCGTGGTTTGTGTCTGTACCTGCTATCGACACAAAAGACCAAAATGTTCCCAAGTAGATGGAGGTTTTAACAATGCAATGCATAACATACTGTGTTTTCTTTTTGTTACACAAGAGTAAGTTTCTGTATGACTTTCAACTCTAGTAACATAAAATTACAAATCCTACATCACCTCTAAATCACTCTCATTAACATTAAGAAATGGATCTGAATTGATAACATTACAAATAAATAGGGCTGTCAAACAATTAATCGCGATTAATCGCATCCATAATAAAAGTTTGTGTTTACGTAATATATGTGAGTGCACTGTGTATATATAATTATTTTTTTTATATATAAATACACACACATGCATGTATATTTAAGAAAAAAATATTTATATATAAAATATTGATATTTATATATAAATCTAGTATATACATGAAATAGCATGTGTGAGTATTTATATATAACATAATTATACACACTACACATACATATATTATGTAAACAAAAACTTTTATATTGGATGCGATTAATCGCGATTAATCGATTGACAGCCCTAGAAATAAACTATCTAAAGGTAGTACTGCTAACTTATAACTTACTTAGCCACATTTCCCAGAAACACTTTTCAAAATATGTATTTTCCAGTTACAAATTATGGTTTAAATCCAGCTATAAATGTGATATTTTTAATGTGCTTTAAGACAAACCATAGGCTGTCAAACGATTAATCGTGATTAATCGCATTCAAAATAAAAGTTTGTGTTTACTTAATATATGTGTGTGTATAATTATAAAGACACACACATATATTATGTAAACACAAACTTTTATTTTGGATGCGATTAATCGCGATTAATCGTTTCACAAGTCAACAGCATTGCTGAGTATTTCCTCCTTAAAACTGCAATGAACCAAAGACAGTTTGAAATCGCTGGTGTTTCTGACGTCACAAACGACCTTGTAACCAATCAGATCAACATGTGATCATCAACCAGCGGATCCGAGGAAAAACATTTACATAGGCCTATGTCATTTAGGTGAGTTTTAAGAGATACCAGGGGGACTTTGACAAGTCGGGGTTTTACGTTACAGCAGCTCGAGCTCAATGTCCTCTTTAAAGTGGATTCATTTAAGTCAAGCAATTAACCTGGACTTTCTATCATAGAAGATTTACCAATTTGTCCTTGCACATTTGGTCTCAACCTTTTTTCTTATTAAATGTAGTTTCTGCTCATCACCATTTTGGTTAAATTGTGTCTCGTTCAAGTCTGATTCATTTGAGTTACATATGTGTGAAGATATTCCCTCCTCAAATACTTTCAGTTCGCCACTTTTTGTTTAATAGTTTGCAGTGTCGATTACCATATTTTCAGCTTGATTGTATTTAAACACTTTACTGTAAATTATGTGATACTTGTCACTTGGGAAGTTACAGTTTCAACCCCACAATGGAGAACAGAAAATGAACACACAAAACATGGATACAAACAACATCTGCTATACAACCACATCCTCTTCAACACGTTCTGCAATAATCGTCACAGCAGAAAAGAAAATGATTGTGTAAATAAGATTAAATTGTCCAGTTCTCCCATTTTACTGTCATACGATCAGAGTAACGATGTCACAAACAATTTAACTTTGTAATTTTGTCTTATCAGAAGTCATCCATTATAGGGCTGTGAAACGATTAATCGCATTCAAAATAAAATTTGTGTGTGTAGTGTGTATAATTATTTTGTATTAAATAAATACACACATATGCATGTATATATTTGACAAAAATGTGTTATTAATATATTAAATATTTATATTTATGTATAATATTAATTTTGTATAAATATATATAAAGTATATACATACAAATATTTCTTAAATATATAACAGGCATGTGTGTGTGTATTTATATATACAAAATAATTACACACACATACATTATGTAAACACAAACTTTTATTTTGGATGCGATTAATCGCGATTAATCGTTTCACAGCCCTAATCCATTATCAATACCAATTAGGGCTGTCAAATGATTAATCGCGATTAATCGCATCCAAAATAAAAGTTTGTGTTTACATAATATATGTGGGTGCACTGTGTATAATTATATATATATATATATATATATATATATATATATATATATATAAATAAAATACACACAGATGCATGTAAATTTAAGGAAAAAAATATAATTTATATATAAAAAATGTATGTATAATATAAATTATATACAAATCTATATACAGTATACATGAAGATATTTCTTAAATATATACATGCATGTGTATTTATAGATAAAAAATAATTATACACAGTCCACCCACATAAATTATGTAAACACAAACTTTTATTTTGGATGCGATTAATTGTTTGACAGCCCTAATACCAATTAGTCCATTCGTTACTCATGTTGTATAACTGCACTGGGGTTTAATAAGTAAATCAATAAATACTTGCTTTATATAATAAAAATTATTGTACACACTAATGGTAATCAATTCAAAATATTCCCGTATCTCAAACTGTACAGAAATGGTGGCAAAGTCATGATTAAATTCCCAAGGAATGCAAAAACTTTTGATATTTGCTTTGGATAAATGCATAAATGTACCAAATAGCACCAATCTGCTTTAATAGCACCAGACTATTGATCGAACTAAACGAGTAAACAACAGCAGTCTCAAACAAACATGCAGATAGGAACTAGGAAGTTGTGATCCTCACGCGGAAGGGCTTTTTTAACAAATGAAGACAAACACAGATACAAGTTTTGAAGGAAACACAAGCCTAGCACTAGCACACCTAAAATGGCCATTTTAGCTGCATTGTGTATTACGTTATTAGCGGTGTTACATTTATTCCAGTCCCCCTCTATATTCTAGCACGGGTCTTGTCGGCGCAATCCGTTTCAAACAACATGTTCCAGTCTAGCGCTTTCATAATCCCGTGTGATTTAAAACAGGAAATTCCCGTTTCATTATGAGGCCAAATATGTGCTGTCCAGAATTTTTTTTTTAACGCAAGAAATTTACCAGAATACACAAACGAGAAGCTATCAGACACGGCGAAATGATATCTACTGTCACAACTGCGTAAAATGATGAAACGAACAAACTGTTGACTATTCCAGATAAATGGTAATAAAAGGTAATGCGATGTTTACCTAATTTCAGTTACTGTAAATAGTGACTGTACAATGGAGCAACAATGGCAAGTACAGAGAAGTTTCCCTCGCAGCATTACTCATAAGAGTAGAGCAGAGCGACCTGACCCTGAGCTAGCGAGAGTCACACACACACACACACACTCGCTGGGGCCCAGCATCACAGCACGGCCCCGTAGAGCAAACCGAGGGGAAAAACATCCGTGTGACAGACAGTGCAGGATTTTCCCGTCCGCCATGAAGCACAAGTGGTCTAACGATAGAGCTTTTTTAATATCTTTACATCTCATAATTCTGATAACAACAGCACTTGAGATGCATGTAAAATCACTGTGATGAATTTAATACGTTTTTACACTATAAGAGAGATATCACTTGTGGGTTACACTTTATAATAGTAATTATACATTTCAGTACTGACTGTAGGGTTAGGATTGGTTTAGTTGCATGTAATTAAGCATAATTTATATTTTGTAACGTAACAATGACACTGCAAAATAAAGCGTTGACCACTTTTGTTAACTGACCAAGAAGGCCAAAAAAAAAAAAAGGGGAAATAGGCTAAAATATATCAGCAGTTATAACACTAGTTATAATAACATCCATATATTATGAAGCAGGTTCTGTGTTGGGAGTAATTATTTACTGTAATTTAATTACGTTTCTCTTGAAAACGTTTCTCTTAATTTTTCTGTATAACAATTCAGTATAGACTATAGAACAAATGTATATCAAACAATATTTTTTTATTGTTTAAAGTTGAAATGTATGTTTTTAATGAAACCTAGTCCCTTTGGTCAGTTTTTGCAATTTTATGTTATTTATTTGAAGGAATTAAAGTATTGTTGAAGGGTTGATTAGGGATTTAGAAAGTAATTATTAAGCACGTACAGATTGTAATTGGTACCTGATTTTTTTAGAGTAACATACCCAACACTGACCACTTCCCAAGAAGTATACGAAGCGAGTATACAACCACCATTATTAACTAATATAAACCAATACAAAGAAAGTTTAACGTCGCCGTTTCATCGGAAGAAAACGTGACTTGCGCTCGAGCCGATAAAAATCACAGCATAGTTACCGTTGGTTCTCAGCGGCACCAGCTTCTTGACCTCACGGCACCAGTTCAACCTCTTCTCCTGCTCCAGCGAGCTCTGCATGGCCCTGTCCAAGATGGCCGCCTGGATGACCTCGCGGAAGGCCTGCGGGAACTGGCTCATGCGGATCATCTCCAGGGTGTAGCGATGCATGCTGCGCAGGTGATGGATCAGGCCGCCGCTGGACGAAGCCTTGACCACGTCATTGGGAACCCGCTCTCTGATTTTCACGGCCTTCAGGAGGTTACTCACGAACAGGAACTTGGGCAGGAAGTTCTGGCCCTGGGACATGGTGATCTGGAGTGGGGAACCAATCTATCACTGTGAAAGAAGACATGAAACAACACCACCATTGTCAGGAGCGCTCAACCCACGACCATGTGCAGCACACACACACGAAAATTTCCCCTTATTTCCCTCCACCCTAAAGGTGAAGAACTGAAAGACTGATGGTGGCCCCTGAAAGCTACTGGTGTATTCCAGTCTCATGGTAAAGAGCTCTTGAGGTCAGATGAGTGAAAGGCGAAGATATTTATAAGTCCACCCCCACAATCAATTTTCCAAAACTATCAAAGATGGGTTCAGACACACACACACAAAAAAAAAATGCCATTGACTGCAAGGGCACCATTTATTTGTATCGGCTGCTGCCGGGGTTCTTTAGGGACAACTTATTCAGTCAGACAGTGTTCTCTTAAAAAACGCGAGGAAAGCGACATCCAGTTTTATTAAACACAAAGCACAAAAGGGACAATAGAGACCGACGCGAAATATTAGGCTATAACATCAGTTGCTGACGCTCGAATTACGTAATTGCCTTGACAGAAGAGCCGTTAGAGACAATGGAACGCCGTAGCACTCGAACGGAAGCTAAATATCCCCATGGCAACAATAGAACGTTTTCTCCGTTAAACGTTCTTAATCGCTGATAAGTGACGTCTTCGCAAACAATGGCTGTCAAAACCCGTGGCGTATCCGTCCGTACAAGACAGCCTGGCGTTTGAGCTTGAGACAATACGCGAGAAATCAAGCTCGCTCGCTTTAGGAAAGAGTCTAAACGCGACATTAGAGAGGCGAGGGAACGGGCAGCGATGGATCGGACAACTCTTACCTGTTCTATATGTCGGTATCCACCAACAAAGCCCATAAGATGCTCTGGCTCTGCTGCTACTTCACTCAGTCCACTTTAATCGTCCATGGCGCTTTAAGAGATCCACTGGATTTCACAGCTCGCTTGAGACGCGTCCAAAACACGGCAAAGTATACGCTCTAGTTCAGACAGCCCGATTGATACAGTACATAAAAGCCAGTAGGGGATTTCCATAAGGTACTTTCCACTTTCACAACCCATTATAAGCGTTTTCTCTTCGTCTTCTCCGCCAGGGGGAGTCAGTGCGCGCGAGTGACGCTGAACGCTTACGTTACGTGCCAGTCGATGACGTGTTTGATTCGCCACACCCATAGCTGGTAGTTATGTGAGATATGGAAACATAACAACACTGGAAGTCCCAGCCTGTGCATTTTACACGTTCCATTTAATGTAAAGAATGAATGTGCGTTACAAGAAAGGAATTTTTATGGGGTAACACGAGGGTTATTCTGTCGTTTTTCGTTTTCATTTGTGACTTGCTTTTATACGCTAATTCAATCAAACAAGGGTTATGCTTTATGTTAAGGTGTCATTATATTTGAGCAACTACATGTAGCCTAATTTCTATAAGGTTAGGATTTGGTTGAGGGTTAGATGGATGGAGTTATGCATGGTAAATGTAACAAGGACACTCTATGATAAAGTGTTACCCAAACAAGTATAACGTTTGTGTTCATTCATGGCATGCCATCCACATTCGTCATCATGACTTCAGAAAGGTAACAGGGTTGACAGAAACAACCCAGATAACAGAAATAATGTTCTCTCAAAGTTATGATCAACGTTCTTAGTTCTGATCTTTAAGAATATTCTCAAAATGTTAGCACAAAAAGTTAACATTAGTTAATTATTTGAATTAAAATGAAGAAAAAAATTATCAGCTGTATTTTTATTAATAACAAAGATGAATAAATACTGTAATACATGTATTGCTCATTGTTAATTCATATAATTACGTTAACTAATGAACCTTAGTGTAAAGTGTTACCTTTTTTTTTTAATGTTTTAGTGCGTTCCCTTTTTAAGTGTTGCCACCTGATGTTCAGAGAACATTCTAAAGTGACAAAATGGAATTTTTCCTTAATGTTTGCATAACCAAGAAAAAAAACCTGTAGCCTACATTTTGCAAATTCATAGAACATTCGGACGTTTTCATAACTTAATGGAAAAGTGCAAGGGAAACGTTTAGAGCTGGGAAGATTGACATGTTCAAATTCAATATTACGAAGAAAGTGCTCCTTAGAAAGAAAATGTAATGCTGCTATTATACAAATATTCACATTTCAATTGTTTACTCTAAAATCTTGGTATGGGGTTAATTGTCCTCTACAACAAACTTGAACTTGATGAGTTTGTTTATTAGTAGATTACCACCACTTTAAAATGTATAATGAATATAGACTGTATTCTGTATATATAAAAAAAAATGTTCACACTTTATGATAGACACAAAGAACGCCCATTTTGCAGAATGACAAGGCAGATTTGCTAGGCGAACCATAAAGATTCATATAGTGCACTGCATGATGATGATGATGATGTGGGTGTAAAGTTTAGAGTGCATGTCATTCAAGAGAACTTGATCAGAAGTTCCCATCAATAAAATAGTGTAATAAAGAGTGACTGACATTTCATTTCTTGCCAGGGTCATTCATTCTTTATATTCAATGCTTTCCAAATGTCTTGGTAACACTAACACCTTTGATTAATAACATGAACAAACATCTGCACATTCTGCTAAACTAGTGCTGACCTCGATACTTTAAATCCTATGGCCTGAATGCATTGTGTGATACTGTAGATTTATATTTCTTAAGGCTCTACTACATGAATCAACTATGATTTAAGAGATTTCAGCCATAAATAAAAGAACATAATAGTATATTAAACTAATTAGAAATACATTTTTAAAGACCTGACACCCTGCAGTGCCTCAAACTTTAGTTCTTTTCCCATGAAATCTGAATCAACATGTCTTGTAATTTCATAGAATTTGCAGTATTTATTATAAATTATTAATGATTTTTTTTTTTTTAAACAACCTCTGACTCACAGCAAACGACAGTCAATTCCTGATGGTTTTCCTCCTTCGAGAAGCTGTTTCACTCAGATATATAGGCCTACAGTATGTCACAATAGGGAAGAAAAGTCAGCTATGGATTCTGGTTCATGCCGACTTTAAAGGGAACTAAATGTGCAAAGTGCACATCCCGTAACCCAATGAGAAATATACAGAAATCCCTGCAAAGGAAACTGAAGAATAACAGTAATTGCATTAGTTTACTTCCATTCATTTGCATGACACACCATATATGAACGGGAAAAGCATTACGCAAAGATGACGTTTCTTTTGATATAAAGAGAAATTACTGTAGAAAATACCCTAACAACTGGGCCTTTTAAACATGAATGACTAAACAACTGTTTGATTTTTGATGTTGAAATATTCTAATATATATTTTGATTTATCTCTTAATTTCTTTTTGCTTTCACTTTATTTTGATGCTCCCTAACAGACTTTCTACTAACTATGAGCAACTTTGCAACTACGTCAACTTATTCTAGTAACCCTAACATTTTAATACTATAATGAGAGTTAGTCAATGCAGTGAAACATTACTTATAGTCAACAGAGTCTGTTAAAGGGAACCTTCGAAACAAATTAAACAATTATAATTTATGATATAATTTATTCATGATGAAACACGGCTATGACCAACGATTCTGTTTATTACTGTGCAACACTGCAGTTCCTATGTTGTGTTTATTTGAGCTTTCATGCATATTACACACTGGAGTGTCGTTGCGGTTCACGGTCAGGGACTATTTTTTTCAAGCGGATTCAGCGGAAGGAAGCTTTTTTTCACTCGAGTTGCGAAAAATAAAATGTTTTGTCTTACCTAATTATAGTAGCCGTGTCTCACTTCCTTGTAACGTTACCTGACTGGCATTACAATCCACCGACAAGAAAGTTCAATCCATGTTATTTCTCTCGTTATTCCAAGCTTCATTTCAGCTACACATTTCAGCCATAAAAGTCCACTTGATGTCGCGGTGATGGATGACAAATGCAACCTTGCACATGTGCATTCTGACTCGAGTTAACTCGCATAATAACTTGAACTTGCTTGATCATATCTGTGCTCTCTGCTCTTCATCGAGTCTGAATCTGACCACCAAAACTTAAAGATTAAACAAGACGGTTCATTTATATTATTATAAACATTGGAGAAAAAGTAAAGCGTGGTTTGGCGGAAGCTCTGCTCTGGTTACCATAGAAACATGACACGCGCTTGAGATCGCACGGGTCTTACACACAATGTTAAACAGACCCGGGGTGTGAAGTAATAGATTCGGACCCGACCCGATTGAACGGTTGATCACTGTGAAGACCTCTAGTGCCTGGTTGTGGAAGAAGACAGTCGCTGCATAAGCTTCCTCTGGATTCCAATAGGACTGCATGGATAAACTTTATTTTTAATGACGTTCCAGCTGATGAGGTAAAACATCGTCCGTCTGTTCGCTTCATTTCACTGTGGATTGTTTTGTAAACAAGACTGGATTTGCAGACGATTAAGAGTAAAGAACGGTGCTGTGCCGTCTAGTGGATCTGACAGGAATAGTGCAACACACGGACTCTGGGTCGAACATGTATGGGCCAATCATTCCGGTTTCCATTTTACAACATTGGACAGAACAATTTCCCTTATGTGCACCGACACCGACGGGTGAGTTGAAACTCTCTCAATAATATGCAAAACTGTTCTCCACTCGCAGCAGTGGGCGTTTACTTCTAAGTCTTCAGTGCGAGACGCCCATAAAAACCCAGCGTTTATCCGCTAGGCTCAAAACTAGGGTACAAAATAGCCTATTACTTATTCATTTGGACGTTTTTGAATGCAAAAACCAAGCGAAAGTCATAAGTTGACCTCAGACAATAATATAATACAATTTAAAAAGCCAGAACTGTTCATGACCCCTTTAAGGGTAACACTTTACAATACGGTTCATTAGTTAGCATTAATGTAACTAACATGAACAATATATGTGTTACAGTATTTATTAATCTTTGTTAATTCTAATACAAATCCAGCTGTTCATTGTTTGTTCGTGTTAGTTCACAGTGCATTAACAAATACAATCTTTGATTTTAATAATGTAGTAAATGTCGAAATTAATATTAACTAAGATGAATTAATGCCGTAGAAGTATTGTTCATTCTTAGTTCATGTTAACTAAGGTAGTTGAAACTTATTGTAAAGTGTTACCGTAAGTTGTTTAACAACATTTTATTTTTAATTGTTTATGACGCAGTTTATTTTCAAAAGTCAATTATTTTAACAAATATCATGTTTTCCGACATGCATTCCTATAAAATAGTCAGGAAAACGTATCCATTCAAAAATCATAAAAAGAAACAAAAAGGCTTTTGAAAATTAGTTGAGATAATTGTATGATTCCACCATTAAATCTTAGATATTTGTTTTCTAGATATTAAAAAAAGAGAACTTTTAATCTTCATTTTTTATCTTCATCATCTTGGACATTATTTGTCATTAATTCTGAAACAAAAACTCAAGAATATTTACTGTATTCCTGCATGACACTGTAAGGCAGCAATTCACATCAATAGGCCATGAATCATTTTGAATATTGTAAAACTATGTTCAGGTTTTCCCAATTCACTAATCAGCACAGATTGCCTCAAAGCCTTAATACAACACACAGAAGTTTGTGGTGATCTCTTCCTGTCCCAGTTATTTTTCCTAATCTTTAATCTAATTGTCTGTCGACGGAAACTCCCACAAGGTTATTTACTGCTGCAGAAAATACACAAGACTTCAAGATCACACAGTGGATCTACTAGCCTACTTACTAGTTTTTCGGCTTAAATCATCAGTTCTGAGTTAAAACTACAGTATTGTGCTGTTGCGAGTTCTTGCACCTTTGATCAAATGTTAGGAGTAGGACCCATCAGAAGGACAAAATCTCCTATTTATTACACGGCTCTGTAGAATATTGATTCTGATTGGTCAACAGCGCCATCCAGCGGTAAACTACTCCCAGATAACAACCGATGAGAACAGAAACAGAGAATTGGCACTGGCTGGTTACTTCCGGGTTCTGGACTGGCTGCAGTAACGCGTCTCTGTCCATGCGGGGGCGCTCGCGGTCGAGTGCAAAATGAATGGGAGTCAATGGGGTTTCACCTCCAGATATCCACTTTTCTCAGGATGTAATTTTTTGTCAAGTAATTTGAAAGTTGCATTCAAAGGGGAGGGCTAAGATAATACACTCAGCTGAAAATTGCGTTTTTAAGTTCACTTATCCGTTCTAAAAATCCGTTTAAAAATGTGATGACGTCACACAATAGCAGAATGCTAGCGTGTTCGGGCCAACAACAGCCTAACCTGTAAGAAATCAAAAGGACACAAGTACTCGTTCATTCGACTTTTGGCCTATAATCTATATTGAACTTGTGGAATCAACAATAAAATCTATGTTGATTTAACGACAAGCAGGTGAAAAAGACACATTTAGCCGTTTAGCCCCGGCTCTGGGCTCATTCAGTTCACTGAAGGCAGCAGCGCTACTACGCCCCATGAGGCCTTGCGTCAAAAGTGGGCGCGTCTTCCGGTTCGAAGTAAACAAAGCGCGACTTGATATGCTTGACACCATTTTTTACAGTCTATGATTGACACTCGTTCATTCAACAGTTGAAAGTCATTCAAGTTATAGCGATCCAAAGCTAACGATGTGAGAACACAACCTCAACGAAATTAAAAAGGGTAAAATAACAGTACCTTATATAATAATAATAACAGTACCCTCCGCAGTAGTTGGTTGGGTGTATTATAATAATATTTATTATTAATAATCAAGGCATGTTGACAGACAGTTGTGTGAGCTGACAAACAATTAAAAAAAAAAATACAAACTTAGTCATTGTGCTTTGGAGTTTATTCAAAATTATAAATGGATGTGCTACTTGAATACATTAACTGGCACATTTGGTATTCTGTCAACACAGGCTTTGATGCTGAGTTTAGGTGTAACATCAGTAGAGAACAGCCAAACACATGCTGATAGAGTTTATAAAATATTAAGAATTTAAACAAATGTACACAGGAAGATTCGTCGTCTTTTGTGAGGTGATGGAAACTACAGTCATTGGCAGGATCAGAAGACGGGCTCTGTCAGGATCACTCTGATTTCGTTTTCAGCTTATGTTCAAAACAATCACGTTTAAGCCACTGAATTAGTTTAGTCCGGTTATACATACAACCGCGAACAGCGCATGTTGTCCCTGAGCTCCGTAACGACATCTCTCATAAAGATTTGCATCTTTAAATAGTAAAACAATTCTCCGAAAAACAGCTAGCCTCTTCGCTAACTAACACACAAAATACCATTGGAATGCTACTTCCGCCGCCTCACCGGAAGTTTCACCCACTTTATTTTTTACAGGAGCGCCCCCCGGAAACGTGTGGATAGTGATAGATGTGTAAACAATTATGAAAAGTGCATTTCCTGTGATGTATTATTAACCCAGCAGATTCCAATTTGAGGCCAAATGATCAAATCGTGTTTATTATTTTGCGACACGAATGTACAACATATGTGTGTTGTAGTGAGTGAGAGTGTGTTTAAAAAGTACATGAGATTTACAGACAGAGTCTAACTCCCTTAACTCGTTGAAGGTTTTGCGGAAAAAAGTGTTAGACTATTGAGAATTTGGCTCAGAGAATTAGTGTTTTAGTGTTTTAGCAATTCAGAAATCCAGTAAGATGTGTCTTAAAAACATGGCCTCTTTTAGTTTCAGTCATTTATAGTGCGATGATTTGACTGGTAAGGGTGAAGAAGACACATTTAAAGTTGCTATAGTGACTCTAAATCTGAATGTTATTAATATGATATGACACTGGGTGGCAGCAAAGCTTTATTGTACTTATTGATACAGCCAAGCTTGCAAAGTAATTCACTCTTAAAGACTTATTCTCACTCACTTATTTGATAATTTATTTATAGGCTACATATTAAAACAAATGTTTTCTGCATCCAACAGCTCATTATCTTCAAAGAGAAAAAAATTATGAAATAAGTTGACCATCAAGTATTATTATAATTTATAATTTACAGCTAAAGGGACATTTTTTTAAAACCTTCATGTTTTCTTACATTATTTTCATCATCACAAGCACATTTAACACATCCAGACATATTTTGTTTATTTTTAGACATTTTTAGACATATATTTAGACATTTATTTTTGTTATTTTGTCCATTATTCTCAATATATTCCTCAGTTAAAGGCAATAGATCAAATATCACCACAAGGTATAGCCTACATACTTTACAATTTAAATAATCATACAATTATTCTAAAAATGTAATATAGGCTAATATATATATAATTTGTTGGGTGTGTGACGGCATGATTTGAATGAAATATGAAAAAAACTTAAATTCTCCTAAAAATGTTTACTTACTCTAGTCTTAACAAAATATAAAGTATAATTTCTTTCATTGTGTTTGGGTCAGAGTGTCAGTTGATGTTAACTTGTTTATTGAAATTGATACCAAAAGTAAACCAGCGAAGGTGACTTTCCCTCCAAATCCGTGAATTAGTGTTCCACTTCTCTGTCTTTCTTCAGATAAACGCTGCCGATGCTCCAGTGACCCCGACTCCTTCAGAAAGACGACCTTAACACTCTTTAGCTGCACGGTAATGTGAGGCGTCCTCCTCAAGGCTTTGGAAATACGGTTTTTAATAATGCAATTTCATACGCTTTAGTCGCAGGGCTGGCCTAGCACAATTCTTTTCTGTCATGAGAAAGGAGTTGTTGAATACATGTCACACATAACATGACACTGAGAGTCCCTGCTGAGTTCAAACCGCTGAGTGACATTCAGGCGCGGCCGGTCCTTTCCCGCTCTCTTTCTCAAGTTTACCTTTACATTCACGATCTGCTTCATATTCGTGACGTGCCACAGATGATTCGTCACTAGAACGGAATGATTTTGTTTAATATTAGGACAATTATTCCAAAGGTAAGGTATTAGGAAAACTACAATATTTTAGTCAAACTAAACCCAGCTGGCATTTTAACGTCGAGTCACTGTTGAATCAACGCGGGTGCCGTGTTGGATGGTAACCGTTGAATTATGAGGTTGTAGCGTAGGCCTACAAATAATGTTGATTTGACGTAAAACTCATCATCCATCAACTATTTGGTGTTCAATGTTCTTTTGTTGTTTTTTAATATTATTTCAACAACTTTTTTAAACGTTTAATGTTAGCTGGGAAATGTATTGACACCTTCAACATTTGACACACCATCACTGTTTATTGGTTATAGTAGCCTATATGGTAATAAAATATGACGAGAGCTCAGCTTTATCAGATCAGTGGATGTTTCACTGGTGTTGTCCTTCTGTTAGACTCGACTCTCACACATGAATTATGTTGAAAACATGTCTGTTAAATTTATCTACACAATTAAAAAGTGTAAAAAGAGCATTCACAATTACAGAAAAAACACTAAAGAAAACATGGTCAGGTCAAAGTGTATGAATCATTTCTGGTCTCAAATTATTCTAAATCTTACTGGTAGTGGAACATTTTGGAGAAAAAAAAATGTTTTTTTCTTCTAGAAATATGTTGCTTAATAAGAACAATTCCAACTCTAAAAATTCACAATTGTGTAAATGTCAGAAAGCAAGAACACTTCCAGGTCAAATCAAAATTCAATTGTGTCTTTTAGTCTATTTACAGTTTTTTTTTAAACAATTTTTTCAATACTTTTAACAAATTTCCTAAACTCTTATCGCACCACAACACACAATTGACAAAACAGTTCATTTCATGCTCAAAGTCACACATTGTAAACTAAACTTCAACACTAATTTTCATAATAAGCAACATACCAAAACACTGCAAACATGTCTCAAAATCAAATCATTAACATGTTCTTGTCCAACAGGAAGATTAAGTCAATCATAGCACAATGAAACAGGAACCTCAGATGGGATTACAGAAACTGCATTATTTAACTCGTGTCAGGTCTGCCCAGGTCTGCCCATATTGTGTTGATCATAAATTGTGTTTTGCACTGAAGTTTCTTTTGAAACCTCTCTACATTTTTGTGTCATTGGGTTTAGGTCTTTTGCTGCAGAAAAGCAATAAAAAAAGACTCATCTCATGTGCTTTATAGCATGTTCGGATACAGTATACTGTATAGCGATTGAAAGAACCTTAACACCCGAGATGGGAATCAGCTGTGATTTATAGATATGTTGAGTCTTTCTGATATGCTGAGTTTATTTTTTATTTTCATCCTTTTGTGGAGGGGGGAGGAAATATAAGATATTCTTCATCCCGCCTCCTTTTCATCATGGTTTATAAATTACATAAATGAGAATGATGAAGTAAGTTAATGGAAATAACCATGAATGAAAAAAAAAAATGAACATCAGCTGTTTCTCAATAACAATAGAATAAAATACAGGGGAAATATTTGTGTTTCAATTCACAATATAAACAGCAGTTTACCTTGACTTTAGCCTGTAAGGTTAGGTTTAGAGCATGGTGTTATCTGTTCTGGCATACAGTGTTATAGCATTGGTAGATTTGGCAGTAAAAGAGAAAAAAAAAATTGTTAATTACATCCATTTTGTGTTAAAGCAACAAGAAATGTGTTAATAGTATAGCTTACACAGACCAATGCAGTTCTAACTGTGTTAAAGTTTTGTAAAATTGTTAAAAGTACTGAAAAATCTGTCATAGCAATCATAAAAAACTGTACATATGCATATTTTACACCTTTCTCTTTCACTAAAGAGGCTGAAATATGGACGACTCGTCCCGCACTCACGTGTGTTCATATCTGTGTCCAATGAAATATCATTGAATGAAAATGGAAACTAAAAAAAGTCTAAAAAAAATATCAAAAATTGTCTTTATTGTTAGTGTAATGACAAAATAATGATAGATATTTATTGAAATATATTCACATCATGGCATAACGTTGTAATGGCTTTAATTTAGGCTGATTTAAATACAAATTACTGTCGAGAATCACTAACTAAACTAAATCAAAAGGGTTTGGACACATTGTGATGATGAGAATTTGGAGGGTAAATGTGATGAACACAAGATTTTCATTTTGTGGTGAGCTGTTTTCATGAGCTATACGTTTAGGTAATGTCTTGTCAAAGGGAGATGATGTTCTCACTTTGCCTCTTAAAGAAGGGTGAGGGTTCATAATCATTCCCGTTCAAAGGGCCGCTGTGGGCCACAGACCTTAGTAGATGTCCCATGATGCAGTTGTGCTTAAACGTTGAGGGTGTTTTGAAGGTTGGCTGCCCCGGTAACTCAGCGATGACAAGCACTTCCCAGTCGGCATCTCTGTCTTCAGGGGAGACAAAGGAGCCTCCGGCCCCGAGCCAAAGCATAGATGTGTTCACTGCTGCAGTCGGTTCCCAAGGCCAGGGGCCGGCGTGTGTGAGTGTGTGTGTGTGTGTGTGTCAGTTCCCAAGGCCAGGGGCCGGCGGCTGCATGATAAAGAGCCCCGCGCCGAGGGCCGCCTTCCCCTGGAGAGAGAGTGGCGCTTCTGCCCAGCGGGATCCCTGCGCTCGGGCAGGAGGAGGAGCCAGTGAGTGTGTGTGTGTGTGTATACCAGGTATAAACTTCCTGACTAACTCTATAAAAGCAGAAGTTTCGCCAGTTTGCTGGTCTCTATGGCAAGCCGTTTTAGCTTTTATTCATTTCAAGGATATGAATTCTTGTCATTTTTTGAACAATTTAATTGCTGATATCTGTAATTGTATGGTGAAATTTCACCATAGGCTGCCATTCAAAATAAATTGTTGATATCACACTGTAAAATCCAATCAGTACAATTTACTTGAAAAAATAATGCAAACCAACTGCACTCAAAAAACTGAGTAAAGTGAAATAGGAATAATATGTAGTACTAACAAGTGCATGTTAGGCTACAAGAGTGTTCATATAACTTATTTATAACAATAATTTGTATACGATACTTGATCTTTTTCTTTAGATGTACTTATTTATGCTAGTTGTGCAAGAATTGATTTTTTACTTGTAGAAATATCATTTTTGATATCAATACATTGTTACTAGTAAAAATGTGAATTCCTGATATCAATAATTCAATTGTCACTAGTTGAAATGTCTATTCTTGATATAAACAATTCAACTGGTACTAGTAAAAATGATCATTTTTGATATCTGAAAATGTATTTCTGATATCAATATTATTTCAGATATCTAAAATGGCTTTCTTACTGGTAACAATCACATTCATGATCTCAGAAATGAACATTGTCATTAAAATTGAATTATTCATATCAAAAAATGATCATTGTTAGTACACTGTAAAAAATATTTTCAAGATTTGTTATCACAACATATTTTCTTTTGTCAAATCAACTTTATAATAATTTATTTAGTTGAGATAACTTATTATTTTGAGTTTCTGATGATTAAATTAATCTCCTTCATTGTATTAACTCACTTTTTCCAGTTCAATCAACTTAAAATGTTAAGGCAACCCAGGTTACTTACTTTTTTAAGTTAAACCAACAATATTTTTTTACAGTGTAGTAATCACAACATTTTTTCTTTTGTCAAATCAACTTGAATAATTTATTTAGTTCAGATAACATATAATTTTGAGTTTGTGATGATTAAATCATTCTCCTTCATTATATTAACTCACTTTTTCCAGTTCAATGAACTTAAAATTTTAAGGCAACCATGGTTACTTACTTTTTTTAAGTTAAACCATCAATATTTTTTACAGTGTAGCAATTCAATTGTGGATATCAAGAATAGACATTTCAACTAGTAACAATTGAATTCTTGATATCAAATATAAAGGTTTTTACTAGTAATAATTGTATTTCTGATATGTGAAATTGGAATTTCAACTAGTAAGAAATCAATTCTTGATGACAAAAATTGGTTTTGAATGGCAGCCTATGGTGAAAATACAATTGTTGATATCAAGAATTCATATCCTGGAAATAAATAAAAGTTAAAATGGCTTGCCATATAGGTCTGGAGTACTCAAGTGTGTGTGTGAATGATCTTAAAGAAGCAATTGTTGCCGTTATGTTTTTACATTGCTAAACTGGACATGGCAGGACTGGAGTTAGAGTTGTGCTGTCCCCTGAGATACACACTTCACATCACCTGCAAAACTCAACACACAACTCTTAACACACGCTCAACACAGGCTCAGTGCGCAGCCAAACATATGCACCACAACCCTCACTGAGATAACACACACTCACTCAGAACACACTGAGAGGAAAAACACACCAAAACAGAAAATACAAACTTTTCATCTTTACAGTTTGAACAATTTCAGTGACTTCATGCAAAGTAATATTTTCTTCAAAAAAAAAGAAAAGAAAAAAATAATAACATTCTTTCTAATGATTTATTTAAAATTTTAAAACATTACAATTCTTTAATTTCTGTGTATGGGCCCTGCCAGGAGGCCAGGAATTGGGTATTAAGACCAGGTCGCCGAGAAGGAGCTCCTGGGAATGCTCTGGCCTAGTCGCTGCTTGGACATGTTGGGATTCAATAAGGTGGTCCTTGACCCGAGGCATTATTCGTTCAATTCTTTCTCTCATCTCTCGAACATGCTCAACTACTGTACGGTGGGGGGAAAGTTTTTGCTCCCAGGCCTTCTTGGCAATGTCTAACCTGCGGGGTTGTCGTCCAAACTGCAACTCGAATGTGGTAAAGCCGGTACCACATTGAAGCTTGGGGTACTTCCCGTATCCCAAAGAGCATATAGGGGATCATCCGGTCCCAGGCTGTCCTCAGTCACCACCGATTTTAACATTCGCTTGAGTGTTATTTTAAATGAGTTTTTAATATTTATTAATATTTTATTTATATAAATATTTTAAATGAGTTTTTATTTTATATACTTCACTTCACTACACTACTCTTTAATTTTTGTTTATTTTCTTTTTTCCCTCCCGTTTGGGTATTTTTAGAATAGTGTGTCTTTTTTTATTATTATTATTAAAATGACCCTTCCCCAAGCTTAAGTTATTGTGAGAAAAAAAAAATAATCAAACATTATTATTTAAAAAATAATGTTGAGGTGAAATATAAGTTTGAGTGTAGCCTAAGTGTAAGTTTGATATGAATGTGTGAGTGTAAATGAGCTGGCCACATCCGTCCAGCATGATTGGCAATCGGGAATACCGGGAACAATCCCGAACGGCCGGTCCATTTCGGGCCGAACCGGCCGGTGGTCAATGATATATATATATATATATATATATATATATATATATATGAAGAGTTCAGATGCAAAAGCCTCTAAATGCCATTTGAAATTTTCTTCTTTAATGATGATTTTTATCAAACTTATATATTTAAGTTCAGTAATTTCACTTAAATGGCAATGATAATTACCTATTAATTGTTATTTAAGTGAAATTACTGAACTTAAATATATAAGTTTGATAAAAATCTTCATTAAAGAAGAAAATTTCAAATGGCATTTAGAGGCTTTTGCATCTGAACTCTTCATATATACATATATATATATATATATATTTTTTTTTGGATGATATTACGTTTTATGATAAACGACCGGCGCGGCGGCCGCTCAGCTACAGCGGAACGTGTGTGTGTGTGTTTCAGACTAGGCCAAACCAATACCTTCAATCTTGAGGGGGGATACGAGCGGCCCCTCCTAACTTGGACTGATCCTCGTTTTTCCTGACATCCGATTGGCTCAAACTTAAGGCGCCGAAAAAAGGAGTTTGGAGTTTTGTATGAATGCAAGTTGCAACAGAGACGGACATTTAAAAATGCTGAAAAGAGGGAAAGATGAGAAAGAAATGGGTGGGGCCGACAAAATAAGAATGAAAAAGAAAAAAATGTTGGCACGAGAGGCAGCTAATAAATGCGCCAAATTAACAGACCTTTTCCGGGAAAAGGGTGCTGTGGCAGGAGGTAACGTTACAGATGAGGAAGGAGGACCCAGCAGCAGGACAGGTGCACAATTAGTGATGCGTTTATACACTGAAATTGTTTATATTTGCATTTAAATATAGGCATATATATTATATAAGGGATAATGTAGAGCGAGGCGGTTGTAGTTGCTATAAAAACTATTGTATTAGTTTCGTGCCACGAATGCGGTCTGTTATTGCTTGATAACAGGCCGCGCGTTGCCA
This sequence comes from Pimephales promelas, assembly GCF_988280905.1. Lineage (NCBI taxonomy): Eukaryota > Metazoa > Chordata > Actinopteri > Cypriniformes > Leuciscidae > Pimephales > Pimephales promelas. The sequence goes on from NC_142779.1 coordinate 34,499,891, forward strand.
TGGACACGCAGGATTCTAACCGTAGACAGAACTCTTTTCTTTAGCGGAAGCAATACAATAGTTTTTAAAACAGTAAACTCATTTTTAAATCAATATTGTGTGTCAAATTATTGATTTATTTGGTAGATAGCCATGAAATAAAAAAATGTGCTGTTATCATGTTATAGCCATGTGTCCCTTACATTTTAGAGATATATAAACAGCAGTTTGCAGTGTGTCATCACACAGACAACATCCTTCTAAGCCATAGACATATACACTAGACCTCACCTGGGGGTTCTAAGCATGCGTCAAAACCGCCGCCATCTTGGAACAGGGGTCTTGTCATAGGAAGTAGCTAGGTAACGCTGCTATCTCTGCCTTTACTTCGAATTCATTGATGGTGGCGGACTTTTGTGCAGCGTATGAAGTTCACAGATGAAATCTGAACTAGGAAGAATGTTAAAAAAAAAAAAAAATTTAAATTTTTTTTTCTTTCTGGAATCAATGATAAATACATGTCTGACCGTTGGAACAAACCAAAAAAACAAGAAAAATCGCATTCATGATGATTTATGGTGATTTTATTTGCGTTAGACCTGTGTCTACTACATTGACGCTGATGCATTAAAGTAGAGGGGCTCCCCTGTTTCAAGATGGCGGCTCTATTGACGCATTCGTTCTAATGAACTGCCGTATCCAAGGTGAGGTCTAGTGTATATGTCTATGCTTCTAAGCAAGTAATCTCTGTATGTATATTAGCTGTATGTATAATTGTACATACATATTCGCTGTATGTATAATTGTGTCAAATTATTGATTTATTAGCCATGTAATAAAAATGTGCTGTTATCATGTTATAGCCATGTATCCCTCACATGTTTAGAGATATATTATATATTATGAGCAGTTTGCAGTGTGTCATCACACACAGACAACGTCCTTCTATAAGCAAGTAATCTCTGTATGTATATTAGCTGTTAAGGTCAGTGATGGAGAGGGACAGGTTGAGGATGACCCCTGCAGTCGTATTGATGATGAGGGAGAGAAGGAGGAGGAGCAGGAGGAAGGAGAGCAGCAAGAGAAAGAAGAGCAGGAGGAGAAGAATGGAACCAGTATCAAAACAGTGACAGGTACAGGGGCAGTGTGCAGGGCTGGGTAGGCAATCATATTAGGAAAATAAATCAATCAGATATTTACATATAGGTTAAAATGCCAATAATTCCACATACTAGATAATAACCTGACTGAAGCACAGATTGAATTAGAAATTTTTTTATTCTTAGTCATATTTATAACTGAAGTTCTTCTCATGTAGCTGCACATCAGTAAGCAGAGGCAGGGTCCATCACAGGGGAAGCTAAGCTAGTTTTTGAGAATATGAGTATTTGTAACTATTTTATCACTCCAACTGACTGTGCACATGACATGCTGGTAGTTAGCACTATACTGTGACTTATGTGATCGAGATTAGGTTTTGCTGACCTGGTTGTGTTCAGTGCAGTGGTGACTTGCTTATACAATCTGAGGAGGCAGGTGTCATCCTAAAGTTTCTTGAAGGTTTTCAGCATAATCTGATTCTCTTTATACCATAAAAACACTATTAGAATTAAAATAACAAAGCACCAATAGCACCAAGGGTACTCGCGTAAAAGGCCTCTCCATCTTAAAGTCCCGGGCTGAATTTCAGTCCCAGTACGGCCCTGAGCATGTTCCTGAAACACTGGGAAAGGTTACCTGCTGTTTTTGTGTAGTTTTTTTTTTTAAATCAATTTCTTAATTTAATTTAGACATTTGTTTTAAAATATGTAGAACGTAGAAACTCTTGTTATTAGCGACACAGTGTTGCCATTAAGTGAACTGCAGCAGTAACCCGATTCAAACCCGAAGACTCGTAAAAATTAATTAAACATTTCTCTTTCCGGTACTGACAGCATAGCCTCTATGGGTCTGACAGGAAGAACGAAAGACTCGGACCCGCCCCGAACCCGAATTCTCGAGAGACTAATCATTTTTTGTTTCCAGTACAGATTCAGAACCCATTTGTTGTGCAATATGCATGCGCGGTCAACACAAAATGAATGAATCACTCTCTGAGACAACTCGGTAGCTTCGAGTCATATTAAAGATTCGTTCAAAATGAACGTTCGTTAATGAACGGCACATCACTGCAACGCATAACGTAGTACAAGAGACAGCAATGTCATTCAAGCCCTCGATCATTTTCGTTGTTTGCTTAGTAAAACGAGTTTGGGAATATCGAGCATCCAGACGTCGCCCACGCTGCTGAAAGCGACAGTCATGGTGATTTGGAGATGTTTGTTGCTGCACTGCGATTCACTGCCATCATTGTCAACAGATGAGGTATTTAACAGTTATGATAGTTTGAATATAACTATACAGTATAGTTATCATATGTGAGACTATAGTTTAAATTAATCAATTTATTTGCATGACACAATGATACAGCACAGAATGACTGTTTCGGCATTATCCTGCACATTTTAAGCATTAATTTAATGTGTCATTGATTGAACGGAAGAGAGTCTCTCTGGAGCGCGCGTAACAGTCCCTCCTTTGGATTTTTCCGGCAAAACCGTCCCGAGTCCTTCACATTTAAATCAGGAATCCACACCTGAGTCCTCAGGTTCATTACAAGCTTATCACACAAAGGCAGTAGGGTACGAGTACGAGAAGCGATTAATGCATAAACATTCTTACATATAATTGTAAGTTGTAGGCCTAAGTGCTGGAAAATGTAGGCCTATATATTAAGCTAATACAAACATTTTATTTAAAAGTGTCTTGAAAAATGCAATACCTAGTATCCTAAATATAGTAAATATAGTAGTAGTAGGGTACCAGATAACAGGGAACTTTCTTAGAGGTTTGGCAAGGTTCTCTCAAAGTTATGAAAACGTATTCCAGTAACTTTAACAGATTTAGTTAGCACAAAAACGTTTAAATAATAATAATATGTGTGTTCGTCTAAGGCACATACCCTTACAGTATATAGACATTTACTCAGATGCAGAGTATAATATTTTTGTCCATACTTGAATGAGAGGTATGAAGTATAATGCAGACTTAGGTGTAAGCTGGTGTGGCCGTGTGTGAGAGAGAGAGAGAGAGAGAGAGAGAGAGAGAGAGAGAGAGAGAGAGAGAGTGAGAGTGAGTAACGCTCCATCACAGAATGACAGCAGAAGTGTGGAGAGAGTGATGAGGCCCCCGCTGGCTGACTCTCTCTCTCTCTCTCTCTCTCTCTCTCTCTCTCTCTCTCTCTCTTCATGCCAACAGGTATGCAGCCTTTGGAACCTTCGTTCCAACTAATGTGTTTTAGTTTTTGTGTATTTTGGTTATTTTGTTCATTTAATGCACTAAAAAGAATGTTATTTTACTAAAGAAGAATTTTCACAAACAAGTTAAAATAGATCCGAGCTGTTGTATTTCACGTGATCCCAGGCTTCCCAGCTAATTAAAATATGTTGTAGGAATGTTTTGCTAATATTATGGAAACATTATTTCCCTGAACATTAAAAATTAAAAGTAAACTATTATAAACCTTTTAATTGAAACAAAAATGAATGAAATTAGGCTGAAATAAAATATGTAGGCTATCCTATTAAGCCATATGGAAGTAAATAAAACAAAAACTAAAAGTTAAATAAAATAAATTAAACCTAAACAGTAATAATAAAAGATAATGATCAAAAGAACAAACGCTAATAAAAATGACAAAATGTAAAAAAAAAATGAAAATGAAAAACTGAAAATACAAAAATAAAAGCTAATTCATAATATTATTAATACTTTTTTTTGATCTGTGTTTATGGTGTTCCTAAAGCATATAAAAGAACATACATAATTGATTAAAAAGCAATCCCAAATCATCCCTTCGATATGGCGGTTGTTTCCCGTAAAGCAATATAAGATTAAATGCAGAACAGATTACTCATATTGTTCTCCTGAGAAAAAGGTTCCTGTAATATCAAATGTGTCTCTTCTAAAGTTTTTCCTCGGGTATTATTTAAGAAACAATACACTCATTTGCTTCTGGGGAAAAGGGTTAACATTATGATGGAACTTCAGTTTAAAAGACGTTTATTGATTTCTAATAGTTTAAAGAAATCTCCTGATGTTGAGGCATCAGATCTTTATCAATTTTCATTTACTTTTGACAAACATTGCATTATAAGCATATTAAAATGATCTTTGTAAAGGGGGCTGAGTTGGTGAGAACATTGCAATGATCTCACTCGCTTTGACTTCAAACACAAGCAGCTCATTTGATTTCTTTTTTTACATAAACCACGGCCCAAACTCCACTGGCAAGACGTATAGAAAAACACAATTAGAAAAAGCACAGACAAAACACCTGAAAAATGTAATCTCTGGCATCATGCTGTGTTTTTAAATGTTTATTTTGCAGGCACAACTTTCCTGCTAATTAGTTTTGCTTTCCCTCACATTGTGCATTTGTGGGATGTCGTCTTGGAAATGAATTTACGTTGCTCTATTTTCTCTGGAAAAGCTCAGCTCAGTTTGTTTTCTTGAACTTTCTGAGTTCAAAGGCTCCGTCGGATCATTTTTATATTAGATGGATGTGTTGAAACGGCTCAATTAGAGCCACTGTCCTCACTCAATGATTGACCACTGAGGGCGAGCCGCTTGAACGCCTCATTAGGGCGATGGGACTCGATGGGACGTGATAGCCCTCGATGGGACGTGATGGGACTCGATGGGACGCGATGGGACTCGACTACGCGATGGGACTCGACAACGCGATGGGACTCAATTGGACTCGATGAGACTTGATAAGACGCGATGCGACTCGATGGGACGTGATGGGACACGATGGGACGCGATGGGACTCGACTACGCGATGGGACTCGACAACGCGATGGGACTCAATTGGACTCGATGAGACTTGATAAGACGCGATGCGACTCGATGGGATGTGATGGGACTCGATGGGACACGATGGGATTCGTTGGGACGTGATGAGACTTGATAGGACACGATGGGATGTGATGGGACTCTATGGGACGTGATGTGACGCGATGGGACTCGATGGTATGCAATGGGACTCAATGGGACACGATGACACTTGATAAGACACGATGGGACGTGATAGGACTCGATGGGACTCGTTGGGACGTGATGAGACTTGTTAGGACATGATGGGACTCGATGGAATGTGATGGGACTTGATGGGACGTGATGTGACTCGATGCGACGAGATGGGACTCGATGATATGCAATGGGACTCAATGGGACACGATGACACTTGATAAGACACGATGGGACGTGATGGGACTCGATGGGACTCGTTGGGACGTGATGAGACTTGATAGGACGCGATGGGACTCGATAGGATGCAATGGGATGCGACGGGATGTGATGGGACTCAATAGGACTCGATGGGACTCGATGGGACGTGATGTGACTCAATGGGACGCGATGGGACTCGTTGGGACGTGATGAGACTTGACAGGACGCGATGGGACTCGATGGGACGTGATGGGATGGGATGCGATGGGACTCAATGGGACGCGATGGGACGTGATGGGACTCGATGGGACTCTATGAGAATCGATGGGACGTGATGGGACTCTATGAGACTCGATGGGATGCGATGGGACTCGATGGGACGCGATGGGACGTGATGGGACTCGATGGGACGTGATGGGACTCTATGGGACTCGATGGGACGCGATGGGACTCAATGGGAATCGATGGGACGCGATGGGATGCGATGGGACTCGATGGGACGCGATGGGACTCGATGGGACGTGATGGGACGCGATGGGACTCAATGGGAATCGATGGGACATGATGGGACTCGATGGGACGCGATGGGACTCGATGGGATGCGATGGGACTCAATGGGACGCGATGGGACGTGATGGGACTCGATGGGACTCTATGAGAATCGATGGGACGTGATGGGACTCTATGAGACTCGATGGGATGCGATGGGACTCGATGGGACGTGATGGGACTCGATGGGACGCGATGGGACTCGATTGGATGCAAAGGGACTCGATGGGATGTGATGGGACTCGATGGGACGTGATGGGTCTCGATGGGACGTGATGGGACGCGATGGGATGCGATAGGACTCGATGGGACGCGATGGGACTCGATGGGACGTGATGGGACTCGATGGGACGTGATGGGACACTATGGGACTCGATGGGACTCAATGGGAATCGATGGGACGCGATGGGATGCGATGGGACGCGATGGGACTCGATGGGACGTGATGGGACTCGATGGGACGCGATGGGACTCAATGGGAATCGATGGGACATGATGGGACTCGATGGGACGTGATGGGTCTCGATGGGACGTGATGGGACGCGATGGGATGCGATAGGACTCGATGGGACGCGATGGGACGCGATGGGACTCGATGGGATGTGATGGGACACTATGGGACTCGATGGGACTCAATGGGAATCGATGGGACGCGATGGGATGCGATGGGACTCGATGGGACGCGATGGGACTCGATGGGACGTGATGGGACTCGATGGGACGCGATGGGACTCAATGGGAATCGATGGGACATGATGGGACTCAATGGGACGCGATGGGACGCGATGGGAATCGATGGGACATGATGGGACTCGATAGGACGCGATGGGGCGCGACATTACTCGACGGGACACGATGGGACGCGACAGGACTCGACGGGACACGATGGGACTCGATGGGATGCGATGGGACGCGACAGGACTTGATGGGATGCGACAGGACGCGATGGGACGAGATGGGACTTGATGGGAAGCGATGGGACTCGCTCACCCGAGAGGTTGTAGATCCGTGGCTTCGGACACTACAGAGACCGGGATAATAGGACCCATCGCCCCGTCCCGTCAACCCCCAACCATCAGGTCAACAGTTGGTCCCCAGAGCCAAAGTGGCTGGGCTTTCTGCCAGTGTCAAGAGGCTCTGTCTGAGATTATCCCAGGGTAATTAAGCAGGGGACGCAGGTCAATACAGACAAATAAATCATACTGATAGTCCAAACACTGTTGCTGAATGCCTCCGATTGAGCAAAAACAAGGAGCCGCCCCATGCTTGTTCCCGCTTAGCTTGAGGTCCGGCCGCATGCTTCACATTACTACCCCAGAAGAAACAGCGAGTGGGAAAGCATTGTGCTACATCAAAAGCTGAGCAAAGAGACATGGGCTTTAATTGTTACGCTTTATTTTTAAGATAAAGGCAGAATGGGCATCAATTTAGTCTCTCTTTGTGGAAAACAAAGCCGATTATGCTGACAGAATGGTGATTGTTCCAAGCGTTGTGGAAAGGATGATTAAAGTGATCACTTTAAGAGAATGCATCCCTTTTGATCAGGCCAGCACACTCTTGATTAAAATATGCATAATCCAACAGAGGACTGCGGATGAGGGAAAAATAAAACAATTAAAAAAGTAAGTTGTTTTTTAATAGCATAGATGCCATTGGGTTGACGCGACGGTGAGTATGACTGTATTTTTTTATTTTTGAGTGAACTAACCCAACACTCACAAAAATGTAAAAGCTAACATTCTGATTATAAAAATGCTACTTATGAACGTTCAAAATGTCTAGTTTTGTAAATGTTTGTTTGGTCGAACATTCCATTTTATCTTAATAAAATGTTACATTTGAATGTTCTAAACATTCTGAAACGAGTAGTAACATTTAAAAAATGCCAAACAACGTCCAATTAAAACATTTGCGAAAGAAATTATATATAAATAATGTTTTAAAGGCATTTATCCTTATTTAGAGAAAATCCTCTTCCCAATTGAGTCAGGAGTTCTCCTACACAGAACCACACTGAAACTTTTTTTCTAAAAGCGTGTTGGTGCACACATACCTATATATAAAAATAAATTTAAATTAAAGGAAGTACAACCAATGTTACCATAACATACAACTAAACCAATACATTGTAATTTTACTTTGAAATTTTACATGTTACAATTTTACATTGAAACAGCACCTGTATGATGATGATAACAAATGTCATCACATATAGTATTTTATAATGAATATGTTTACAAAGGTACTTCTTTAAACCGCACCACGACTGTCATCATTGCGTCTAGTTTCAGTCCATCAGTCTGATCTCTGAAAAAAAGTCTCTCCTGAAGGGTTGAAGAACAAAAGAAAAGCTACACTTAAGTTTAATGTTCCTCTTCATTTCCCATTGGCTGAACGGCAGATAGCGAGAGATGGGAAGCGATGGAAGACCTTATACCATGTCAAATCGTCTTTTCTCTCGGAGGTCAGGACATTCTGTCTGGGTCCACTTGCATCTTTTCCTCAGAAGTTTTCCCATTCAGACACACAATGTAACTGTCAGTCTGAGCAACAGTTTCTGCTTCCACTGGCTCCACATCTCACAGGGAAACACAATATTTCACAGCACCAAACAATCGCCTGTCTGCTCAGGCCAACCATATGGTTACTATGGGGTGCAATATTGACACACATCACCAATTATTCATAAAAAAGGGGTCGATCGGGGGGAGGCGAGAAGGGCCGTGCGCTCGATAACACTGCAGGGCTAAAGATGGATTTGTCCAACCATATACACAAAGAAAGTCATCTATCAGGAAAATACACTCTCAAAACACGTGTACTGAACGAATCCTAAAGTTGTGAAGTAGTTTGATGTTTTAGCATAACTGTTTTGAAACATTACACTGCATGACTAAGTTGAATAATTGCCCATTACCTGTTGTACTGTGAAATTGCCATATTATTGTGTAATTGGACTTTAAAGGGATACTCCACTTTTTTTTTTTGGAAATAGGCTCATTTTACAACTCCCCCAGAGTTAAACAGTCGAGTTTTACCGTTTTCGAATCCATTCAGCTGATTTTCTGATATTTAGAAGAATATCTGTAACCTGACAGTTTCTGGTCTCATTGACTTTCATAGTAGGAAAAAATATATATACTATGGTAGTCAATGAGACCAGAAACTGTCTGGTTACTGATATTCTTCTAAATATCAGAAAATCGGCTGAATGGATTCGAAAACGGTAAAACTCAATTGTTTAAGTCTGGGGGAGTTGTAAAATGAGCCTATTTCCAAAAAAAGTGGAGTATCCCTTTAAGAGGGGGACAAAGTAAGATATGCATAATCCTTTTATTCATATCTATTTATTTATTTAACACAATTATTTTTATCGGATTAAAACATGTATAATTCAAATATCTTCATATTTATATATATATATAAAAGCCTAGCAGAAACATTGATTGCTTATTAATAGTTTATTTAGGATACATCTCTTTGGCGCGACCCGCCGCTCAGTCGCCCCCTACTAGGTGGGAAAGTGCAGATGTCCATCAGTGCATGACAGAGGCTCATAGAGCTGGAGTGATTGACAGCCTCACACACCGTGTCTTACTCAGGGCGGGACGTTCTGCATCTGCTCTGTCACATCTGACGGGAGCGTGACAGGATGCAGAGAGGAGGAGAAATACTGAATAAGACGAGGAAGTCCGATTGAAGGACTTCTGAAAATGGAAAGTGAAATGACACTCTATGTCTATTTTATGGTTGACACAATTATATCGTTAGGATGGATATATATATATATATATATATATATATATGTGTGTGTGTGTGTGTGTGTGTGTGGGGGGGGGCATATATATAGTGATTGACTACTAATGTTTTTGAATTGTAAGATTTAAAACTGAAACTAAAAAGGGAGGCCTTAAAGGAGTATAGTTGACTTTTAAAAAAAAAAAAACGGATAAATTTGCTGATAATTTACTCACCCCCATGTCATCCAAGATGTCCTTGTCTTTCTTTCTTCAGTCGAAAAGAAATTAAAGTTTTTGATGAAAACATTCCAGGATTTTTCTCCATATAATGGACTTCAATGGGGTCCAAACGGTTCAAGGTCCAAAAGACAGTTTCAGTGCAAACTGTTCAAAGGGCTTTAAACAATTCCAGACGATGAATAAGGGTCTTATCAAGCGAAACGATCGCTCATTTAATAAATAAATAACTAAGTTTAAGTTTTAATAAGCTCAAATGGTCGCCTTGCTCTGTTCTGTGATGCGCGTTCGTGACTCTCCTGTTTAAACTCGTTTATCAAGAATGAATATTTTTTCGTGTCATTTGGTTCATTCAACTAATGAAATGAACAAGTTGACTCGGGAAAAGATTTGTTCATTTTGATGAACGAGTTTGAACAGGAGAGTCACAAACGTGCATCACAGAACAGAGCAAGACGACCATTTGAGCTTATTAAAACTTAAACTTTGTTATTTATTTATTAAATGAGCGATCGTTTCGCTTGATAAGACCCTTATTCATCGTCTGGTGTCGTTTAAAGCCCTTTGAACAGTTTGCGCTGAAACTGTCTTTTGGATCTTGAACCATTTGGTTCCCATTGAAGTCCATTATATGGAGAAAAATCCTGGAATGTTTTCATCAAAAATCTTCATTTCTTTTCGACTGAAGAAAGAAAGACATGGACATCTTGGATGACATGGGGGTGAGTAAATTATCAGCAAAAGAAAATAGTGCCCAGCTTCCAACGTGACCGGGACTAAGTTTGTGTAGTCATCGCGCCTGCGGTACTCATGGTACGGCAGTGAAGTTTCCTGATTATTACGCAGGAATGAGATTATAGTTCCTAGCCATATGAGCCTAGAAAATCGCAACTTTACATTTTCCGTCTGTCTTAGTGCATGACGTAACTATAGAAGAGTCAAGTTTTAAATAGGAAAAATATCAAAACACTTTGGTAATTTTATTGGGAGAAATGCTAATGGTTTGTATGCTAAGCTAAAGCTATGTTAAAAGTGGTACCGCCAGAACCGGAAATCGGCTGAATGGATTCAAAAACTGTAAAACTCAACAGTTTAACTCTGGAGGAGTTGTAAAATGAGGCTATTTCCCAAAAAAGTGGAGTATCCCTTTAACAGTGTATGATCTGTTGTTGTACGTCACACGCATCACACACATATGACCAGCGTCGGCCAATAGTGAGCCTGCGTGTGACGTAGCTCTACGCTATCACACTACGTTAACTGACAAGAGGCGCAAAGAGAAGGAAGTGAATAGTTGAAATAAAGTTGTTATTTTTGCACACAGAAAGTATTTTCGTCACTTGATAAAGTTAAGATTGAGCCAATGTAGTCACAACGATTTTAACGATGTCTTTAAGGCCGGCAAATTTCAATTCCTCAAGAAGCCTATGTGGACTAGTATGGAGGAGTGATCCAGCTCTCAGATTTAATCAAAAATATCTGAATTCGTGTTCTGAATATAAACGAAGGTCTTACGGGGTTGAACAACATGAGGGTGAGTAAATACTGACCGAATTTTCGTTTTCGATGCACAGTGGTCAAAGTGTTTTGAGGTCATAATATAGTATTGTGCAGAGCCCCTGTAATCATAATTTGCGTGAAAAGGACTAACAGTTGTTGGTGTTTTACTGCCTCTAGTGAAAACTGCATGGTATTGCATGCATAAAATGTTTTTTTTTTTTTACACAACTCCAAATTTTAAAAAATACTATTTCATGTCTTTTGAAGCCATACAATAGTTTTGTGTGAGGGACATTGTTTATTGCTTGAAAAGGCTCAAAATTGTCTTTTTTTGGGTTCCATCGGAAAAATAACAGCAAATGGGTGAACGATACGTTTAAACGCAGAGATGTGCGTTCACGAAAAGCAGATATCATAAAAATCCCTGTCCTAGGCAACGCTGAGCCAAAAGGACAATATAAATATGAATGTCACCTCTCTTGGTATGCTCCATCAGGGAAATTGACTTTTTAGCCTGCTGCTGTCTTCAGCCATATGCTGATGTTTTCATATTCCAGAAAATCAGTTCAGGGAGTCGTAAAGTTTCTTTAATTTCAAATGATACCCTGATGCTGCAGAATGAAAGGGCCGGCCGTCTGTCACACTGCAAAGACTTAAGTGTCACGCGCTGCTCCTCTGGCACCAGCAGAGATCCAGCTTATCTATTTTTCATGCCTCCATTCACACTCGCTGACTAATGAGGCCGTAAACATCTTAGCAAACTTTCAAGAGAGCGACTAAAGAACTTGTGCTTAAACACAGCGAAGTTTCTTTACACGGAGGGAGGGTGAAATGGTGCAGGCCATGTGAGATGGGAAGCAAAGAGGTCTTCAAGAATCAAATCTTTCACAGTATAACTAAGGCTAAACTTGCTCTGTGCTGTTTTTCATGGATTAAATGTAGACAGACATATTTGTGACCACATGTGTTGTTGTTTAATAGTTGATCTTTGTGCACATGCGTAAGGCTGATCTTTGCTCTGTGTCTGTGTGTTTGGCCTCGCTGTTCAGTATGAAGACCATTTTTAAAGAAACTATTTTCATATTGGCCTCCAAAGCACCACAACGTCACATCTTATGGCCTATGGGAATAAGTTCAAGTGTAACCAAGCGAATATTTTTATTCCAGACCACACACATGTATAAAGAGTATACACATGATATGACATGCTTTATAATTTACTGATCAGGTTGATTTTAAAATTGCACCGATAATGTATAATAATGAGCAAATAATTGATTTCCCATATGTATTCAGAGGCAGTTTGAAATGTCAGAGTGTAACCTTGATTTCTTTTTCCTTTTCATGGACTTTTAGGGTATGTTTACATAACAACGATATGCTTAAAATGGAGATGTTTTTCCCTTGAGTTGTTCGCGTACAGGCGACACCATTGTCAAAACGATGTACATTCACACGGATCCGCGAAAACGTCTAAAAAGGCGATGAAAAACTATAAACTGAACACGTGATATGCATGTGCATGATGTCGTCGTCGTCTTCAGAGATTCAGGTTTTTGTTGTTTACTTGGAGACCATTTTCAAAAACGTTCACTTTCAAACCCGTTTTCAAAAGTTTATGTTTTCTGGCACACAAAACGGCATTGTCGTGTAAACGAACGACCAAAACGCATAAAAAGCTTTACGTTTTTAGTTGAAAACAGTGTCATGTAAACAGCCCCTTAGTTTCCTGTGTTTTCTAATGGTTTCCATGATTCCTAGTGTGTTCTCATTTGTTGCCATGGCAACGCATTGCTTAATTGATTTGATCCACCTGCTTGTTGTTAACCTTTTGTGTTACTCCAGTGTATTTATAGAGGGAATGCATTGACGTCACTTTGCCGCCAGAGCAACCCCCCTCAGCCTGAGTGGCAAAAGATCTGCTGCGTGACTGGATTTAATAACTGCGAAAAAGCGACTAAAACAAACAATTTTATCAATTTAAAGTAAATGTTGGACTCAATAAAGTGTTCCTTACAACTTACTAAAGATGATTCATGGATATTGACATGCAGCCAGGAATCGTGTTGCCTGACATTTATGTTTGCCTGATTTCGACACCGGGGAAATAAAAGCAATATAGACCTAAACATAAAGCACATTTGCCTGTGAACGCTTTATATAAATACAATATAGGTAGGTGTAAATTAGAGCCCGACTGATAAAGGATTTTGAAGGCCGATACCGATACAAATATTTTTGGGTTTTAAAATATTCCGATATATCGGCCGATATTTTTTTTGCTAGTTATAAATACAGTAATCATTACTTTATTTAGGCAGAAAAAGTTCATTGTGGTTTCCAAGCTCATTAATGTTAACAGTAGTGGTCTTCCACTGATGATAGTTGCATTAGCTAGCTTTGTGGTTAGCTAGTCTATGATGAGCCATAATTTAGCAATAAATTTAGCAATAAATAAACCAAGGAGAGATGATTAAAGCGTGTTTCGTCCATTTATCGGCCATTATAACTGCCGATACCGATATTATTGAAAATGCCTAATATCGGCCGATAATAACGGACGGCCGATATATCGGTCTGGCTCTAGTCTGAATCCGGGTGATTACTTATATCAGTGTTATATATAGCCTATATACTGTATATCATCATATCGTCCAGCCCTAAAACTTTATAGTTTTTTTTGGTCAGTGTTTATTAAAAAACATCCAATAATGCAGAATATGCACTGACAAATATTTAATTGATGAGTTACATAATACAAAATATATGGGTATGGTTTTACAGCTAAAATTCAGCATATTGACACAGAATGATAACTGCAAATCCAGCTTTCGCTGACTGGAGTCCAGTCGTTTCTGTGAATTGCAGCGATCCATTTGCTCCTCTTTCTATAGCAGTCTGTAAAAATATACCTCCGATTTTTTGTCAAATCTAGTTGTACAGTCAATCGCAAAGCTCTCTCCCACTTTATATGTGCTGTGTTTGTTTTTCGTGACATTCACGCTGATAACAAATACAGCCGCTCAGTGTTTTTGACACTCACTGTGAGGAACCGCAGGCACTCTGGCCGACGGTGATGGATGTGTATGTGTATGTGTCTATGTGATAAATAAATGAATAATCTCTATATGAAATGTTGGAAGTAAATATATAAATTTATATATACATGTATAAAGCTCTTAAGAAAAGTTGTCTTAACTAACTGTTTTGATTTTGCATGGATCCTTTTAGTAGTGGAGGTTTTTTGTTCTCGGTTAATATGTAAAATGATGTATGATTACTAAAGTATTGTGTAAATGAAATAAATGTTGACGATGATGAATTCAGCAAAGCCTAATTATCACGGTAACTTGTGGATTGTCATTTCTCGGCCGCTTTCCGATCAGCACCGCAAACTTCCTCAGACAGTGAACATCGTCTGGAGACTCGCTCCCCGTGCAGCCGGAGACCCCTCGATAGCAGGCGGTAGCCACTGTGCTATTAGACTTCCTGGGTTTTTAATCAGCGCGGTTATGTAAGGTGTTGGGTTTTTAAACGCACGGATCGTCTCTCCTCGCGCGAGCCGACAGATGCTCGGTCCAGCTGGTGCCCAAAAAGTTTATAGCCCAGTTGGAACAAGGGTCCTTACGCTCTCCACAATGTTGGCCAGCGTCGCCTTTTTTAACGAGTCACGAATAGCCTGTTTATCTCTTGCTCCCTGCTGTTTCGGCATTTTCCCTTCCAGAACAATCCCAGAAACACATGCTGCTACAGACGCAAGTGCAATGTGCACAGACACTCGGAGCCAAATTGCGACAAGGAACGTTTTTTCCCCCCGCCTTCTTCTTGGGCGTCCGAACGAAAGAGGGATTACAGGATGTGTAATAAAGCAGCGATTCAGATGTTCCATTTGACCCCTTCAATATGCTCCGCCAGAGAAAATGGAGCCCAGCAAACACTCAAATGACTCCATAATTGGCATGCTTTGTTGTTCATGTTTTGGCTCTGCTGAAAACGGTGTGAAACGCTTTCTGTAATGGCGTTACATTACGACAACACATGGCTCGCTCGAAAGAGATATAAGCTGGCAGGACCTCGCGGACGTAGCAGGTGGTGTTGACAGTTCCTCGTCATCTCGTAGAATAATGATTTAAAGTTCGCGTGTGCACAGATCAGAGATGCCAAACATCAACGAGCTAATGTGACTTAGAGGAGGGGTTGGAGGAGAGCGAAAGCGGCGGTAAATAAAACACCATCAGCTAAATGAAGTGTTGCCAACACAGCAGGGTAGACTGTCTAATGTGTAGATTTACGCTCGAGACGCTGTGAACGCCGTTTGTCCCCCTCCAGACTTATCTTCAATCTGAGCGTAATAAGAGTTTCTTTTGTCAAAGTTTTGCTTAGCAACTGTGACTCACTATTAGTTGAAGGAATAGTTCAGGCAAGTCTTTATTTGCTCATCCGTAAACACATATGTGACCCTATCTGACAAGATTGACAGCATTAAAACATTGGTTCACCATTGGTTCTTCAAAGCTTCAGTTCAAATGGAGGATGAGATTTGAGAGCTGTGGCAGGCGGCAAGATTTTCTATGAATTTATATATAATATATCATGATGTGATGTGTAAGAAACCAATGTTCAATAAATCAAGTTAGTAGAGATAAAAATGACAAATTAAAGGCATAGTTCGCTCAAAAATGTAAACGACCATCTATGTCTGTCTAAACACAACCTGAGAGATTTATGGCCCTCTATTCACTCAAAAAGTCTGCAAAGACATGGTAAGAGTAATGAAAGAATTGAGCGGTTCAATCCAAGTCTTCTGAAGAGACACAATCGCTTTATATGATGAAGAAGAGATATAATTTAGACTTTTATTCATGTGAACGTTGATCAACACATGCATAGAACTCATCAAATATGGAAAACAGAAGCTCAATGCAAGAGACTTAGTGCATTAATATAGTGTTCACACTATAGGCAGGTTTGGTTGGATTAAACTGAACTCTGGTGTGATTGCTCTAGTCTAGTGTGATTCAGTTAAGTAATGTCTAGTTCGGATTACACAATTTTAGCCCGATTTTGGCACAATCCGTTTGACGTAGGGTGGGGTTAGGATTCGTAAACGACAACTGGTGTCGGGACGCAAGATTCGATCGTATCTCGTATAGTGTGTCATAGTGGACTACAACCTACATCGCGTCTGCGATGCTTTAAGACAAAAAGGCTAGCATGTTTAATTTTTGTTAACGGTCGTCCATGTATGAGGTTGACCAATAGGAGCACAGAAGCTTTTCCGTACACTACTTTCAAAAATGGCAAAACGAAAGAGAGACGATGGTGCTAACGTTAAAACTGAACGTAAAAATATATAAGAAAACAATATTTTACCTCATGTTCTCTTAGATGATTGACAGAACGTTAATGGTTTTACAGACTTAACTTAAAATTTTCAGTAATAAACTGTTTTCATTTTCTGATAAAATGTTGATTTACCAAGCTTTTGAAAAATTGCTATCTGTTTTGTATCATTGTAATACACTGACAACTAACAATCATCACAGCAGTGATGAGTTACATCAGCAATCAAAGCTCATCTCAAGTAATACTTATATAAAGAAGCTTCACAGTGTCATTCACAAACATTAAACAGCATCATGGTAAAAAATGCAATAAACATTAATTTAACAACATTAAATGTAACATAAAACCCTAATGTACATAACTTTATTTCAACAAAAATACATAAAATGTGAAGTGCCACACAGGTCAATTTACGTTTTTTCACTGTAAATTATACAATGAGTTGTTTTTTCACTTTCAAAAACAGTACATTTTTAATGGTATTTTACAGTAAAATTACATCACAGTCATTTACCGTATATAGTACGGAAACTTTCTGTTAGCCAATTAACAGTTTTGCACTGTAGCATTTTTACAGTATTTTACCGTTAAAATCACGATTATTTTTCACAGTGTGTGTTCATCAAACTAAAGTGACTGGATTTTATAATACATATATAAATGCAGAAAACTCCATAGCAATAACCTTCCATCGATGTCCCACTAAGACGACAACAACATGCGAGTCCATGTTTGGAGCACCATGACGTTGTGTTGCACTGAAATATCTGAGGAATCTGGGCAGAGAAGAGGCATTGCCCAGCAGCGTGAAATTTTTATTCTGCAATTGTCCCCTTTGTGGCCAACACAAGAGTTTACCCTTTGCATTCTTGTCATTGTACAGGTCACTGAGGCAGAGGCGGCCAAGTAGAAAAGATCCTGCCAGGTTGGAAACAATGGGAAAAGCCAGCCCATAAATGTCTCCGCTTCTGTACCGCCCCATTGACTCCCTGATACCCCACTAAGATGTCACTGGTTGACCAGCCCTTTCTAAAACGGCTTAATTAGCTGAAAGGCCGCTGTTGTCTGAGCGTGTTGGCGTTGAAATAAAAAAAAAGGCTGAAAAGTGTTTCTCTCCACCTCTCATTGTCTCGTTGCTCTCTCGTGACAGAAATCGGCGTTTTCCTTCAGAGAGGAACACAAATAAAACAACATTCCTTTCAATCAGACGAAAGCGCCCGACGACTGCTGATGCCGAGCCTGAAACCTGAAAACACACACATCTTATACAGTCATCCAAGAAATAAGGATAGTAGACGTACTGTAAATTAAATATTAATTATTTTACGTGAGAAGAAAGAGACCAGGGACTGGCAACCCTGAACTACAGGGGATTCACAGCTGGCTTTTATGAAGATATTTTTGAACGGTTAATGCGTTATTGTCACGTTAACTTGCCCTAAATTCAACACAACACTGTAAAAAAAATTACTGTAAAATTTACAGTAACTTACTGGCAACAATTAGCCAGTAAGTTACTGTGAATCATTTTTACAGTAAGGGTACTGTAATTCCATTTACAGTATTTTATGTGTACACTGTGGAATCAAAAACAATTACTGTGATTTTAGTTGCATTTACAGTAACTGTAATGCTTGGACTACTGTGATTTTTAAGGTCTTACTGTAAAGTTTACAGTATTCTACTGTAAGAATCTTACACAGTAATGTTACTGTGAAATCTACCGTAAATAACAATTTTACGCAGCCATTTTTTTACAGTGAAGAGAGACTGTATGAGCTGCAGTCTGACAGTCCACTTTTGATTACTGACGGGATAATCGGTCCTGATCATTGACCGATGGTGATAGCGTAAATGGCTTTTTTCGGCCGATACCGATTATAGGTCGATATAGTACATTTATATTGTAACATTTGAATGAATCATTTGATACAATGCGCTTTTTTGTTGAATATGTTTTCACATTGTACTGTTGTGCTGTTACTACATATAGAATTGACTGTAACAACATCTATAATCATTGACCTGGACCTTTAAATCTAGATATACACACACCATGCAACAAACCTGTCCTAACCTCACCTATATCAGCTCAATACAATACATACACACATTAACTGTACCAAACATTATCATATGATGTAAGAACAGCGTGTAGCCCTCAAACCGTATTCACTTTATAGCCCTTAATCCTGTAATTGTGGACAAATGTGGGCACAGAGGACTAATTTTTATATCACTGTCTTTGATAAAGTTTTTTCTATCCATTTATGGTGTGTTTTTTTTTTATTTTGGGGGTATTTTTGAATTTATTTACTTCAAAAAGTACGAATTTTTTCTATGTAAATTATGCTTATTTTTATGTTTTTTTTTAATTTTTAATTTTTCACTACAGTAAAATATCATTCCAATAAGTTCTTAGAGCTAAAACCTGATGATAAAGTGACTTTGCTGTCTCCTGGTGTCTTATTTTGGCTCTAAATTACAGTTTTTCCCATTCATTTCTATGGGTGCCCATTTTTGACCCAAATACAATTAAGGAGGGTTTTTTTTCTCACCCACTTAACAAAAAAAAAACATAATTGTGTGTGTTCAGGAGGCAAAAAGAAGGCGAAAAGTAGCCAATACCGCTCAGATCAAGGAAAAGTATTTTTTAAAAATAAATCAAAACTATTTTGCCCACATTTGTCCAGAATATACAGTTTTAGGGTAAAGACATGTGATATAAAGTGGGATCAGATCGCGTCGTATTGGTTAGCATCCAAATGGATAGATACACTGGCCAAGGCAAAAGTTTCTTTCAACTTCATTTCTTGTTTTCCTTTCAGAGCCGACCCCTGTTATTCCTTTATGCCCTGCGCTCTTCAAAGACTCAAAACAGATTGATTCTCATGTGAACACAGCTGAAGCGGGGACCCTGCCTTTCTGCCGCGGCTTTGAGCCGCTAGCGGCCTGTTTACTGCTGTTTGTCTGCCTCCGCGTGAAGATGAACCGTAGCAATCGGAAAACAAACTGGCTTTCACGAGGCCATGTCAAAGGTGAGTAGCGTCTCCCCACGCAGCTCCCTCCCCCGACGGGCCGCTCTCGCCCCGAGTGCTGATGGTAGCCATGGCGATGTACCTGCTCCACGCCGATCGTGTCTGTGTGGGAACGGCCATTAGACACTCTGTCAGGGTGATCAATGGGGTCGGTGCTCTCGACAATAAACGGCAGTGCTTGGGTTGACCACTACAGGGCCTGATTTCACACAGTTCCCAGCACACGCATGTGTAGATGCTATAGGGTTACATTAAAAAAAAACCCGTGACGTCGTTTTCAAAACAAAGTTCAATTTGTTGTGAAGACTTTAGATGCCCAACATCTGTGAAGAGGCGGCACAACCAATCGCATGGAAACATTTTTTTAATTGAGTTCAGCTGAATAAATAAGCTTTCCACTGATGTATGGTTCGTTAGGATAGGATAATATTTAAAAATCTGGAATCTGAGAAAATCGCCGTTAAAGTTTTCCATTTGTGTTGGCGATTGTGCAGCATTCATTTACAAAAATACTGTTATATATTTACGGTAAGAAATTTACTAAATATCTTAATGGAACATGATGTTTACTTAATATCCTAATGATTTTTGGCATAAAAGAAAATTCGATAAATTTGACCCATACAATGTACTATGAATATATGAGGGTGGGGCAACCTGTCACTCACATGAGATCAACGAATAGATCAATCAATTCCCCATGGACAAAATGAAGCCCCGCCTACATTAAAATGATATATATTAGGGCTGTCAAACAAATAAAACTTTGTGTTTACATAATATATGTGGGTGCACTGTGTGTATAATTATTTTGTATATATATATAAATACACACACATGCATGTATATTTAAGAAATTATTTTTATTTATATATAAAATATTTATATTTATATATTAAATTAAATTATATATAAATATATATACAGTATATACATGAAAATATTTCTTAAATGTATACAAGCATGTGTGTGTATTTATTTATATATATATATATATATATATATATATATATATATATATATATATAATAATTATAGACAGTGCACCCACATATATTAGCCTATGTAAACACAAACTTTTATTTTGGATGCAATTAATCGCGATTAATCGTTTGACAGCCCTAATATATATATATATATATATATATATATATATATATATATATATATCATTATGTCTATGGAAATACCCATAAAACATGGAAACCTATTATTTTAATACGATTGCAAAAATTGATTGCTAATCAAACCTAATCAAAGTGAGAGCTATTTACTCGTAATAGCCATATCAACAACTGCTTACTCGTTTATAATACCGTACATTACATATACACTGTAAAAAAATATTTTCAAGATTTGTTATCACAACATATTTTCTTTTGTCAAATCAACTTTATAATAATTTATTTAGTTGAGATAACTTATTATTTTGAGTTTCTGATGATTAAATCATTCTCCTTCATTGTATTAACTCACTTTTTCCAGTTCAATCAACTTAAAATTTTAAGGCAACCAGGTTACTTACTTTTTTAAGTTAAAACATTAATATTTTTTTTACAGTGTATGGTTAATAACTTGTTAACAAAACAAAAAAAACATTTATAAGAGCTAATTAAATGATAATTTTGTTAATTACAGTGACAATGAATGAATAACTCTATTTGCATACAGCCTCAATAGACCACAATAAAACAACTTTTAGTTGTAAGCACTTTCACTATTATAAAGTGTTACCAGTTCATGTAATGTTACCAAAGTCAACCTCATTGTAAAGTTGTTTTATATAAAATCAGTTTAATTTGCCAATATGAGACATCATTATTAAAATCTTCTACATTGACAAAGGTGCTTCATAAATGTGTCAGACACAGAGAGATGGTGACGTTTGGCACTCATGCATGAAGTTCAGTTTCAGGACATCGCCGCTTGTCATCTTCTGACTGCGAGACGAGATATAGAGCCGACATAACTTACTTTTTTAACAACAGCTGGCTTTGAGAGCTCTGTGGATTGAACCATATTTAACCCTTATGTGGCAGACCACCCGCCAGTGTCGGCCTCGCAGACTGACCGTTCACAAGTGGCCCCGGGCCCTCGGCCGATATGATATAGAGCGGGCAGTGACCAGGCCCTGATTTATGCTCCGCAGAGCCTAAACATCTTTAGAAGATGCCTTGTGAAGTGGCAAACAAAGCCTCCTCAGATCACAATGAGCATCAGGATAAATGGCTTGTTTTTGAGCGATAGAGACTCCACTCTTCATCCGCCCGTTCCCAGCTCGAGTTGCTCCTCAGCTCACACACGGTTTCAGGGTGTTTTTTAAAATGTGTGTACAGTGACCTAAAGATTTGTGTCATTGGGAACACTTTACACTTTAAGATCCCATTATGTTGTTGACTAATGATGAGCAATACAGTATATATAATACAGTATCGAGAATAACTAACAGCTGAAGGGTGTTGTTAGGCAGCCTCTATGAGACATCAGTTTAAAGGAGTAGTTCACTTTTAAAAAATAATTTTAAAAGATAATTTACTCACCTCCATGTCGTCCAAGATGTCCATGTCTTTCTTTAAAGAAATTAAGGTTTTTGATGAAAACATTCCAGGATTTTTCTCTATATAATGGACTTCAATGGGGTCCAAATATGGTTCGAGGGGCTTTAAACGAACTGTTCAAAGGGCTTTAAACGATTCGAGACGATGAATAAGGGTCTTATCTAGCGAAACGATCGCTCATTTAAAAAATAAATAAAAAA